>NW_024870983.1:802500-1402500 GCF_019054845.1 Dipodomys spectabilis
CCTCAGCACCATATAAGCAGAAAAACCTGGAAGTAGTCTTATGGCTCAACTGGTAGGGTGGTAGCCTTGAGCTGAAGAGTTGAGGGACAGCACCCAGACCCAGAGTTCTGGCCCCCAAACTGAAAACAAAGGAGAAGGATAAAACTGGGAAGTTCCAGAAGGCAGTTTTATATGTTTTTTTTTTTCTTTGCATTGCAACCATTTTGGTTCTAAATGACAGGGCCTGGAAAGTGTACGTGACCTTGCCCTGCTGAAGTTTGGTGGGCTATCAGGGAAGCCATAGCCAAAATCAGCAACCTAGGCCTGGGTGTGAATCCCAAGACTGCCACCTATGAATGGCAGGAGATCCTAAGAAATGCATTTTGATATATATCCATACAAATGGAATGTTGCAAAGTAATAATTACATTAGTAGTGTATGATTATATTATAAAATTATACACAATAATTATAGTATATTGACTAATTTTCAATTAATACTTTATTATGTATTCAACCATAATACTTAAATAAAGGAAGGAATAATTTATTGATCATTTGTAGTAATATAGTATATATAATTAATTAATATACAGACATACCTGTCTTGTTTTATACATACATATATATATGTACTTATATATGTATGTGTATATATATGTGTGTGTGTGTGTGTGTGTGTGTGTGTAACAATCTACATATCTATTTCTACACTTGACATTCCTGGGGCTCTGTGGTAGAGTGCTCGCCTAGTATGTATGAAGTCCTGGGATCCATTCCACAATATCACATGCACAGAATTAACAGCAAGTAGTGCTGTCATTCAAGAAGTGGAGCACTGCTGTTGAGCATGAAAGCTTAAGGATTGTGTTTAGGCCCTTACTCAGGCCCCAGGACTGGCACCAAAAACAAGTTAGAATATTCTGACTGCAAGTATAGAAGGCCAGGATTTCAAATACCTCATCACAGAGCAAGCTGCGAGTCTGAAGCCGATGGATGCCACCTAACATGACTTAGCCAGAGGTCAACAGCTGCAACCCAGCACCATGGAACCAGATGATGCTGGCTCACCACTTGCTGCTTGGGGGATGATATCAGACACTGGTGGGTTGAAAACTCACCCCTGACAGGAAGTCTGCGAGACTCTGAGCTGTGCCTCAAAATGGTAGAGCTCTAGCCTTGAGGAAAAGATCTTCGGACAGTACCTCCAAACTATGAGTGAAATCCCCGAGACTGATGATACTCCCCACAAAAAAACACCCCTCTAAACCGTAAGATGTTAACTTGTGTGGTTTGTGATGTGTATGTGAAAGAGTGGTGATACTGATGAAAGCACCTTAAATCTTATACTATACAGCTATGTGATGAAACCTTCCTGGGGTGCTCGGTCCTGAGTCTTTCACGGGGTGCTGGATCATTCATGGGGTACTGTGTGCTGAGTCATTCACAGGGTGCTATGTGCTGAGTCCTTCACGAGTTGTATTCTTTCATCTGGTCCTTATAAGAGCTACACAAGTAAGATGATTGTGCAGATGAGTAAGTTGAGGCTCAGATATGTCCCCAAGGCAGGGCCAAATTTATGTATATATTTAGCTCTAGTGACGTCTCCTGCAGACAATTGTTTTGGTTTAATTTTCATCATCATGAACCTTGAACTCACAGCCTAGGTGCTGAATTTCTTCTTGGGCTTATGGCTAAAGTTCTACCATGCTGAGCCAAGGACCTCGTTGCAGCAAAGTGTCAGGGCTTAGGTGTCTTTAGCTGAGGTCTATCATCCTGTCTGCTCAGGAAGCTGAAGATCTTGGTTCAAAGCAATTTCAGATCATGGTCCAAAGCCAGCCTGGGCAGGAAATTCCTTGAGATGGTTATCTCCTAAAACCACCAGAAAGCCTGAAGGGGCCCTGTAGCTCAAGTGCTAGAGTGCTAGATTTGAGCTGAAGAGATGAGAGACAGCACCCAGGCCCAAACTTCAACTCCTCCAACTTACAAGAAAAGAAAGAAAGAAACCTGAAGTGGAGTGCTGGGAATTTTTCCTAGGGGTAGAATGCTTTGCATGTGTGAAACCCTGGGTTTGAATCCTCAGTACCACATCCATAGAAATGTTCCACATCCCTGAAATGGCACTGTGGCTCAAGTGGTAGAGTGCTGTCCTTGTACAGGAGAAACTCAGATACAGTGGTTAGGTCCTGAGTTCAAGCACCAGGACTGGTATATGCACACACACACACACACACACACACACACACACACAGACACACAGACACACACACACACACGGAGGCATCATTGCCAATAATGAATCATTTCATTAGGTATAGCTCCCTAATTGTCTACCAGGAGCACTCTTGAATTAATGGTAGCAGTTTGTTTCAACATTGAAACATAGTCTTATAAAGACAGGATGAGTGCAGGGAACTTGGCCTGCCCCGGGATGTGGCACAAATGAAGTTTTCCTGTCAAAACAGAGCACTGGGGAGAGAGAGAGCTTGGGGTAAAAAGAGGCCTTTTTCTCCTGACCTTCAGAGCCTGCCCACACTCATTCTCAGTAATTGGCCTGGATGAATTGTTTGTTACACAGCTGTACAGGAGTGAGGCCTTTTGTCTGCCTGTTCCAACAATGAAGCAGAGTTCCTCCAGCAGCCTTGGGTATGGAGAACCCCTCAGGCTACTCTGGGAACATTGAGGGTAACCCCGGAATATGCACTGTTTAGAAAGCACTGTCTGTGCTATGAAACCATTCTATTCAAAGCAAATTTCCTAGCTGGGTGCCTTTCTTCATAGAACCTCTGGATGTTCACTGATACAAATGCATGCATACATACTCAGACACATGGAGTTAATGGCTTTTTTGTAGCAGGTTCTGAGGCTTGAACTGTTAGCCTAGACATTTTCCCTGAGCTCCTTTTACTCAACGAACCATTTTATTGTGTCTTAAACCATGATTATGATAGCCTGGGATGCAGCTTCTATACCCACATATGATCCAGGGAACCTAGGACCCGAGTTCAACTCCCAGCACTGGCAAAAGTACATCAAACCAACAAAAATGGAGGAGGAAAAACCCAGGAAGTTTCACACAACAGTTTTACATTTGTTTCCTCAGCACTGTTACCCTCCTTGGTCTCAATGACTAGTCTTTTAATTGTATGTGACCTTGCATGACAAAAGCTGGAGGGGTATCAGTAAAGCCTGAGTCCAACCCAGATATGTAGGCCCTGAGTTCGATCCTGGGACTGCACCTACACACTGCCGAAGATCTAGGAAACTTGTTCCTATGTATTGGAACACTAATAAAATGTTTGAAATGTACTAATTGAATTACTAATTAGTTAGTCATTCTAGTATAAGATTGTATGTAATAAATATAGGTCATTGATTAATTCTTCATTAACTGTTCTACCGTGATTAATTAATAGAGGTATAATTTTAGACTGAATAATTGGTAGTAAAAGAATATATTAAAAATATGATATAGACATCACTCTTTATATAGGGTTATACACTAGAATCTACATAAATGTATATCTGTCTGTATATATTTATGGATGTATATACATATGTAAATACACACAAAAATGCACACACACACACTGCAATCTAAACATCTATCTGTTTATATATTGGCCATTCCTAGGGCTTGATCTCAGGTCCTCAATTTTGCCTGCCAACTTCACTTGCATCAGACTACTCTGCTAACATTTAACCATTCATGAAGTCCATTCATGAGTTCAAGTCACAGAACTGCCAAAAACTTAATCCTGGTGGACAAAATAATTGTCCCACTTGTTTTCCTTATCAGTGAAAGTCCTGGGTCTCAGGAATGATCTAGAATACACAGGGAAATTTTTGTCTTATGTAATAGGATGCAAAAAATGGTATATATAATCATGCTCACTAAAATACATAAAAAATTAATAAAACACAAAATAAAATGAATACACTAACCTTAATATGCAGTAAATATGTGTATGTAAATATAAACCATCTGTTAAAAATGTATATGTATATTATTCTTTTAAGTGCTAGGAATTGAATTCAGGCCCTAGGAACAGGCCTGGATTTCTTGTCTTCCAGCACGGTGAACTTCCCCATCCCCCACAATGCTGCAGATTTACCCAGACCCTGAGTTCAATTCCCAGGCCTGGCAGAATAAAGGGCATGAATTTTAAGCCAAGGAGCCTCATAATATTTTAACTATTTTTAATGTATGAATATATGTACCTATTTATTTATTTTTATTTTGTCAAGCACAGAGCTTGAACTCAGGTCGTGGCAATTCTGCCTCAGCTTTTATCATTCTAGGCTCGGGTGCAGCCACTGGACCCACAGTCGAACTTGGGTTTCTGGGCCCCAGAGGCTGACAGGAAAAAATAATAATGCGACACAGAAAAAAAAAAAAAAAGGCAACTTGAAGATGGTTGCCAGTTTTACATTTGTTTGCTTTGCAAGGTGACCATCCTTTGTGTGAATGACACATTTGAAAAATGTCGGTAACCTGGGTTCACTGAAGGCTGGCGGGCTACCAGGAAAGCCATAGGCCAACACGGCAACATAGGCCCTGTGTTGGAAGCCCCTTCCTGTCCTCTACCAATGGAGGGAGATCTTAAGAGTCTCATTCCTATTCATAGGAATACCGATGGAAGATTATGAATGGCAAGGTGGAATTGGTTGTTTCTGGATACTACTATACAATTAGACAGAGTGATTTTAGGAGGCCAATGGATATTAATGAGTTTTTTTAAACATTCAAAGAATATTATTACATGGATGCAATAGTTTCCAGACAGTGGATGATTTAATTAATAATTCATTAAGTATGAAAAGAATAATATTAATTATATGGAAGTATACTAAATACCCAAGAATTGGTAGAAATGTGGTCAATATAACTGAAGAATGTATAGGCATCTCTGGCACTCTATAAAGATCTATATTTTATTTTGTAATACTATCTGCTTGTCAATCTGTTCTTATTTTGTCCATCCGTGGGGCTCGATCTCAGGTGCTGGAAATGACTGTCAGCTAAATATGCTCCAGGCTGGCATGCTGACACTCAGCCTTGTAGGCTGTGAGTTCAGATGCCAGCACTGACAAAAATTGAATCGTGTAGTAAGAAGTCCATGGTGACTCATGTTTTCCTTTTCTGTGAAAGTCCTGCATGTCAGGTGTGAAGTTCCATACATAGGCAAATCTATATCCTATGTAATAAATATTTCATGTGTAATAACCATCAATAAAATAAATGGCAAATAAATGAATAAAGCAAAAATAAAATGAATAACTATACTAAGTGCTATATGGGGGTCAGCATCTGGGGCTCTATCTCAGGGCCTAGGAAAGGCCTGGCAGCTGAATTGGCTATAGGTTGCTATGCTGACCGTCACTCATTCATGAATTGAACCTTCTAGGCCCTGAGTTTAGATCCCAGCACTGCCAAAAATGTAATTGTGGAGTTTAGAAGCTGAGTGTGACACACATTTTCTTTTTCTTTGAAAGTGCTCAGTGTTAGGTAGAATGTATAATTCAGATGCAAATCTATATGCTATGTAATAGGATGTCATAAATGGAAAAAATGACATAGGTGGAAGAATTGTCACTACAATTCTAATGACAGCTTGTTGAATAGAGCTATGTGCTGAGTCCTTCATAGGGTGCTCTGTGCTGAGTCCTTCATTGGGTGCTGGGTGCTGAGTCTTTCACAGAATGCTGTGTGCTGAGTCATGCAAAGAGTGCCATGTACTGTGTCCTTCACAGGGTGCATTCTTTCATCAGGTCCTTGTAAGAGTTCTACAACTGAGATGATTATGCAGACAAGAATATTAACTCTCAGATATGTCCCCATGGCAGGAAAAAAATTATATATTTCTGAAGAGTAATGAGTTGTCTCCTGAAGACAATTGTTTTGTTTTGTTTTTTCTCAGTCATGAACCTCGAACTAGGGGCCTGGGTGCTGCCCCTTACCTCTTGGCTCATGGTTAGCACTCCACCACGTGGAACCAAGGATCCCCTTGCAGCAGAGTTCACAGCCTAGGGGTCTATAGCTGAGGTTGTCATCCTGCCTTCTCAGGAAGCTGAGATTTGAGGATCTGGGTTCCAAACTATCCCAGGCACAAAAGGTACCATGAGCCTATTTTCTCCAATTGACCACTAAGAAACCTGAAGTTGAAGTTGGGTGTTTGTTGCTCATGCCTGTCATACTAACTACTCAGGAGGATAAGATACAAGGATCATGGTTAAAAGCTAGCCTGAGCTAGAAAGTCCTTGAGACACTTAGCTCTGATGGACCACCAGAAAAACTGAAATGGCGTTTTGGCTCAAGTGGTAGAGCACAAGACTTGAGCTAAAGAGCTCAGGGACAGCACCCAGGCCCAGATGTCAACTCCTACAATAACAACAACAAAAAGACAGAAACAAACTAACAAACCTGAAGTAAAGGGCTGAGAATGTGCCTTAGGAGTAAAGTGTTTTTCATATATGTAACCCTGGGTGTGATTTCTCAGGACATCACTAAAAAAAAAAGCCTGAAGTAGCTCTGGATCAAGTGGGAGAGGGCTATCCTTGTACAAGAGAAACTAGTTATAGTGCTCAGGTACAGTGCTCAGGTCCTCACTTCAACCTCAAGGAATGGTGTATGAGTCTGCGTGCATGTGCACACACACACACACACACACACACACACACACACACACACACACACACAAAGCCAAAATTGGTGCTGTGGCTCAAGTAGTAGAGTGCTAAAGAGAGTGTCCTGGCCTTGAGTTCCACCCATGAACTGGCAAAGAGATACCTAGGTAGGTGGGTGGGTAGATAGATAGATAGATACATACATACATACGTACGTACGTACGTACATACATACATACATACATACATTGATACATAGATACATAGATAGATACATAGATAAAAGATAGATAGGAGATGATAGATGAATCTGGGAAAGAAGGGAACAATTCCCAGTCATGAGGCCTTCTGCAGCATGCCAGGGCACCAGCATTGCCTTCACAAAACTACAGGGCAGGAAGACTGTCTGTTTCCCACTTCTCAGGCAGCAAAGGGCCCCAGAGTCAAAAGGGCAGAGCTCGGTTCTAACTCAGAGGCATGGAAACAGAAAAGAAAGGGCCCTGCCTCTCCCTGGATTGGGGATTTGCAGTAATGATGTGGAGAATGAAGGAAGGAGAAAGGACTGGCAGAGGTAGAAGAAGGGCCTTCAAATCTGACAGATGGAGAGTGAAAAACACACTCACGAAGTCCAGAGAGCAGTGTTTTTCTACTCTGTTACTATGTCCCCCACTAAACTGGCTCTCTATTGTTAACCTACAGATAGCCTGAGGCTCCCTTCACCTGAGGGAGGAAGGTTAATTAGTCATTGTTTGAAGAGGCTAAGAAAAGCTTGACAATACAAATCAACTGCTTATCACAAAGGGCTTTGGGAGCATATTAAACCTTTCAACATTGGACCTTTCAGAACCATGTAGGACACAAAGTTACAATGCTAGAGTCTGAGAGGCAGGGAATATGGATGTCCTACACTTGAACCTTGAGCTCTGACTCCTATTCTGGTGTAAATCAGTGTTGATTTCCCAAATCTAACAAATGTTTCAGGTTTCCCCCCAATGGTGGCTGTGCCTGGAATGATTGAAGTGGTTTTGCAGCTCAATTCCCTGTTGACTGTGTACATTCTGCCTCCTAATCCTGTAGGCCTGGTCTCTGCATCTAGCCTGGCTTTTGAAATTGTTTTCTGCCTTAATTACAGTGTTACACTGGAGTTCTTCCTGCTAACATGGCTAGGGCTTGGATCCTGAGAACTTCATTTGAACCCATGATGGGTCAATAATGTTTCTTGATTCTATAGCTCAAGAACTCTAAGAACATTTAGAGTCTAAGTACCATGGGAAACACAGGAAGCTCTAGAACATCTGACCTTTCAGAAATGGAAGTCTGAGTGTCATAGACTTTTCTGCCCTGGCTGGCTTCACCCTGTGATCCTGAAACCTCATCCTCCTAAACTAGGGCAACGGGCCTGAGCTACTGGTGCTCTGCTAGGTTCAGAATTGTAATAACATTGACAATACAAATCAACTGCTTATCACAAAGGGCTTTGGGAGCATATTAAACCTTTCAACATTGGACCTTTCAGAACCATGTAGGACACAAAGTTACAATGCTAGAGTCTGAGAGGCAGGGAATATGGATGTCCTACACTTGAACCTTGAGCTCTGACTCCTATTCTGGTGTAAATCAGTGTTGATTTCCCAAAGAATGTTCTCTTAATTAACAAATAGGAAACGTACTTTGATTAATTCTCACTTTTTTCCAATTGTTTGTCTCTAACTCAAGTCTGGGCACTGTCCCTGAGCCCATAAGCTCATGGCAAACACTCTACCACTTGAGCCGCAGCACCACACGGGGTCTTTTCATGCTTCACTGGAGATAAGAGTCTAACAGGCTTTCCTTGCCTAGACTTTGAACTCAGCTTCCTGAGAATCAGCTTCCTGAGAATCTAAGTTTCCAGGTGTGAGCACTGGCATCTGGCCTATTGTTTTTGACAGTCCTGGGGCTTGATCTTAGAGCCTGGGTACTGTCTCTGAACTTCTTTTTCTCAAGGATAGCCACTTGAGCCACTCCACAGCTTCTGGCTTTTTTTGAGTATGTAGCACTGAGGTTTCAAATCCCTGGCATTCATGCATGCTGAGCGAGCTCTTTACCACTAAGCCACATTTCTATCTCCACCCTTACAATTTTATCCCTCACTTTCGTATCCTCAAGAAAAGGCTTCTGACCATAAATCATCTAAATAAATCCCAATAGGAAGATAAACATACTTGGGAGAGACTCTAAACATGTGAATACTGTGACAAATGCTTCCATTTAATTATGTATTGTTTCAACACTTAATAAAATAGTAATGAAAAATGAGTCAATGTCCCAAATTATTGTGTATAATTTTATAATAGATGTGCAAAATGTAATAAATATTGTGCTTATAATAAATACAATAATCAATAAATGAGTAAAACAAAAATAAAATACAAAATCCATAATAAAAATTGTAATATGAAATTAACATTCATATGTAATTATATATAATACATTACACATGCATAGAAATACTTTTTCCATTGCAGAACCTTCATTCAGGTCCTGGGAATTCTAGCATGAATTTCTTTTCCTCAAGGACAATGAGCTTCGCCTTCACCCATGGGGCAAAAGAGTTACCTGCACGGTGTGCTCAAATCATAGCAATGGCAGAAATACTTGCCCCAGTTCCAATTTTTTTTTAATGGAAGTATCTATGTTTATTCAGTTCCCTACTGAACATTAAAAAAAGACAGTGCAGAATTTTTTACAGCTATTCACACAACCTTCCTTTACCTCCAAAGTGCTTGTCAGAGAACTATATTGTTTCTGTGTTTTGTACGTTTTTATTGTAAAAATGTTGTACATTGGGGATACAGTTACAAGAGCAAGGTAATGAGTATATTTCCTATTGAACATTGTTGATTCCTCCTTTGTTTTCAGCCTACCATTCCTTCCCTCCCATCTTCACAACTATTTTCCCCTAAGTCAGTGACTTAGTTTTTCATTTTTGTTTGGCATGGGATTTGAACTCAAGTAGTGGCAACTCTTCCCTGACATTACTACAGATTTACTAGGATCCTGAGTTCAAATCCCACACTAGGAAAGAAAACTAGTAGAAATTCCAAACCAGGAAGCTTTATTTTTTTAATTTAGTTACTTACTTACTTAATTAATTAGTTTATTTATTCTTTCTGGGGGGCAACCATGGGGCTTGACCTCAGGTCGTGGAAACTCTGCCTCAGCTTGGATCTCCCTAGGCTGGAGTGCAGTCTCCAGACACAGAGCCGATCGTGAGATCTTATGCCCAGAGGGCTTTCAGGAAGAAAAAAAAAGCTGGAAAGCACAAAAAGTGGCGAGCTGCAGAGGGCTGGGTTTTTTCAATTGTTCTCTTTGCACAGTGACCATCCTGGGTCTGAATGACAAGGCTGCAAAGTGGACCTGACCTGCCATTGCTGTTGGCTGGTGGGCTATCAGTGTCAACATAGGCCCTGGGTTCAAATCCCAGTCCTGACACCAATGGAAGGAGATCACAAGAGACTCATTCCTATAAATAGGAATGCTGATTGAAAGAGAAGTTCAGGCATCTGTCTAATCTAAAATTGGATGCAATAATCCTAGAATGCTGATTGATCTTAATTAATAGTTTATTAAGCATGAAAAGAATAATATTCCTTCCGTGGTGGTATAATAAATACCTAGGAGTTGGTAGGAATGTAGTAGGTGTCATTCAATCATAGATAGAGGGCTGGCACTCTTTACCAATATGTAATTATTTGTATACCACCGTCTGCCTATTCATGTATCGCTGTTTTGGCCAAACATGGGAGTCAATCTCAGTGCCTGGAAACCACCTGACAGCTTCATTGGCTAGAGGCTGCCATGCTCAAACTCACTCATTTATGAATTGGGCATGTTAGGCCCTGAGTTCAGATCCTTGCACTGCCAGGCATGATGGAGAACACATCTAAAATCTAGATGCTATGTGATAGGATGTAAACAATATAATGAATGGTATAGGTGTCATCAGAGTCAATAAAATAAATGGTAAATAAATGAACAGAACAAGAAATAAAATGAATAACCACAACAAACACAGTATGGACTGAACATCTGTATAGAAGTATAAATCCTATATTTAAAATGTATATAAGGAGTATCTTTTCCAGGCCGGAGGCTTGAATTCAGTCCTACTATGAGGAGGGAATGTCGGAAGATCCTGAGATACTGGTGTCTGGTCCTAGAAAGGGTCATGGAATGCTATCGATCCCATCGTTGACTGAGTAGTTATTGCATTATGTGAGTAGGAAATTATAGGTATGGGGTATAGATTATTTGTAAAGAAGAGTTGATGAAGCATGACAATAATCATCACAGTCATGAAATGGAGCCATCAGGAAAGATCCAAGAATCAGTAGTCACTCGGTAGATTGGATTCCATCACAGGTCACCATCTCTACTACTCTATACAAATATGTACTTATTTGTATTCTACCCTCAGCTTATGAACGGATGACTATTGTGCCCCCCACTCTTCCCCCGTGGGGGGGGGGCTCAATCTTAGGTCCTGGGAATGGCCTAGCTCCTTCGTGGTTCACAGGCTGGTTTGCTCATGTGGAACCATTTACCAATTGGACCTGATAGAATCTGAGTTCTGATCCCACCCCTGCCAAAAGATTCATCTTCATGTCAGAAGTCAATTATTGCACCTGTTTTCCTTTCCTGTGCAAGTCCTGGGTCTCAGCTATGATGGAGAATGCACGGGCCACCCTGTGGCCATGGGAATAAGTTGTTATCCATGTCAGTCCAGTTATACCTGTCGTCATATACTCAAGAAAATACACAATACATACATGAATAGCATACAAAATAAAGAGAATAACTACACTCGATGCACGATGCAGTCGACTCACGGATGTGGATATATATCCCATGTTTAAATGATGCATTGAGGAATATTTTGGCCTCCCTGGGGCTCAAACTCAGTTACTGGGAACGGCCCTGCTCCTTAGCGGCTCACAGTCTGGTGTGAACACGTGGATCCATTGGGCATTTGGGCCTCCTAGGCTCTGAGTTCGATTCCCAGCACTGCCAAAAATTCACCCTGATGTGAGAAGCCAGTTGTTGCACCTGTTTTCCTATGCTGTGCAAGTTCTCGGTCTCACCTAGGATGGAAAATATATAGACAACTCTATGCTCATGGGAATAGGTTGTCATCCAGGTCACCAGCGTTATATCTGTCATTCTATACTCAAGAAAATACACAATACAGCCATGAATAAGACACAAAATAAAGACAGTGACTACATCGAGCCCAAGATGATGCCCACCCATCTTTGGAAATATAGATCTTCTGTTTAATTATGAATTTATGGCTATATTGGCTCCCACCAGGACTCCATCTCACGTCCCAGGAATGGCCTATCTCCTTAGTGGCTCACAGGCTGCTGTGCTCAACAGGACCCATTCACCAATTGGGCCTGCTAGGCCTTGAGTTCGAATTCCTGCACTGCCAAAAGATTCATTCTGATGTGAGAAACCCAAGGTTGCACATTTTTTCCTGTCCTGTGAATGTCCTGGGTCTCATCAAGGATGGAGAATGCTATATCAGCAACTCTATAGATATGGGTACAAGTTGTCATCCATGTCAGCACAGTTATATCTGTCACCATACTCAATAAAATACAAAATAACATCCATGAATAAGACACAAAATAAAAAGAATAACTACACTGAATGCAAGATGCATACCACACCTGTAGGTAAAGACAGGTCCTATGCTTAAAAAAGGTGAGCTTGCTATTTTGTCTAGTGCTGGGGAGTTAAATCAGGCCCTGGACCAGGCCTGACATTCTCGTCTTCAAGGATGGTGAGCTTCCCCTTCCTACACAATGCAACAGAGCTACCCAGACCTGAGTTCACATCCCAGCACTGACAAAAGATTCATCCTTATGTCAGAAGCCAGTTGTTGCACATGTTTTCCTCTCCCATGAAAGTCCTAGGTCTCAAGTAGGATGGAGAATGCATAGGCAACCCTATAACCATGGGAATGGGTCATCATCCATGTCAGCACATTTAGTATGCTGATATTGTGTCACCATACTTAGTAAAATACACAATATCTCCATGAATTATAGACAAAAAAGGAGAATTGCACTGAATACAAGATGCTGTACACACATGTATGTCAATATAGATTCTATGTTTAAATTATGAATTTATGACTACAGTGGACCATTGTGGGGATCAATGTCAGATCCTGGGAATGGCCTACCTCCTTAGTTGCTCACAGGTTGGTATGTTCACCTTGACTTATTGGCCAATTGATCCTGCTAGGCCCTGAAATCAGATCCCAGTACTACCAACAAGTGGATCATGGAGTAAGAAGCTGAGTGTGAAGCTTGTTTTCCTTTTCTCTGAGAATCCTTGGTGTCAGGCCTGATGGAAAACATTTCTACAAATCTAGATGCTCTGTGATAGGATGTCATCAATGTAATAAACTGAATGGGTTTCATCATAGTAAAATCAACGGTAACTAAATGAATAAAACAAAAATACAAGGAACAACCACACCAAACATGTATGGACTGAACATCTATAGGTAAGTATAAATCCTATCTTTTTTTTTTTTTTTATTTTATTTTATTTGAAAACATACTGTACAGAGGGGTTACAATTACATGGGCAGGAAAATGCATACATTTCTTACCAAGCATTGCAGCCTCCTCCTTTGTTTACCCTTCACCTCCCTTCCCAGCCTCCCCCCTCCCCCCCACCCAATCATACCCCCCCTCCCTCCCCCCCACCGACATTGTAAAGCTGGTTTTGACATGACATTTTGTACTTCTCATTGTTGCAACAGGTCCACCTGAATCCTTAAACGACTTGTTTGTCCCCGTCTCCTCCACATGTTATACTGACATCAAATATAGTGAAAGCGGGGGTTACACTGTGGGGGAGGGACATACAAAGCAACAAAGAAATAATATTATAAATGCGTTAGAAACACATGCATGAATGAAACAAAAACATTAAAATACATATTTGAGGGTTCGTTTTCCTAACATCACATTCTCTGACTTTTTCCGCTTGACTCATACCTATACTAGATATTGCAAATAAGGGAAACCATGGGACCTATGTTTCTTTGGGCCTGGCTTACTTCACTTAATATAATTTTTTCCAAGCCTTTCCATTTCCTAACAAATGGGGCAATGTCATTCTTTCTGATGGAGGCATAGAATTCCATTGTGTATATATACCACATCTTCTTGATCCATTCATCTACTGAGGGGCATCTGGGTTGGTTCCATATCTTAGCTATGGTAAATAATGCTGCAATAAACATAGTTGTGCTGGTAGCTTTAGTGTGGCCTTGTTTGTGGTCATTTGGGTAAATGCCCAAAAGTGGGATTGCTGGGTCATTGGGGAGCTCTATATGGAGTCTTTTGAGGAACCTCCATACTGCTTTCCAAAGTGGTTGAACAAGTTTACATTCCCACCAACAATGAAGTAAGGTTCCTTTCTGTCCACATCCCCTCCAGCATCTGTTGTTGTTAGAGTTCTTGATTTTTGCTGTTCTAACTGGAGTGAGGTGATATCTCAATGTTGTTTTGATTTGCATTTCTTTTATGGCTAGGGATGTTGAACATTTCTTCATGTGTCTATTGGCCATCCTTCTTTCTTCTTCAGAGAAGCTTCTCTTTAGGTCTTTCGCCCACTTACTTATTGGGCAGTTGTTTCTTTGAGGATTTGTTGTTGGGTGGTTTAATTTTTTAAGTTCCAAGTATATTTTAGATATGAGACCCTTGTCCGTTGTATGGCTAGTAAAGATCTTCTCCCAATCCGTGGGCTTTCTATTGATCTTGCTAGCTATGTCATTTGCCCTGCAGAAGCTCTGCAACCTTATACAATCCCATTTGTCCAGCCTTTCTTTGATTTGTTGTGTTTCCGGGTCTCTATTCAGAAAATTTCGGCCTGAGCCGAGGAGACCCAGGGTTTCTCCTATTCCATCCTGTAATGTTTTCAGAGTGTCTGCTTTGACTTCAAGGTCTTTGATCCATTTGGAGTTGATTCTGGTGCAGGGTGATATATAAGGATCTAGCTTTAGTTTTCTACATGTAGTTAACCAGTTTTGCCAGCCCCATTTACTTAAGAGGCTGTCTGTCTTCCATTCTATTGTTTTAGCTCCCTTATCGAAGATTAGATGGCTATAGGTCTGTAGGTTCATTTCTGGGTTTTCAATTCTATTCCATTGGTCCTGAGGTCTGTTCTTATGCCAATACCAAGCTGTTTTGATTACTATGGCTTTATAGTAGAGTTTGAAATTTGGTATTGATATTCCTCCAGCAGTGTTCTTTCCATTGAGGAGCGTTTTTGCTATTCGGGGTCTTTTATTGTTCCATATGAATTTTTGGATTGCCTCTTCTATTTCCTTGAAGAATGAGGGTGGAATTTTGATAGGTATTGCGTTGAATTTGTAGATAGCCTTGGGAAGTATTGCCATTTTCACAATGTTAATCTTTCCAATCCAGGAGCATGGGAGGTTTTGCCATTTTTTAAGTTCTGTGTTGATTTCCTTTTTCAAGATTTTAAAGTTTTCATCATAGAGGTCCTTCACTTCTTTAGTTAAGTTAATTCCTAGGTATTTTATTTTTTGTGGGGCTATTACAAATGGAGTTGCTTTCCTAATTTCAGCCACACTTTTCTCATTGTTGGCATACAGAAAAGCCATTGATTTTTGGGGGTTAATTTTATAACCTGCTACTTTGCCAAAGTTTTGAATCAGCTTAAGTAATTTGGGAGTGGAGTCTATGGGATTCTTTAAATACAAGATCATGTCATCTGCAAAGAGGGAGAGTTTTATTTCTTCTTTCCCTATTTGGATCCCCTTTATGTCTGCATCTTGTCTTATTGCTGTAGCTAGGCATTCTAACACTAGATTGAAGAGAAGTGGAGAGAGTGGGCATCCTTGTCTTGTTCCTGAGTTAAGAGGAAATGGCTTTAGTTTTTCACCATTGAGTATAATGCTGGCTGTAGGTTTGTCATATACAGCCTTTATTGTACTGAGGAATGTTCCATGGATTCCTAATTTTTCCAAAACCTTCATCATAAAGGGGTGTTGGATCTTGTCGAATGCTTTTTCTGCATCTATTGAGATAAGTATGTGGTTCTTATTCTTGCTCCTGTTGATGTGATGAATAATATTAATTGATTTGCGTATATTGAACCAGCTTTGCATCCCTGAAATGAATCCTGTTTGATCGTGGTGTATGATTTTTTGGATGAATTGTTGAAGTCGGTTGACCAAAATTTTGTTGAGAAGTTTTGCATCAATGTTCATCAAAGAAATGGGTCTATAGTTCTCTTTCTTTGATGAGTCCCTGCCTGGTTTTGGGATGAGGGTTATGATGGCTTCATAGAATGTGTTCGGTAGTGAGCTTTCTCTTTCAATTTCATTGAAGAGTGGGAGGAGAATTGGCGTGAGCTCTGCTTTGAAGGCCTTATAAAATTCCGCTGTAAAACCATCTGGTCCTGGACTTTTCTTAGCTGGGAGGTCTCTTATTGCTGTTTCTATTTCAATGCTTGATATGGGCCTGTTAAGATAGTTTAACTCATCTTGGTTTAGTTTTGGCATGTCAATATTTGCTAGGAAGAGGTCCATTTCTGTCAAGTTCTCAAACTTATTAGCATAAAGTTTTGAGAAGTATTCCCTTATAATGTTCTGAATCTTGGTTGTTTCCGTGGTGATGTTTCCATTCTCATCTCTGAGTTTATTAATTTGGGTGTGTTCTCTTCTTTTTCTGATAAGATTTGCTAAGGGTCTGTCAATTTTGTTAAGTTTTTCGAAGAACCAACTCTTTGTTTTGTTGATTCTTTCTATAGTTTTTTTGGATTCTAATTCATTTAATTCTGATTTAATTTTGATTATTTCTTTCCGTCTACTGGATTGGGGTTTATCTTGCTGCTCTTTTTCAAGGAGGTTTAGATGCGTCATTAAATTGCTAGTTTCAGATCTCTCCAATTTGTTGATGTAGGAGCTCAGAGCTATAAACTTGCCTCTGAGTACTGCCTTTGCTGTGTCCCAGAGGAGCTGGTAATTTGTGTGTTCATTTTTGTTGAATAGCATGAACATTTGAATTTCCTTTCTAATCTCTTCCATGACCCACTCATGATTCAGCAGTGTGTTGTTCAGCCTCCATGTGATACCGGACTTTCTTTGGTGGCTTTTGGTGTTGAGTTCTAATTTTATTCCCTTGTGGTCAGAGAGAATGCAAGGTATAACTTCAATGTTTCTGAATTTAGACAAGTTTGCTTTGTGGCCTAAAATGTGGTCTATTTTAGAAAACGTTCCATGTGCTGCTGAGAAAAACGTGTATTCTGATGCTGCTGGGTGAAATGTTCGGTAAATGTCTGTTAAGTCTAGTTGATCTATGCAGCTGTTTAGATCTGAGGTTTCTCTGTTGAGTTTTTGCCGAGTTGATCTATCTAGTGGGGAGAGTGGTGTGTTAAAATCCCCAACTATTAATGTCTTTGGATCTATATGGGATTTGAGGGAAAGTAGTGTTTCTTTGATAAATTTGGGTGCTCCATTGTTTGGTGAATAGATATTTAGAATTGTAATATCCTCCTGAAGGAGAGATCCTTTAATTAGTATGTAGTGACCTTCTTTATCTCTTTTCACGAATTTTAATTTGAAGTCTTTTTTATCTGATATTAGGATTGCAACTCCCGCCTGTTTATGTGGTCCGTTTGCTTGGTAGATTTTGTTCCAGCCTTTAACATTGAAAATGTGTTTGTTTTTACGGGCAAGATGTGACTCCTGCAGGCAGCAGATAGAAGGGTCTTGTTTTTTAATCCAACTAGACAGTCTATGTCGCTTAATTGGAGAGTTCAGTACGTTAACATTAAGAGATAGGACTGAGAGCTATTTTGGAGTTCCTGCCATGTTATCTACCTTTTTGGGGGCTGCGAAAACTGGGTTCTTCCTATCGTTCTTGGATTCTCAGTTTGGGTGCAGTTTCTTGGCCTTTATTGCGGTCTTGTTGGTTTTCTATGTGTAGGACATCTTTAAGAATCTTTTGTAGGGCTGGTTTGGTGGAGGTATATTGTTTCAATTTTTCTTTGCTATGGAAGGTTTTTATTTGGCCTTCAGTTATGAAGGAGAGTTTAGCTGGGTACAGTATTCTTGGTTGATAGTTGTTTGTTTTTAGGGCATGACATACATCGTTCCAGGCTCTTCTTGCTTTGATTGTCTCTGCTGAGAAATCTGAGGTGATTCTAATTGGTTTCCCTTTATAAGTGATTACCCTTTTCTCTCTGACAGCTTTAAGGATCTTTTCCTTGTTCTGAGTTGATCCTGTGTGGATTATAATGTGGCGGTGGGATGTCCAATTCTGGTCTGGTCTATTTGGGGTTCTAAAGGCTTCTTGTATCTGAACAGGCCTATCTTTTTGCATGTTTGGGGAAGTTCTCTGCTAGGATCCTGTTAAACAAATTTCCTAGACCATTAACTTCTGTTTCTAGGTGCTCCTCTACACCCATTATCCTTAGATTAGGCCTTCTGATGGTGTCTTCCAGGTGTTGGATAGATCTATCATATTTCTTGGACTTGTCTTGGATGGTTGTATGTTCTTTCTCTATAATATCTAGGCTGTCTTCAATCCCTGAGATTCGATCTTCTGCATGGTCTAACCTGCTGTCAAGACTCTCTACTTTGTTTTTTATGTCTTTTCCTTCTAGTTGGTCAGCTTTGATGGCTTCAAGTTCTTTGTTGAAGCTCTGTTTTAGGTCTTGTATGAATTTCTTTACTTCCTTAATTTGGTGTTCAGTGTTTGTCCTCAAATCACTTAGTTGATTGGTTATGGTTTCTTTGGTCTCCCATTCCTTCTGTTGGGTTCCATTCTGCATTCCCTTTGTGGTCTCCCTGACTTCCTTCAGCTCTTTGTTAATGGATTCCATGAATGCCTTTAGTGATCTTTGTGTGTTCTCTACCTGGTCTCTCAATTCCTGTATTACTCTTTGATTAGCTTCCTCCCGTTCGTGGGATTCCTGCAGATCTCTTTGAGTGTTCTCAGCCTGCTCACGCCATTCCTCCCTTTCTCTTTGAGTATTCTCAAGTTGTTCACGCAAATTCCTGTATCAGTTTTTGAGTAGCTTCCTCACGCTTATGATATTCCTGTATAAACTTCTGGGATGCCTCCTCTCTCTCCCTGTCACGCTCATACAGAGTCCTTTGTACATTGTCAAACTTTTCATTTATCATGTTTGCCAGCAGTATTTGTAGAGCTGTTTGGGAACTCTCCTCTGGATTATTCATTATCTGTTCTAACCCCTGATTATCAAGATTGGGAATTGAGATACCCGAATTTGCCATTTTTCTTGTGTTTTTCCGGCTTACTCTGCCCATTTGAGATGAAGATAGCACCAGTTTTGTGCTAGAACACTATCTTAAGGCAACCATCAACCAAAGTTTGCATTTGTACAGTCAATAGTCTACAGATACAATCTAGTTCAACAGATACATCTATTCGACATCAAACAACTATATGTTAAAGGACTTCGAACCGCAGAGAAGAATTTGGAAAACCAGAAATTATTAGGGTTAGGGAGAGATGTGGGTAAAAAATAGGAATAGATTGGTGTGGGGAGGCACAGGGAGAGTTAACTATGTCCTAATCACAGTGCAGGAAATAGGTTGGGTAGGATGCAAGTAGAGAGAGAGAGAGAAAGAAGAAAGGGAAAGGGGAATGAAAAGAGACCAGAAAAAAAAATAGAAACGTAAAAATTAATGTTATTTTAGAGATTAAAAGACCATCTATTTATAGAGGAACATGAATATGTTGAGAGAAAGGGAGGGACATAGAGGAGATGTGGAAAACTTTAAAAAAATGCTTAAAATATTATATAGGTATAAAGAGGTAGTACTGCTATTAATGAATTTAAGTCTCAGAGGTTTTGAATTGAGTAATAAGTTTGTGGGTTAAGTGTGTACACAATGGGGGGTAGGGTCTACTGGTTAACTATGGGTTTATCTGAGGATGTGCAGGACAAGAGTTAAGTCACATAAAGAAGAACAAAGAGGAAAAGATGGAAAGGATAGGAAAGTGAGAAGAAAAGATCAGAAGTTCAGTAGAGCTGGACAAAAAACAAAAAGATAATTAAGAATGAAAGAAAAAGAGAAAGAAGACAAGAAAAGAAAGGAAAACACACATTCACGTATTCCTAAAATAAAAATTATAAGAGGAGAAAAGAAAAAAAAAAAAGTTAATGGAAAATAATTATTTTTTCAGAAGAGGCAAAAATTAAAGATTAATAAAAGTTTTAGAAAAGCAAAAAAAATTTTTTTATATATATAAGGTAACAAAAAACGAAGAAAAAAACAAAACAAAAAAAAAAAGAAAAAAAGAAAAGAAGAAGAAGAAAAAAAAAAAAAAAAAAGGTCTTTGATTTTTTTTTTTGGGGGGGGGGGAGGGGTGGGAAGAGTCCTGTATCTCCCTTTTGTCTGTAACCAGAGTGTGGTTGGAGTCTCTGGTCAGCTTGAGGTCCTGTGGCTTGATTGGTTTCTTAAGTCAGTTTGTTGGAACAGGCAGAAAAATGCTCTGCTTTACCCAAGATTTTGAGATTCCCCCTCCCAGGTTAGTTTACTGGGAGGGTGATCTGCTTTGAGAATCACAAAAGAGGGGGATGCAGTGATGAGGCTAGGTTCTGGGTAGAGTTGAGGCCTTTCAAGGAACAGTAGCTTTTCCCTGGGGCTATTTTGTGAAAAAAACTCATAGCACCCAGCCTGGAGCCATTCTCAGGGTTTCTGTTTTTCAATTGATTGTGGTGGCTGCTAGAGGGAGGGGCAGCCTCTGGCTCTGGTTACCAGGTGAGGAGAGCCACTCCAATGGCTCGCACCTGAGCTGGGTGACTTTTCCCTGGATGGAACTGAGTCTGTGAGGTCACTTCGCCGTTAAGTTCTTGTGACCTGCTAAATGACTCGTTTTATTCCAAGGCCTGAGCTGGAGCTAGCCGCTCCTCTGAGCTTTGTCGGTATCCAAGATGGAGATCACCGGTGCTGGGGGGGGGAGGGGTGGCCTTCCCTCCTCTGCTCCCTGGGAAGGAGTGAGGAAGTGGGGCTACTCACGCCGAGTCTTGGATCCTGGGTCGTCTCTGGTCTGCAAAGTGCAGGATGAAGTTGTCCGCTCCTTGTCGGTTCTTGCTGGTGTTGAGTAGAATCCGCTCGCCCGCTGCGTCTGGCTCCTTCGTCCCGGACTCTCTCTATAAATCCTATCTTTACAATGTTTATGAATAGTATGTTTTTTAGGGCTGGGGCTTGAATTCAGGACTACTGAACAGGTCTGACTTTCTCATCTTCAAGTACAGTGATCTTCCCCTTCATCCACATTTCTGCAGATTTACCCAGATCCTGAGTTCAAATCTAAAGTCTGGAAGAATAAACAGTATGAATTGCCAGCCAGGGAGCTAATTTTTTTTTAATTTTACTTTTCTCAGTACGGCGCTTGAACTCAGGTCATGGTAACTCTGCCTCAGCTTCTATCACCCTATATTGGGGTGCAGCCACTGGACTCATAGCTGATACTGGGATCCTAGACCCCCAGGCCTTTCAGGGAAAACAATGCATAGAAAAAATATGGTCTTTTTAAGTTTTCTTTCTTTGCACGGTCACCCTCCTGGGGTACTTCACCTTGCATTGCTGAAGCCTGGCAGACTAACAGGGAAGCCATAAGCCCACGTGGCAAAATAAGCCCTGATTTCGAATCCCTGTCCTGACACCAACCAATGACAGGAGATATTAAGAAACTGGTTCCCATCCATAGGAATAACAATGGAATGTTATCAATATCACGGTTGAATGAGTTGATCATGAATGATGCTCCTATAAAATTAGACTGCATCATTTCAGGAGGCTGATTCATTTTATTTATTATTTATGAAGCATTAAAAGAATATTATTCCTTACAGGAGCACAATAATTTCATGGCACTGATTGATTTCATTAATAGTTTAAAGATGAAAACAATAACATTATTTACATGGAAGCATAATAAATACCCAGGAATTGCTAGGAATGTAGTCTATATAACTGAATAATGTATAGACATCTCTGGCACTCTATAAAGATATATATTTATTAACATACTACCATCTGCATGTCAATCTATTCTCATTTTGTTAACACCTGGGGCACGATCTCAGGTCCTGGGAACTGCCTGTTCACTCAATTTGCCCCAGGATATCGTGTTGACACTCACCCATTCATGAATTTGGCCTTGTAGGCCATGAGTTCAGATGCCAGCACTCCCAAACAGTGAATCGTGAAGTAAGAAGCTGATGGTGACCCATGTTTTCCTTTTCTCCGAATGTCCTGGGTGTCAGGTATGAAGTGGAATACATATGCAGAATTATATCCTATGTAATCAGTGTAATCAATGTTCTATGTGCCATAATAGTCAATAAAATAAATGGTCAATACATGAATAAAACAAAAAATAAAATAACTACACTGAACACAATATGGAGTCAACATATGTATACAAATATAAATCATATATATTAATTGTACATGAATAGGATGTTTTCTAATGGTGGTGATTGATTTCAGGCCTAAGGAACAGACTTGAATTTCTTGACTTCAAGGAGGCAAGCTTCCCCTTCTCACACAGTGCAACAGGGTTACCCAGACCATGAGTTCCAATCCCAGTCATGGCAAAAATAATGACACCTTTATACAGTCTGAGGCCCAATTCTTAGGTATTTCATTATACCTCCAGTTTATGAATGTGATTATTTAAATACTTCACAAAGTATAACTAAAATCGATCAGTGTCTTGTAATATAATTGTGCATAATTTTATCCTGGAATCATTCAATAACTGCGCATTAAATCATGACATATATCACATTCCATTGGTAATCATATGGATAGGAACAAGTTTCTTAGGATCTCCTGCCATTTGAACTGTGAGCTCTAGCTCCCACCACTTCAACCCAAGGATAGGGAACTCACGGGTCTGTCCAAGAACATCAGAAAGACCAATTATTAGTCAGGCACCAGTGGCTCTCAGCAATCCTCTTTGATACTTACAAGGCTGTGTTGTGAAGATCATGGTCAAAGTCACCCTAGGCAGGAAAGTCCTTGGGACCCCTGTCCAACATCAGTGTCAACAAAGCCAGAAGCCCTGTGGCTCCACTGTGGAGGGTGAGCCTTGAGCCAAAACAGCTCACAGACTGTGCCCAGATCCTGAGTTCAAAGTCCAGGAGTGGCAACAAACAGACATACACAACTATCAGTGCAGCCATACAGCTAAAGCAGGTCACCCTCTTGTCCCCAATTGAATTGGACAGAGTTCCATCAGAAAGGGCTGGGGGACCTGCTATCATCTTGACTCTGCCCATGATGCTGGCATCACAGGATTCCAGCCACACCTCCATTCTTTCATGTTTCTTTCTGACCAATGAGATAGAAGAATGGTGGCCACGCCCATATTCCATGCTGCCCAGTAGCACCTAGATTCCCTCTGTTAGTTTATACCACTACCAGCAGTTGAGGAATGTAGAGGTGGCTGAGTGGTGAGCAAGAGACTCGATGTGACTTTGGAGTATAGTAGGAAATTGATGGGCCAGCCCACTCCCTGGCCTCCTCCTTACCTTCCGGAGGTGGTGCCAGTTTCAATCCTCAGACAATGGTGCTCTGCCAGCTGACCTAAGGCCCCTAGCAGGTCTCTGCGTCTGGTCCTCTGCTCTGGGCCCATATGTCCATAAGGCTGCCACCATGGCTGCTTGCCCCACCTGGAGCAGACACCAACAGCTTCTTCCAGCAGCATAGGTGAGTGACTGCCCCAGCACCACTCCTACGCATGTCTGACACCCCTCTGGGGTACCATGACCCCCTGCTTGTTTCTCCTCCCTGGCTCTGAGAAGCCACCTTTCTGTTTTGGGCATTTCTAAAATAGAGACTCAATATATGCTCAGGCTGGGCTGGATTTAGGTCCTCCTATCTGTGACAGGTATGCTCCACCAGACCTGTCCTCTGTAATTGGAATGGTAGACATGTAGTGATATGCTCAGTCATAGGTTTTGATAGATTATATCAAACTCTTAGTCCACAGCAGCCGATTCTTGACCACTGGTGAAGCTCTGGGTAAGGCCTCAACCATCGGACCTCAGTCTCCTCACAGGAGAGTTGTGAGGAAACAATGGATTTATACAGAGGGATCTCTGTAGCACGGCTAAGCACAGAGGGAGCAGCCTTCAGGTAAGGTTCTTAGCAATTCTGTGAGCATATGACCTGGAAAGGACTCAAGTGGGGCCAGTTATTAATCGTGCAACAGGTGGGAATTATGAAACAAAACATGGCTATCTTTCATCATTTCCCTATCCCCATAAGGAAGGGGATCCTTCATTCTGTTGAGTTTTGCAGCTTGGGAAAACGAGGCACAGACAAGCCAGGTGACCTACTTATGACCTCAAGTTCACAGGAAGCTCAGCCTGAGGTCTCTACCATGCTCCCTAGGACAATGGGTGCTATTCAGTCCACTTCTTGTGGTGGGAAGTCCACATATTGTTAGTCGTGGGGTTTGCACTCTAGGCCATGGGCGCCATCCCCAAGCTTCTCAGCTCAAGGCTAGTGCTCTACCACTTGAGCCAACAGAGCCTATTCCGGATTTCTGGTAGTTCTTTGGAGATAAGAGTCTCAGAGACGTTCCTGCCTGGGCTGGTATGAACCATGATCCTTATATCTCAGCTTCCTGTGTAGTTAGGATTAGAGTTCTGAGCCACTGGACCAGACTTACGTGTAATTCTGACTTTCTTTCTCTCTCTCTCTCACAGGAACTGGTTGAATGGGTGCTGGAGGAGGTGGCAAAGCATCCCCATGTGGCTGGAACCCAAGTTGGCTCTCTCATTCTGGAGCTGGTCTGGTCTGTGGGTCAGGAGCTGTCTCGCCTTGAGGAAAAAAAAAAAAAGGTCAGGAATAATTCCATATCCCTGAGTTTAAGCCTCTGGTCTGGCAAAAATAAAATTGGTTAGTAAATGCAAAATAAAGAACCCATACTTGGAATATAGAATTGTTCCTTCCATTCTGACACCTGACAATAGTCCCTAATTCATAGGCTTTACTTGTATTAGGATACTGTGATGAAAAAAAAGTTTTGTTCATTTGGTCACAGAAATTAATGCCAAGAATGTGCTTAGATGTCACGTGAAGATTAATTCTCGAAATTCAAAGATTCCGGGATTTTGTGTGGTGACTGCTAATCACGAAGAGAAGGGTAGTCTAAGTGATATTTGGAAATGTTTTTGGTCAGTCATGATACCAAAAAGGCAGAGTTGTGACAGAAGAGAAGGAATAAATGATAGTAACTAAGGTATAACAGAAACTTTTCTAGAGGACCATTTTTGGTTATTGAAGAACTAGTTATCAACTAGGCTTATTCCTCATTGCCTTTAGCATTCTTAATTTCTTAGGCTAGTTCTTAATCTCTGTGTGCTACATGTATCTCCTTCTATGCTATTTTTTCATACCTGATCTCCTTTGCTTTCTAAAAATCTCAGTCTTTTTGTATTTCTCTATGAAAATTTCCTGATACTAAATACACCTATGTAGAACACATGGGCAGCAAAGATGGTGCTGGGAGAGAGAGTGGGCAGAGCACAGTTGACCTTCCGATCAGTGCCTAACCAGCCAGTGAAGGCTTAGGTGCATGATAGGGTGTGACCTTGACAGTGATTGGTTCCTCTTCCTCCCTTGCCATGCCACCTGCCTTTTTGACTTTAAAAAGGGCTGCTCTCTGTTTATAAACAAGTGTTCTACCTGCTGTATTTGGCTTCCCACTGTGTCTGATTGTCTCCTGGGCTGAGGGAGGCTGGGGAACAGGTGAGCACCCCACTTACCTTTCCTCGGACCAGTCCGTCTTTCGTGGGACAGACGAAGACCCAACATCTGGCGCCCAACGTGGGGCACGAAAGGAAAAGATACCAGCTGAGGCTAAGCGGTCCCTCGGGGTAAGTGAAACCCTAAATATGGATAATGCTATATCACAGAAAAAGGAGGAGGAGGCAACATTAGGCCTAGAAGGAGTACAGGAGGACTTGGGAAGTGAGAAGGAAAAGGAATGTGTCAAATCCGATCGAGAACACACTGAAACGTGCACAGTGGAAGTCAAAACGAGTAAAAGTTACCCCCTCTGACCCAGCTGATACTGATGGTCCTAGGCCCCCTCCCCATTCCCCCAAATGGAGGGGAGGTATGGCGCCCTACAAGACCTGCAAGAGGGACTTGCAAGACCCAGACCCCTACCAACCTTCCATGGAGGGGCTGAGGGCTGGGAAAGTAACCTACTTGGAGACCTCCTCTGGAAAGGCAGGGCCACTCAAGAGCCCAGACTCTAGGCCACAGGATTCGCTTCCCCAAATTTATCTGGTCAATCTGGCACCAGGAGCTAACAGGTCCTTGGAATGGTATCCATGGGAAGCTAAGGATCTTAAAGAGCGCCGCAAGGCGGTGGCAGAGGATGGCCCAAACTCTCCTTGGCCCAGACCCTATTACAGGACATTGCTTATCACCCATGTGTCCCTAAGGACGGGATGGATGTGGCCAAAGTCGTTCTAACTAGTTCTCAGTTTATTAAATGGTGTGCTTTCTTTAAGGAGGAATGCAGAGTGGGAGCGGAGAGTAACTGGCCGGCTCAACCCACAATACCTATTACTTATGTCATGTTAGCAGGGACAGGGGAAGCCTACTCCACCGGCATCCAACAGGCCGAAATACCTGGCCTGTACCATGACCAGATGAGGCAGGCAGGACTTGCCGCATGGTACATGATGGGCCTACTGAGTCCCCTATGGCAGGAGTGAGACAAAAACTGGGTGAGCCTCTACTTGATTTCATAGACCGAGTCCAACAGAGCATTCACTGCAAGCTATGGGCAGGGAACCTCCGAGATCAGTTTGTAAAGCTGCTGGTCTGGGAAGGGATGAATGCACACCACTGCATGGCCTGCACAGGATTGAGAGAGAGTTCCCTGAGCAGATGGGTGGTGGCCTTACAGGATGGGGGAATGCAACAGCACCAGTCCCAATCACTAGCTTTAGCTTTACAGGCTCAGACATCTGCAATGACTGAAGCTATTACTCAGGCGCTGGCAGCCCAGGGCCAAGGAACCCCAAGAGCATAGGGGAGAGGGACTTGTTTTAAATGTGGGCAGGAGGGGCACTTTAAGAGGGATTGTTTACAACAATCCCCCGCCAACTGGCCCATGGGCAAACCGCCCTCTATACCCTGCCCTAGGGGCAGGGAGGGATACAAGTTTGATTTAGATGGGAAGCCTTTAAACTTGGGGAGGGGCATCCTCTAGCCCTGTTAACTCAAGGAGTAACCCCCTCTGTTGTGAGGCCCAGGCAGCCTCGTGGCAGGGCAGCCCAGGCCGATTGGACCGTCCCCCTGGTGGATGGACTCCACCCTAAAATGAGTATTCTCATATGCGGAAAGAGGTTTCACAGCTTAATTGACACTGGGGCAGACCGAACCATACTCAGGGAGGAGGAAGTGCCCTTGGACTGGAAGCTTGCACCTGGGCCCCAGACATTGGGGGTAGGGTGCAACTCCCAGTCCAAAGAAATGGTTGCCCTTATGACATCGACTAGCCGAGATGGAGAACAGGGAAAGATACACCCTTTAGTGGCAAAGAACCTCACTGCCAATTTACTAGGGCAAGACATGCTAAGACAAATGGATGCCGTGATCACTACAGACCATCGAGCATCCTATGATGATATCCTGGATGGGGAAGAAGCACAAAGGCTTAAACAGGATCTAGAAGGAGTTAATTAAAGGGATTTTTTAAACTTTCATAATTACAGAGAAGAACATATGGGACCCGCTCAGGTGCACTGCCAATCCTAAAGGCCACTGCCCGCCGAGTACCTCCCATTAGGTGGAAGCCGGGAAGCCCAATCTGGGTGGAGCAGCGGCCATTGACCAAACCTAAACTTGAAGCCTTCCACCTTCTGGTGGAGGAACAAATAAACCTAGGGCATATTCGCCCTTCCATAAGTCCTTGGAGCACACCCATATTTGTTATTCAAAAAGCCTCCGGGCTTGGCGTATGCTCCAAGACCTACCTAAGGTAAATGAAAGGATGGAGCTAGTAGGAACACCCCTAAGAGGCATGCCCTGGACTCCTGCTATACTTTCAGAATATACCTTGGTTGTGATTGATATTAAAGATTTTTTTTTCTATCCCTCTGCATCCAGATGACTGTGAGAAGTTTGCATTCTCTATACCTTCTCTTAATTTTTCCCAGCCTGATCGGAGGTTGGAATGGACAGTGCTGCCACAGGGAATGGCCAATAGCCCGGCCTTCTGCCAACAATACTTGGCCACAATTTTAGGGCCTGTGCTGGGTTCAGATACCTCCCTTGCCTATGCCTAAATGGATGATATAATTCTGGGGCACCGAGACCCGGGCTGCCTAGAGGGCCTTCTGGCCCAGGTTCTTGCCATATTAAAAAAAGGGGTTTTTACCATAGCCCTTAATCAAATTCAAAAGGTAGCTCCTTTTAAGGTGCTTGGGACCCACTTTACCTTGTATCAGGCCAGCCCCCTTAAGCCTTTGCTGGATATTCCAGCCTTTCTGACCTTAACCCAACTTCAGAGTCTTTTAGGGGAAATCAATTGGCTGTTGCCCTGGGTTTCTGTCCCTAAAGATAGTCTTGTGGCCTTATTTGCCCTGTTAAAAGACAGGACGTCACAAGAAGTTATTACAATTACAGACAGCCATAGGGCAATATTTTTGCAGTTTCAAAAAGCCCTGGATAAATTTTCTCTAAAGAGGTATTCTATTAGTGAGACCATTTTTCCCTTTGGTTGTTTGCAGGTGTCACGTTAATTTCTGCAGTTTTAACTCAAAGTGGGGAGCCATTAGAGTGGGTTCATATTCCCCTGGGAGGCACACCTAGAGTGTACTCTCAAGCAGACCAACTTGCAGATGATATTGTGAAGGGAAGGACGCAAGCCCAAAGACCTTATGGCCTTGACCCTCACTCCATTGTTTTCCTTTTCGGATGGCATATGTTGAGTGGCTCACTCGAGCCAATGCTCGTCTTGCTCTCTCCTTGGAGGGGTTTCTAGGCCAAATTGACTGCCATTATGGGCCATCCAAATGGACTGTCATTTTATGGCGACTTCCCCTCAAAATGCCATCTCTATTTTCTTCTACACCTATTCCTGGCACCCTCCATGTTTTTACTGATGGAGGTAAGGTAGGCTTTACGTATGCAGCCTTTGAGGAGCAACAAAAGACTCCGAGCCAACAAAGATTTCAACCTTGTCAAGGGTCAGCACAATATAAAGAAATGCTGTTCATAATTATGGCCCTTCAGGACATTCAAAAACCATTTAATTTGTATTCTGATAGCCTATAAAACAAAAAAGGGGGAGTTAGCCCCCATATACATTTACAGAGAGCTTTGTTTACCATTAACATTTTAAATTTTTCAAAAGAGGCAACTAAATCCAGATTTCAGAAGCACTGGGGACAACTAAACCTGAAGCCCCAAGTGAAAGTCAGGTGGAAGGACCCCCTGACACAACAATGGAGAGGACCTGACCCCCCAGTTACTATGGGCAGGGGATTTGGATGCGTTTATCCCATAGGGGAGACAGCCCCATTTGGATCCCTGCCAGGAACCTTACATTTTTACCCATATCCTCTATACAAGAGGATGCCTAAGAATAAGCTAACCAATAAGGAAAGGAAAACGGCCATGGCCGAGGCTTGTGTTTTAAAGAGAAAAGCCAGAAAGACAATTAGTAACCATCCCCAAGGGCAACCAGCCCTTGAGAAGCTCTTGTGTTCTCTAACAATTGCAGATGGCGATACTCCAGCTGTTGGCTATCCTGACTCTCCCAATCCTGGGAACAGCCCTATGGAATCTGCATCAACCTCAACAGGTGACCTGGGCAGTGACCAACGCTGGCAATGCAGAAATCGTCAATAGCACCACAAAAGAAGCTGTCCCTTTGACCTGGTGGCCTGACCTTCATTTTGATCACCACCTTATGGACTTTAATATTTTTGTAGGAGTTAATTATTTTAATGTCAACTGTTTTGTTTTAATTGTTCTTTTACTAATTGCTTATATAGTGGCATTGAATCCATACTTATTGTTAAACAACCACCTTTTGTTATGCTTGCAGTTTAGATCTTGTCCAACCCCACAGGCAAATAGCTGGATTAAAAAATCCCCACCTCTGGACTCTGAAGTGGCAAAGACTGCTATCCCATCCCTCACTAGTGTTAAAGGGCTAGTAGTGACATTTCCTGGCTTAGTAATGCTTTTGCTGATGGTGTTTTCTATGCCTTCCTTGCATTATATGTGCACTACAAAACTCTCATGAGCTTAGCCAGCCAGTTATCAAGCTCCAAATGAATGAATTTCCCCCCCCCCCCCCCAAGAGGAATCGCAACCAGAGATGGGTAAGAGGGTGTGTCAGTCTGAGCAACCTAAGATAGGGCCTTCAGCTTCTCTCTGAAGAAGTTCCTGATGACGGGTAACCCAGACAAGGCGATCCACCCAACCTAAGACAGGTGGGTTCACTTCTTTAAACAAAGACGGGGGGGGGGGGGGAGATGATGTTGTGAGCCATTGGGAGCTGACAGTAAAGCTCAAAGGTCATCTTGACCCCTGTGCTAGCTTAAAGGCACGCACAAAGAACTGGCTTACTTAAGAGACACCAGGTGCCCAGGAATTAATTGAACTGCTTCGGACATTTCTAACTGTGGTGGGACTAATGTTTATTACTGTGCTAGGTGGGGATGTGAGGTAACTGGGACGGGGTCTTGGATCATGCACAAGGGCCCTCCCTATCCTTGTCTGTCGAATCTCGACCCCCAGACTTGCCTGGAACCCCCTGTGTAGCCAATGCTATCCCTACCAATGTAATCCTGTTAAAACAACCTTTACAGAGGAAGGAAAAGCATAACTAACTGGGAGTTGGGTCTGCCATTAAAACAAAAAAAAGGGGGAATCTGTAGAGCACATGGGCACCAAAGATGGCACTGGGAGAGAGTAGAGTGGGCAGAGCCCAATTGACCTTCCGATCAGGGCCTAACCAGCCCATGTAGGCTTAGGTGCATGATAGGGTGTGACCTTGACAGTGATTGGTTCCTCTTCCTCCCTTGCCATGCCACCCGCCCTTTTTGGCTTTAAAAAGGGCAGCTCTCTGTTAATAAATGAGATTTCTACCTGCTGGATTTGGCTCCCTGCTGTGTCTGATTGTCTCCTGGGCTGAGGGAGGCTGGGGAACAGGTGAGCGCCACACTTACCTTTCCTCCACCCTGTCCATCTTTCGTGGGATGGACGAAGACCCAACACACCTATACAAATGGCAGAGGATGCTAATGTAAGGGTCCCATAGGTTGAGTCATTAATGTAACAAAATGGCAAAAAGAGGATATATTTATTGCTAATTCAAATTTTCTGAAAAGCTGCAATGTCATCATTTGGTTCAAATTTTCATTCTTTGGCTACATAGTGTCATTCAGTGCACATAAATGCAAATATGAGCCAGGTCCTGGTGGTTCATGCCTGTAATCCTGACTACGCAGGAAGTTGGGATCTGAGGATTGTGGTTCACAGCCAGCCTGGTCAGGACAGACCAAGAGATCCTTATCTTTAATTAATCTCCAGAAACCTGGAAGTGGTGCTTTAGCTAAAGTGGTAGATCACTCAACTTGAGCTGAAAAGCATAGGGATAGCACCCAGGATCAGAGTTCAAGCCCCACAACCAACAAAAAAAGTGAAATATGACTTTAAATTTTCCCCAAAGGAACGACAAGATTTTCCCAAGCAGAAAAAATAATTCTAAAATGATTCAGTACACCTACTTCTGCTGAGTTACTTAAGTTATAGCTTTTTTTTTCTGGACATAGTCTTTTTTTAAAAATTGTCAAATATTAGGTTTATAATAAACTTCATCTAATATTTCTTGTTTCAAAAGAGAAATCTATACAGTTGATGTCACTTAGCTGTCTTAATATCTTAGTTCAATGCCAACCCAGGCAGGAGAGTCTGTCAACCTCTTATCTCTAATTAAACACCAAAAAACCAGAAGTAGAATTTTGGCTCAAGCAGTAATGTACTAGCTTTGGGGGCAGGTGTGCAGGAAAGACAATTGTTCAGGGACAGGCTCCAGCCTCTGGGTCAAGCCCCGGAACTAGCACAAACCAAACAAACAAACAAAGAAAAAAATCCCAGATATTTCTTTGAGACCCTCCTTAAAGGTGCACTAGTCTGAGAAGAGGCTACTTTTACTTATCATACTCACTGGATCCTGCTTTTTTGGAATCTTCATTGCTCTGGAGAACTCAGGACCAGACTAAAGGAATTGATCAATGGCTCCTGCAACAAGAGAATCATCTCAGGGGTGAAACATCCATCCATAAGACACTTTAAAACCTCCATGTCTTTGTTTCTTTGCTGTAGAACCCTTTTAAAACAATGTTATTTCCTTTTGTTCTATGCTGGACTTCACATGACACATTATTTCTTTTTGTAATCCTCTCAACTAGAATTTTACAGAAAAGTTTTATATGAGTAGAGAACACAGTCAAAAAAGTCAGGGACAGAGTTTCCTTCAATCATTGGGATTCTTTTCTTGTACAGTAAAAAGGAAAGCACAAGTTAACATGAACTTTGTCATTCCTCTATGTTCATTTCCTTTCCTGGGATCAGTTTCCACATCCAGTAGCAGTTACCTCCAGTAACGATAGATGGTGCTGCCTGAGTTATGATGAATGTTTTCTGGCTTCACTGAAATAACACAAGAACACCTTTGGACCTGAGGTAACGCGTCTTTCAGAGATAACTTAGTAAAGAGAAAATATGAAATTTATGTTGGATATAAATACATTATCCATGAGTACATTGAGTTCAAACTTTGTAAGTTCTCTGTAAATTAAGGCAAATTTTAAATGGGAAGAAGGTTCTCAGATCATTCTTTTTTTGAGTGTATGTGTTGCGCATTATTTCCCAAGTGTACATGCATTAACAGTAAGGGAAACAATAGCAATAATAGGAGATAAAGAAGTTCTGTGTTTAAGTATAAGGGGTCAGTATACTATAAAAGACTCTACAAATAAGACAACATTGAAACAATAAAGCCAAGTCCAGTATTTCAATTTATGGGAGTGATATAGAGAAAACATTACTCCCAGGTGGCACACGAATTATGAGGGCACTCCCTTTCTAAATCATGCTTGCTAATAAATCAACTTTGTAGAAAGAAGAATGGAAGTATAATTCTGCTTCCAATGCAAGTCAGATATAAGAGCATGGACTTAACTGGAAAAAAACGTCCATCTCGAGAGAGCAGGGATTATACTAGCAATGAACTGGTGGCTAAGATGACATTTCTTTTTCTATCCTTTACTTATATATTTTTTTGTTGGTGGTCATCTTGGCAATTGAACTCTGGGCCTGGGCACTGTCCCTCTGCTATTCCACTCCAGGCTAATGCTCTACCACTTGAGCCACAGTGCTGCTTCCAGTTTTCTTCAGTTAATTGGAGAAAAGAGTCTCGGGGACTTTTCTACCTGGGCTGGCTTTGAACCCCAGTCCTCAGATCTCACCACCACCCAGCTTAGGATCACATTACTAACAGTGTACACTCAGCATATGTAATGTGTATGTTCATCTATCTTTATATGGATTCTTGAGTTAAAAATCTGGGCTGCAGTATAGACTTTACACTTATAAAAATGTTTGTAGTTTAAAAGTTGATTCTACGGGATAAATAAAACCTAAGAATGGAAAGGAGTCTGGGAAGTTCAGTTTACATCCAGCCTGGGCAGACCAGTTTTTGAGACACTATCTATAATTAACCAGCCAAAAGCTGGATTGGACAAATGGCTTAGGTGATGGAATATGAGTCATGAGCAAGAATGATGAATAAGAGCTTGAGGCTTTTGCATACATACATATTAAAATGCACATACACAGAGAGGCACTTATATGTGCACACACAAATACACAAATGAAGCAACTCTCAGAATATGTAGAAAAGTTAGAAAACAATAGAAAATATGTCCTGAGTAAGACTAGAATCAAGTGATAATTTTTAAAATTAGAAAGTCTTCAAGTGAACTTTCTTCAAAAAAGTTTGAGAATATTATCTATGTTGGGACCAGAAATAGTAAGAGAGTCAAGTAATCCTTATAAAGGGGATCAGATTCATGGAGGAATGAATCAGAGACCCCGCAGGTGCATTTGAAAATGTTCGTATCCTGTGTCAAAGGTTAGAACATCTTTGAAAATAGTACATGAACAGTCTGAGAAGTCTAGTGGATAGTATCACTGGAGAAGTTCAGAATTGCTAGTCTGTATCTAGATTAAATTAACCAAGAAACTATGCCAAGGCAGTGTGATATAAGGCTAGAATTCTAGCACTCAGACTAAGACAGGAGATTAGAGAGTGGAATTACATAGTGATAGCTTCCTTGGACCAGGTAATATAATTTTGTCTTAATAAAACAAACCAAACAAGAAAGGAGTGCACAGTTGGAAGTTTGGGCTAATTTTGTCACTATGATTTGAGAAGTCAAGTTTCCTATTGCAATGCAACTCATATATAATCCTCAGTTGTGTTTTAAATGCTTTCTTCATTACAAATGGCTCATTATTTCCATGCAAAATTCCCATCCAAAGTTATCATAATTCTGTTGGATTCCAAAGAATTAATGAAGGATTACAAAAGCTTAAGCCCAGAGAAAAAGCAAAGTTTGACTAATGTAGGACTTTGTAGATCTTGCTAAATTAGAATTTAGATTTAAATTAAATGTTTTTAATTTCATATTCTATAGGATACTACAAAATTCTTTTTAATAGAGGCTTTAATTGACAAATTCACAAATGATTCTTGCATTCTATTTGCGTAGAATATTCTTTCAAGTGAGTTGTAATTAGAACTTAGTTAACAGATAATTCTAACAGTTCATGTATGAAATGATAATGTGAATAATATAGACAGAGTTGCCAACAAATAGATTATATAAATTTATAAATTTAGAAAGACAGCAATTTTTGAGGCTGTGATATAACATGCTATAAAGAGAATAATTTTGTGACATCTTCTTTCTTCTACCTGCATGTAACACAGGAAGCAATTTCCTTAATTAGGTACCTTTGTGTACAATGAAAAAATATGCTTAGGTTTGGGGTTTGTTTTAGTTTTTGTTTTATTGGTTTGTCCTACGGCTTGAACTCTGGGCCTGGACACTGTCTCTGAGCCTGTTTATGCTCAAGGCTCCTGCCCTCCCACTTCAATTTCAGTGCCACTTATGTCTGGCTTTTTCTGAGAAGTTTATTGGACATAAGAATCTAGGGAACATTCCTGACTGGGTGGGCTTTGAACTGTACTCTTCCGATCTTAACATCCTGAATATCTATGATAGTTAATAAAGAATAAATATAAATAATATTTGCAAGTATTTTGATCTCAAGAATACCACTGGTGGAAAAATGATACAGCCCAGTTTATTGTGGTGTTCTTTCCAGAACACGGAGGGCAACACATTAGCAGAGGTGTAGTATTTTTTCACAATAGAGATAAGCTATTCATGATGTGAATTAAGGGAATTTTAAGGTGCACACTACATGTTGGAAACTGTTGGGCTAGGATGACTTTATGGCATAAATCTTGGGATTGATGATCATAGAAATAATAGCTTAATCTGATAAACAATTGCTTACTCTTGAAGAATTAATTATTAAGATGCTTCATTGTTTTATCCTCTACCACAATGTGGCTATTTTTCTGTTGACTTCTCAATCTGTAACATCCCATTGGAAACTGCATTTATTGCAGAATTTCATAACATGCAAACAGATATGGAAAGTTCAGAATTTGAAAATGAGTAGTTATCAGTCATAGGAATTTTGAAGAACACATATATTCTCTCCTCTTAGCAATGCATTTTCTTTCAAAATTTATGGGTTTCTATAGAATTACAATGTTTTTGGTTTTGGTATGAGAAAGTAATAAACTTATTCTTTTTTCAAAATAATGGCAAGTATATTGTGAAAATATTGTCTAGTTGGATTCAAGTTGATGGTCCTATGATTAAAAAGGGGTAATTAATTCAAATTAGATGCCAAATAGTGTTGATTTTTAAAAAGTTACTACACAAAGAATAATATGTACTATACCAATACAGTGAAATTATATTTTATGCAGCTTATTTTTTAAATTTAATTTTATTGTCAAAGTGATGTACAGTGGGGTTGCAGTAATTGTAAGGTAGTGAATACATAACTTTTCAAAATAGTTATCCCTCTCTCATTTTTCTCACAGTTTTCCTTCACACCCAAACCCCTCAAAAGTTGTAATGTACATTTTCAACATATTGTCTTGTCTCGCCATTTTGTTGTTCATCTTCCCTTCCCTAAATAAGGTAAAGGTATACACAATACACAGGGTATCAAAATCAAATACAGCAGGGGATAAACCATAAGGGAAAACCCCAAAGAAAATAGAAATCACATAGTATATTAAAAACAGCAACTGCAAATAATATCTGTTTCCATATCTTGGAGTTCATTTTGCTCAGCATCAGCTTATATGATCATATATATGCATTACAAAACCACTGGAAAATAATATTTTCACCGACACTTTATCATGACAACAATATGTTAAGTGTTTTTGATGGTAAAGGTGGAATTAGGATTGGTGAATTAGCAATTCTGATAAAGGAATTTCAAAAAAGTTTAAAAATTGTGACAGGTAAATTTTAACTGTTCAAACATTTTAACAACTTAGCTTATTAAGAAAATTTAAAATTGCTTGGGAAAATAGGCTTTCATGCAAAGAAATCCATGGAGACTAAGCTGAGAGGGAGCAAAGTGGGTGAAGATGGCTCATTTTCACAGTAAACAAACAAACCTCACAAAACTTGCTATAAATCCTGCAGGTTCCCGTGAGAATTGTCCTTACCCAGAAAACATATTCTCACTGTGAAACAATGTTGTACTGGAATTTAAATTCAAATTTCTTTTTAAAAAGGCATCAAAATTTATGAATTGACCTTTAATTACCAAACAGTAATTCTCTGAAAAAAAATAATTTGGGTCAAAATATTTAGGGAGAAAGTGCCCTCCAAAATGAAAGCAGGTATTGGGTATACACTTTTCTGATTAAAATACTTTCCACAATGTCTTTGCATGTGAAGCACTGAAACAAAGAAAAAAAATCTGATTGGATATCTTAAACCAAGGATTTCTCATTTCTAAGTAGCTCACAAAATATAATATCCTTATTAACATGACATAGTGAAGACTTCTCTTATTACATAAGCCAAAAAGTTTTGGGATCAGAAAATAATTGAGCAAATAAGAAAACACATTCTTAGAAGCTCTGGCTAAGCGTATTAATTTCAGCAGTAGAGGGATTCCAAAACTTTTTTAAATAGATTGTGTTAATATTTTTGCTACCTAAAGTGATTTTACAGAGCCTATTTGGCTCACTACAATGCAGAACAGATTGAGTGAAGACATGAAAATAAATTCCACATCCAAATAAAAAAGTTTAAAAAGAGAAACCAAGATGATGTAGCAGTGGGGGATGCCTTATAGTCCTTCAGCTTCACTAGACTTGAAGCCAAGAAGCTGTGATTAATTGGAAATCAGGCAAGAGCTAAGAGGAGAACATAGAAGTAGGACAAAGAATTATTGTCCGTTGTAAGAGACACTGTCACAAGGTATGGATGATTTAACTCTGTTCTTCTCCATACATCTTGTTGAGCAAATGCAAGACCAAGAGAAAAATAATCTATTGAAATAATTTTTTTTTCTTGTCGGTCATGGGGCTTGAACTCTGGGCCTGGGCGCTGTCCCTCAGCTCTTCAGCTCAAGGCTAGTGCTCTACCACTTGAGCTACAGTGCCACTTCCGTCTATTGTAATAATTTTACAAAAAATATCTTCACTGTTCCTCATATGGTATCTAAGGGGAGTCTTTTTTTATTGTGAAAAAAACTGTACAGAGGGGTTACAATTACATGGGCAAGATAATGAGTACATTTCTTATCAAGCATTGTAGCCTCCTCCTTTGTTTCCCCTTCCCATCCCTTCCCAGACTCCCCCCTCACCCAAGCCTCCCCCCACCCCCCATCCCCCCACCAAAGTTGTAAAATTCATTTTCGACATGTCAACTTGTACTTCTCATTGTTGCAAAGGCCCAACTTGTATCCTTATTTAAACGACTTGTTTTTCCCTTCCCCTCCACAAATTATACCGACATCAAATACAGTGAAAGCAGGGGTTATACTGTGGGGGAGGGACATACAAAACAACAAAGAAATAATCTTATAAATGCATTGGAAACAAATGCATGAAATAAAAAAATTTAAATACATATCTTAGGGTTCATTTTCCTATCACCTTATCTGACCTTTTCTGCTTGACTCATACATATACTAACTATTGCAAATAAGGGAAACCATGGGACCTATGTTTCTTTGGTCTTGGCTTACTTCACTTCACATAATTTTTTCCAAGTCTAAGGAGAGTCTTAAGAGAGAAGATAAAAGTGGAGTATTCTTCGGTTTCCTCGAAGCATCTTGTTAGCAAAATATATCTTTGAGGTTAGAAGTTATTGAATCAAAAAGTGGTGGAGTCCTTATTTTTGTGGGCACTTTAAACAGAAGAAGACTTTCACGGTAAAAGAAAAAGTATAGCTAAATATTTGTGATCACAGCTCCTTGGACTGTTTTTTCAGAGACAAAGTTTTACATTAGAGTTTGTCCTCATTAATATAGATGTTGGGTTTTCGTGGCAACCAAATGAAAGGGTAAAGTTTAATGCACTCTCTTGGACAAGATAACAGCATGATAGAAAAAAATGGTAAATAAAATTTAGTGAATTAGTTTGACTAATTACTTTGCCAGAACAAAAAGGAAAGATATAATTCAAAATCACTTGACTTAAAAGAATGATGAAAGAGTAGTGAAGAGAGATGAGAGAAAATATAGAGGAGTGTTCTGTCTCCAGCATTGTAATGGGTTCTTGATCTTGTTTCTTCCAATCTATCTTCACAAGCTATCAAGTGTGGCTTAGGACTGGAGTATCCAGTGCAGAGAAAGAGAACTCAGAGAAGAAAATATTTGCAGCAGATGCAGGTGATTTATAACCTTAGACAATCTATTTAAATCTGTTCAAAATTCTCTGCTACTCCAAACTTCCCTCTTTGCACAGTTTTGTTTGCTTTTCCCAAGACTACCCTTCATTAAATATTTAAAATTTTGAGAGGTCATATTTATTCTATCTAGAGGTTGCTGTTGGCTTGTAATTTTTGTGTGTTTTTGTTTTTTGTTATGTTTTTAACTGAATTTCAAAATGTTGTGCAAGTGTATTACAATAAATATGTCTATCTAATTTTCCAATGCTCCTGGGTCAGAGTGACTCCTTCTATCATTCTCAACCAACCCCTTCTCCAAGATTTATTTCAGATTTGCCACTTCTTTTGTCACATGTGTACATTGAGTATTCTAGGTGTACTTGCCCCTTGTTCCATTTTTCATTCATTCTATGTTTTTACTATTATTCCTTTCTGGTTTCAACTTCCTGATAGTCATTCTGTTAAACTATCTATTAATACTTTGAAAGGTTTATATACATTCCATGGAGTTTCAATCCTGCATATACTTGAACGTATGTCAGCTTATATTTCCATATTTCATTCATCTGCAATAACAATTTGCAAGACTGGAGATGTGATAATATTCTCATTCATTTGGAAGATTAATCTTTAGTCAACAAGAAAGTTTAAAAATGCCTCAGAATATCTTCCTAGCTACCAGTTTTTATGAATGGATTTGTACAAAGTTTTGTGATTATTTTATTTGACATGGGATAATATTTTCTACTACATATAAGTTTTGGAAAAGGAAGAAAACTAAAATTTACTATTATAGAGGAATATGATTGAAATAGAAGACAGATTTTATATTTGTCACATCTCTGATGAGTACCCATATTCAAGATTTAAAGTCTTATTTCATACTATGTTAGACAGATAGGGAAAACATAAAACAACATATGATTACGCAACTATTTGTGACTTTTTAAAATGTACCTTATTAAGTGATGAAATTTACTTTATTAGCTAGTGTTTGGGTTTGAATTATGGGAGGTTGATCTATTTAACACATTTCTGGAAGGCACCTACTGAACAAAACAAATATTGGGGGGTACTATTTCTACACTTTAATGAATGGTTGAACGTGTTTGGCTTTATTGCTGGGTAAATAATTCAACTCTATTGTAACTTGCTCCCTACACTTGTAAAACTTGTAATGTCACTAAGTATCATTTACTTGTCAAATGTTATTTTGGTGAATGTGATTTTAAAAAGTTTTGAAAAAGAATGTATTTTCAGGAGATTAAAGGTAGGTTATCATTGCCTTGAAAATGATAGCATTTTTAAACTACAGAACCAAGATTTACTGTAGTACCAGTAGTTTGAAGCATTAAGGATCTTCTCAATTAATGTTTTTCTGAATTATGATTGACCTGTAAGTAAAGTTTTCCTAGCCTTGGTAGACCAATTATGGATCTATCGATCCCAGAACAATTTTTAGGCCTACTTATACTGGACTGAAATCTTTCAGTAATCATTAGGAGAGGGGTATTAAAAATAATTTTGTGACATTTGTGATCTTGTTCACTCATATGGGCTGGGCATCTGTAAATTTAAAGTTGTAATTACTGTACTTTCTCTCAGATATTGTGATCTCATCTTTCATTTTAAGTTGTCTTGCATTTCACAATTGCTTACTGCTGCGGTCCTGAAATAATATAGGAAATGAGTAATTGAGATGGATTTTCAATTACTTTCTGTTGGCATGTTGCATGGGCCTAGGTGAGAAATCTTGCCCTTGTTATCTGATGATGCGGATAACTGGGACCTGGGATCCTAGGATCCTTGGGTCCTGCAGAAGAATAATACCTTGTAGACATCATATCAGCAAAATTTGTGTATAATCATTAGGAATGCTTCAGAAATATGGAGAAAATCAGTTTGGGACCAGTGAGTTAAAACAATAAACAGAGTAGCAGCGTAAAATCCCTTATAGATTAGAGGAAAACTATTTTTTTTTGCAATGTGAATTCAGAAGTCCAAGAACATTAGAATGTATCACAAGTTTATACCAAAGATATTGCATTGATATTTTTATATTCTAATATGTATTCTAAACCTAATTATTTATATTCCAATTCCATTTATTGGAATAAATACCTATTTATTTGTCAAATTATCAATTAATTCTAGTAAGTTTCACTGTGTGAACTAAAATATCAGCACATATAAATATAAAATGTATAACTATATATAAGAAAAAGGCACACGTTTTGCAATATTCTGTTGTGGTTAGAGTATCAAATTATTTAAAATATTTAATGTATTATTTCATTATCTCTACCTCAGTGTTTGGTAGAGTTGGACCTAAAGCTTTACCATTTGAAGATTTACAGCCTAGTGGCAAGAGGAAACACTTTGATTAAAACATTAACAATTTAAGGCCTAATATCGAGGAGAGACATATAGACTTCTCTTGTAACTCTGAAAATATTTGGTGATAGAAATGCAGTAGTGTAAATTACTGCCTGGTTGGATGGTAGACTGGCCAGGACATTAGTTAATCATGCATATGAACAATTTTTTCACCTTCTTGGCTTTAGATACTTTTGAAATATTAGGTATAATAACCAATTATATTTTGATAAAATACCTTCTAGCCTAAACATTTCTATCTGAACTGTTCCTGTCTCTATGATCCCTTGTAATTAAGATTAGTTTTGTTCCAGTAAGAAAATCTATGCTGTCAGGGTAAGATATTCTGGTTCGTCTGTTCCTAAATGGAAGACAGGTAAAGGGTCAGGTAGACATTTGTGCCAATAAGATCTCATATAGGAATTTTTAAGCTGCAGAAGTTTAGAAGTAGCTCTTAAGCAAGGCTTACTTTGAATCCTTAGCTCCACAAAGCTAACTCAGCTGATAAATAAGTACTTGAAAAGCCATCATCTTTGGACCTAGCTTTAAATTCTTCAAAGTATGATGAAATTTAAAATGAAAAAGACTTAAAATACTCATTGACAAAAAAATTGCAAATGTGAGCAATCGAACAAACAATATAAGTTTTTTTTCCAATATATACAGAATTTTAGAGAAGTAATATCAATAGCATTTTTAGGAACAATAAGTTTTCCTAGTTACAAATAGTCAACCAAGGATATATGCCTGTATAAAGATTGCATCATTAACTACTTAAATTTAAAGGATACTACATGCTTCAACAGCAAATCTACCCTAATTGCAATACAAAGTTTAACACGGCACTTGCACAAGGATGATATGAAAATTTGTGTAGTATTCCATATTTTTCATTCTTCAGATGCAAGAAATGAAAAACAGTTATTAAAAATTGATTACAAAAATACAGTTGTAACGATACATGTAATTCATTGAATTGAAAGTTAGTTTGACATCAGTGTATTAAATCATCACCTTAGAAAGGCCTTTACATAGCATAACCTTTACAAAACTTTTGAAATTAGATAACATTTTCAATTTATCCCAAAGAAATAAAATACTATAAGGACCTAGGGGAAAAAAAAGAATCTTAAAATATTTCTATATCGAATGCTATCTGAAATGACACATTTATTAATGAACCTATATATTATGAAACAATGTAGAATTAAAAGTATTATATCTAGGAGATAATGAAATAGATTATGGATATTATACAAACAGAATACAGATTACTTTAAAATATCCTTTTTCAGACAAGCAACAGAAATATCTTTAGTTTCTGTATTACTCATTTCAACAGATAAGTTAAAATTATTTCTGATTATAAAAATCACAAACTCTGCAGAAATCATTATAGATGTATACAAACAAATCTTGAATACATTTTGACATCGAAGTTAGGCAATTCACTTGGAAGAATAGCATGGAATCCATGAATATTTAAAGTAAGATATTAATGTGGTTTTGTATTGTGAAAATATTTTGTATGGACACAAAGATGGATAGGTATTTTTGAAATTTAAGAAACTTAACCAAACCATTATGACTTAGGAGAAAAATTTTTGCAGCCTTCCACAACTTCAAAGAGGTGATACATACTTAACCTTTTGGCAATATCAAATGCAGCTTCTTCCAAGTTGTTCTTGACCTAGTTTGATATAATATTTCAATAGAAGCAGATCCAGCGTACCTTTGTTATTTCTATTCCCAGCAGCAAGATGCAAGGTTGTCAAGACTTCTTTAGTTTGGGCATTGGTATCTGCATCATGATGCAGTAAGAAAGAAGCCACTCTGGTATTATTCCACATATAAGCACTATGTCTAAGTATCTACTGTAGGCTTCTGGATGAAGAGAGCTATACTCATCATCATCCCTAGTATTCACATGAGTGGCCTTTTTGGAAAGTAGTCTCTGCACTGTAGTAAGCCGATTATTTTCAACAGCCCAATGAAGAAATTTGCTTGGACACTTCTCTATTTTTTTCTAGCAAATGATACCATTCCTCACTTTTTCATCTAGTTCCTTGTCTTCATCAGAATTGCCTAACTAGAGACTTTGAGTACCAGTGGGAATGAGGTGTACATGTATTCCCTAATAGTTCACGTTGGTTGAAGTAGTCAGAAAAATCCAGTGAATTTTCTACTTCTGATTTTTCACCATGATTTTTTTCTCTTTTTCCATTTTTACTATTTGAAATTATTCTAACTGGAGAATAGGGAATGGATAGAGAGCAGAAGAAATAAATCCAAAAACAATCTTCACAGAAGCAAATTCTCAGAGCTATTTCATGACTTTGCAAAGGATAAAGTGGCTGAAGTTAGTATAAATTTAGAAGTATGAAAATGGGAGGGGGGACCAAGATGGCAACAGGGCAGTAGGGAAATGCCATAGCTCTCCCCAACCAAAAAGAGAGTTAGAGTTCCTAAGCTTAACCTCCCCAAGAGACCGACAAAAACAAAAAGATGAATACCCAGAGAAATACAGGAGGTGGAAAATAACAAAAAAGAAAGAGAGAAAAAGAATTTCAGAACAGAGAAGCACGAAGACTCCACCTCCAGTGCTTACTGGTGGCAAGCAGCGCAGCAGGGGCTGCTGGAGTCCCAGAGAAAAAGGAGGCTGCCTGCAGATTACCCACGCAGAAGGACTTAAGAAAAGAAGAAACAAAGAACTTCCACCCCTCTGGTGGAACCACTATTAAATAACCCCATGCTGCTGATCACATGTATGGTGCATATGTGTACACCATTATATGTTACAGACCGTGATAGACAATTTGCTCCAGGAAAGCTACAATGAGTTTGTGACTTTAAATGAGCATCATCATCCCAAAATACTGTGAAAATTGGCAAATTTTGTAATCACTTAATTACAAAAAAAAAAAAAAAACCAGAAAACTACAAGTGGAGCTATGGCTCAAGTGGTAGAACATGAGCCTTGAGCTGAATTGCTCAGGGACAGCTGCCAGGCCTAGAGCTCAAGTCCCACGACTGACAAAAAAAGAGAGAGAGAGATCTTTCATGTGATGGATTCTAACATATTTATAAAATTATGTTTTTATTGCTTTGTATGTCCCTCCCCCATGGTATAACCCCTGTTTTCACTATATATGAAGTTGATGTATGTGGAGGAGAAGGGAAAAAACAAATCGTTAAAACAGAGATACAGGAGGACCCATTTCAACAATGAGATGTACAAGTCTTTATGTCGAAAAAAGAACTTTACAACTTTGGTTGGGGGGACGGTGGGGAGGATACGAAGGGATGGGAAGGGGAAACAAAGGTAATGTGCTCATTATCTTACCCATGTAATTGTTACTCCTCTGTGCAGTATTTTCACAATAAAAAGAAGTATGAAAATGACAAAAATGTAAAAAGATATTCATATATTTCATTATATAACCCAAACCAGAAAGCAAATTTTGTTTAGATGATTTCTTAAAACATAGTCTTTCAGAAGCTGGGAAGGGGGCTCAGTGGTAGAGTGTTTGCCTTGCATGCATGAGGTCCTGGGTTTGATTCCTCAGCACCATAGAAGAAGAAAAAGACAAAAGTGGTGCTGTGGCTCAAGTGGTAGCACCATCTTTGAGCTGAAAAGCTGAGGGACAGCACTCAGGCTCCAGAGTTCAAGCCCCACAAAAACAAAAACCAAACCAAAAAACTAAACAAAACACAGCTCTCACATTTGTAGCCTCAATTCTGTAAAGACACTGCTTCAGCCTAGGACTAAGATTTTAAGTGTATACATTTATCAACACTTCTGATTCAGATTTCTACTTGAGAAAATTTTAAATCAATATTTTGTTCTTAATTTTTCTCTTTGTACATTCACATGCATCAATAAAAAATGGTGTGGACATCCCAGTAACATTCTCAAAGTACCTCCTGATGATGAGTTATGAAAAGTTGTATTCTATTACAAAAAGGAAAACAATGCTACAAATAAAGAAAACCAATAATTAATTATTAATGTTTAATAAATTAAAAACCAAACACCAGTGTTTCCAGTTTTTGAAGTGTTCTACATATTAGATTTTCCTATTTACTCATATTCCTGTACATTTAAAACTGGCTAAGATTATGATTTCACAAGAGTTTTGTAGGCTACGGGTAGCCTTTAAAGTTACCCACTAAGGTTACTCTTTCTTTATGGCTCATCTCATCATTTGTATATGGCTTATATCATCATTTGTTTCTCATTAACATATAAAAGAAGCCCTCAAGTTTTAACAGAAACTGTGTAGTTAAAACCTTAACTCTTCTCTCTGTTTCTTTACACAGACTTTGGAACTTCTCATAGTAAAGTTTCTATAAACTCTGAAATGTACATACTTAGTAGTATATGTCTGCTACCATAAATCTTAAATACTTTATGGAAAAGTTTTATGACCTGCCGAACAGTCTTAATTTTGGCATATATAAACAAATTCCCAAAATTAAACATATTTAAAACAATAAAATTTTTAACAAACCTTAGCACTTGCTACAGTGCTCATTATGACAGGTGCCATGTATAGAATAATTGAATTTCTACTCTTACACATCTCTTGAACAACAAATATCTGGAATTATTTTGTTTTTGACATATCTAACTTGACTTTATTCTTAAATGTGTGCTTACATAAGAAATATATGGTTCTAAAATTTCACGACAAGTCTTTTGAACTTATTTTTGTTGAATTTTCTAGTTTAGGAAAATCAATTCCACTTTATGTATAAAAAATTTTCTGTGCTCAGTTTGGCAACACATACACTAAAATTGGAAAAATACAGAGAGAATTAGCATGACCCCTACGCAAAGATGACATGCAAATTCATGAAGATTTCCACATTTTTACAACAACAGATGCTGGAGGGTATGTGGACAGAAGGAAACCCTATTCCATTCTTGGTGGGAGTGAAAACTTGTTCAAGCACTTGGAAAGAAGTATGGCAGTTCCTCAAAAGATTCCACATAGAGCTCCCCTATGACCCAGCAATCCCACTTTTGGGCATTCATCCAAATGATCAAACAAGACCATACTATAACTACCAGCACAGCTATGTTTATTGCAGCATTATTTACCATAGCTAAGATAGGGAACCAAACCCGATGCCCCTCAGAAAATGAATGAATCAAGAAAATTTGGTGTGTGTGTGTGTGTGTGTGTATGTATTTTCCTATCTATCTATCTTTCTATCTATCTATCTATCTATCTAACTACACATACATATATATGTATATAAATTTGTATAAATGTATGTTTATATACATAAATATAAATATAGATTGGAATGTATATATATGTAAGGTATCCCTTACTTGCAATAAATAATATAAGCAGAAAACTGGGATAAGCAGAAAAGATCAAAAGCTATATGCATATTACTAAATAAGATGATGTTAAGCTAAATGAACCCCAAGATAAGGACAGAAGTGTTTTTTTTTATTCTTTCTTACTGTTGTTTCTAACATATTTATAATGTACAATGTGATTTTTTTTTGTTTTTTATTTGGTCCTCCCGCACAGTATAAGCCCTGTTATCACTGGATTTGATGTTGGTGCACCTACATCCTGAAAATACACTTCTCTAATTTGGGGAAGGAAAGGGAAAAATCAAAATGCTTAAATAGAGATAAAAGTTGAGCCATTGTAACAATGAGATGCACAAGACAACATGTTGGGGGGTGTGGGGGTGTGGGGATGAGAAGTATACTTGTGGAGGTGGAGGGGAAGGGATGGTGGGGGGAAAACAAAGGAGGAGGTAACAATGCTTGATAAGAAATGCACTCATGACTTTGCTCATGTAACTTTAACCCCTCTGTACAGTACTTTTACAATAAAAAACATTAGAAAATGTTCTGAGATGGAAGAGTTTATTTTATTTTACCCATATAATATTGTTAACAAAGAAATTAATGGGGGGGAGGATTGGGTGGGGGGTCAGGGGGAGTCTGGGAAGGGATGGGAAGGGGAAACAAAGGAGGAGGCTACAATACTTGATAAGAAATGTGCTCATTATCTTGCCCATGTAATTGTCACCCCTCTGTACAGTATTTTCACAATTAAAACACACACACACACACACACACACACACAAACAAAAAAAAAGAAATTAATGGAAAAGACTGACCCAAAGATATTTTGAGTAAGTGTGTGAGTGTGTGTGTGTGTGTGTGTGTGTGTGTGTGTGTGTGTGTGTGTGCATGCCTGCATGTTGGTGTGCTCAGAGTTTTAACTCAGGGCTTCATGGTCTCGCTAAGCCTTTTCTCTCTAGATTGGTGAGCTACTATATGAGCTACATCTCCATTCCTGGACCTTTGCTAGTTTATTTAAATTTTGGAAAAATAATCTTAGGAATTTTTTGGCCTGATTGGCTTCCAACTCTTATCCATAATTCTCAGGGTCCTGAGTAGATATGCAGAGTAAACAGGATTACACGTGTGACCAACCATCACAATGCTTTCAGAATAATTTTAAAAGTAGAAAAAAATTTACTTCACGGGGGGACTGTTTTATCATTTCCTACTTTTAAAGCATTTTGGAGTGATTATATGTGAATTTATTTCATGTTGAGATTCTTAAAAGAGAGTAAGTGATAGTATTTAAAAGTTTTAGTACTTTTTAAAAAGAATACTGGAACTGTGGGACAGAAGAAATTTGCCTCTCTTTGGATCTCAATTTATAAGCTCAGCTCTGTGCACGATAACCCAATGTCACCAACACAATCTGTGTTGAAGACAAAATGTGACAGAAAACAATTACCATGGGCAATAATTGCTATGCTATTATTTATTGGACAATATGAATATTGAATTGAGAGTGTAAGAGAATGGAGATATTTCACCTACCGTTTTGGTATTGCTGAAAGGCTTTTGGAAACTTTGACTCATTTCCTTCCTCACTGTGTGTCTTTGGGCCATGCACTTAGTGACTTTAATTACAATTTTTCTCAACTCTAAAATGGTAATAACATTAGCATCATAGTTAATGTTTTCTTAAGAACTAAGAGACATAAAACTTGTGAAATACTTAACATAAATTACTAATGAACTTTGAGTTTAGCCAGCAGTTTTTTTTAATACTAAACAGAATGTGCTATGTATTACAGAAATCAATACATGTAGTGAGCCACCAGAAGTAACGTTATCTATTGACTATGCTGTGCTTCCAAGGAAGCCAGGTGGATAACTTCTCATGCTGTAAATCAAACTGCTTATCTTATGTCTTGATAGTGCTAAACTATCAGGGTCAGAATAATGAAGGAATTGTAGACTGAGCTAAGGTCCATATGAAAATGTTCAAAATTGATAAAGCCTAAAAGTAACTAAGCAGTATATTGTGTTTTTCATTATTTAAGTTAAATTGCAAAGAAAGGGAAGACCTAGAAGAATGAATTCTCTTTTTGATAACCTATCATAGGTCCTTAGCAGGATGAACTCTTTCCTCATTCTTGTAGAGGCATCATCAGATGAGAGGAACTCTATTTTTTTGGTTGCGTCTTTCCATTTATTCTTCAGTTTGAAATCTGAACTACATGAGACTGAAAGAAACCAAGGAAAATTAGACACACAGGCTTTGGAAAAAGCAATCAGAGTAAAATAAACTAAATACATATAGCCTTGTAAAAGGCTTCACTAAATTGAGTTATATAGTCTCAAGCATAAGCAAAAATGATTTAAGCAATATCATGTTATTGAAAATTGAAAAATGTTAGGTGTTGCTCAATTTTTTCCTTTCTACTACCTGGAATGTATTATTGATTTTGTATAGAGAGATTAAAGATGAGATTAACAAGGAACTTGATTAAAAATCGATAAAAGTTCTGAATAGACATATTTTCCAATATGCCCTGAAAATCACCAGTGGCTTTAAAAAGTTGTGTTTAATATCACTTCTATGCTGGCTTAATGCTGTGTGAACAGAAGTCATTAGAGAAATGCAATTCAAAATTACTATGATACTACTACATAACTATTATAACTCTTACCAAAAATATTCGAAGGAACTTGGTGTGGTGGTAAAGGCTTGTAATTCCAAGCATTTGGGAAATTGGAGTAAGAGGATTTCAGCTTAAGGCCAGCCTGGGATACTGTACATAGTAAAAACATGCCCTTTAAAAAAAACTTAAAAGGTAATAATGTTGGTGAGAGTGTGGAGCAAAGGAAATTTTCTACACTCTTGGTCAAAATATAGGTTAGTATTCTCGTTGTAGAAAGTAGTATGCAATTTTCTAAAGAAATGCAAAGTTGAAATATCATCTGACCCACCAATCATATGATTAATTCTCTCTGGGTAACTCGTAAATATATCTGTAGTTCACTGTTATTCACATTATTCACAACAGGCAAGATATAAATCAAAGTTATGTGTTCAACTAAAGACTAATAAAGCAACTGTGGCACATGCACAAATATAATTTTCTGTTTCATCTTTAAAATAGCAAGAGATTTCTCCCATTAGCCACAACTTACAATGACCTAAAAGATGTAATCTAAATGATGTAAAATGTTGCTTTCTGATCTTTGTAAAACCACACACACACACACACACACACACACCAACCTAAGCAAGAGAGAAATTTTTCAAAAAGTAAAGCTTTTTGATATTGATTTTTGATATTGCTGGGGCATTTAGGTCACAATATAGATGATAGTGGATATACAGGATGACCAAGTATAGAGTTGTAATGTATTACGTGAGGATACAGGGGACAACACTGGCCTTACATAGGAATGAAGCTAAATATGTAGGAGTTGGTCTTCCTTGTAGGGGTTTCTCTTTTAGGTGTTCTTCCTTCAGTAATGGGTGAGATAAACGTAATTCTTTACATATACTTGCCTGTTTGCAGAAATAATAACAAACAATATAGCAATAATGTTTTATGCTCAACATGGAACAAAATGCCAAATTAATGTACATGAAATTATCCTTGGTATAAACTAATTATTATTAATAAGGGAACCCATGGGACCTATGTTTCTTTAAGTCTGGCATCACTTGATGTGATTTTTTTTTGACGATCTCCTATTTCCTTACAAATGAGGCGGTATCATTCTTTCTGATGGAAGCATAGTATTCCATGTGTATGTATGTGTGTGTGTGTGTGTGTGTGTGTGTGTGTAACATTTTCTTGATCTATTCATCTACTGAGGAGCATCTGGATTGATTCCATATCTTAGCTGTGGTAAATAATATTGTGATAAACATAATTGTGCTGGTAGATTTAGTGTGGCCTTGTTTGTGATCACTTGGGTAATGCCCAGATGTGGGATTACTGGGTAATAGGGGATCATGATTGTGTACATCAAGGATAATATTAGTAGATGAGCAGAAGAGGTCAATTGCTATGTAGATATGACCATATAAGGTGATTCCAAGTGAAATGAACTCTAATACATGTTCTTCATTGTTGTTGTTCTAATGTACTATGTGATTTCTTTTTAACTTTTTGTTTTTCCCCACTTATGATTTATCCCCTGCAGACACTATATTTGATTTTGATACCCTGAGTAGTGTAAATATGTTGAGCTGAACTAGGCAAGGGAAAGGGAAAAAACAAATTGGTGAGACAAAGGAAAAAGGGGGAACCTAGGTAACAGTGATACTCACAAGACAATATGTAGGAAATGATCTTGGTGTGGGCATTGGGAGGGAAGAGGGAGAAAAATGAGGGACTGGGTTACAAGTTAGAAAAGAAATAAATCTATTATCTTACTTACATAACTATAACCCTGCTTTAAATTACCTTGACAATAAAATATAAATAAAAAATAGAATAAAATATTCAAGAGCAGCAATACAGGAGATGGGAGTGGGGGAAATACTGTACTATACAAAGAAGACTACAACAGCTGTGGAGAACAGGAATTTTACTTTATCATAGGAAGTAATGAACTGGCGTACAGATTTTCAGCCTCATGTCAATCACTAAAATGGGAAAACAAAATGCACAATCAGCAAACCAATAAAATAGAAAACTAAACAAGGTGGAGAGATGACTTGGACGAAGAGAAACAAATGACACAACTAGGAAACAAATAAAAAGCTGGTAAGTTTTAAAAATATTACCCATAATTCTAATAAATGTTTTTTGCATCAAAATTTGTTAGAACTATACTTCAAATCACAGTTTAATAGTATATCATTTTAATAATAGGTTACTCATTATTGATTTCTTAATATTGAATGCTTAATATATAATTTTAATTTCAGCAGCTATAGAAAAGAAGAAAGTGAAGCTAATTTTAATGATACATTTTATGAATTGTAAAATTGAGAAGCATTAGAACTTAAATAATATATATTATTGTTTCATTTCTGTGAATTAATGTAGTAGTTCAAAGTGTATTCTACACTTAGCACTCATCTTAACATCAAATAATAGATTATTCCACAATACACTTGGTTTTACGTGGAAGGGTTCAGCACTGTGGTAAAATTCACACCACACAGTACACGAGAATATGACTCCTCTCATCTAGCTTAAATGGTGGAAATTTGATTTCTGCATGCATGTTAAATACGTGTCTAGGTGATATCTATTAAATTATATACATGAGGAGTATTTCAGAAGATAATTAAAAGTCATACTCATTAATTAAATTTTTATTATTTTACAAAATAAATATTTATGGAGACTGAATTTCTGAGTAGATGATGGGTTATGTGTGCCAGATTATACATATTGAGGCTTATTTTATATTCCTGACATTGTTTCTACAGTTAGATTTAATTTTCCATAAGGGGTTAAGTGTATTATGTTGGATATATGAAAGTAAACTGAATGTTTATTCCATTAATCCTTTGCAACTTGTCTAATCCCAATATAAATTATCCATGTGCTTGAAGTAATGAAAATAACAACAGATATAAGCAACAGATATGAATCAGTCTTAGTAGACAAGTATTTTCACCTTTATTTTTATAGTTGATCCTCTTTTACACTACAGAATATTATTGGGAAAATGTGCTCAAGGCTGACCACAATTGCAGAATATTATGGTTTGATCTATCATAAGAAAAGAAAGGAAGGGGAACATTCCTTCCAAAATTCTTCTCCCAGGGATGTGATCAGTTTTATGGTGGTAAGTTGGAAATGAACATTTTTTACTGTCAACCTTGAAAAGCCATCTTGATAGACTTTTTCTGCAAGTGGTTACAGAGGATTATTCATGGATTTGCAAGGATGCCAGATTGCCTCATTTTGAGACAAATAAAACAGGAATTTAGCCAGCTGTTTTTGTATCTTTAGGAGAATAACACATTGACTGTACACCAGGGGATCACTGGGGCCCAGAGAAGCTAATACATTGAATTGTAATCCTAGACCTCTAAAAACAAAACAAAACAAACAAACAAAAAACTCCAGTGAGCACAGCCAGTCAGGGCTGCTATCACAGCCTACATTAAATCAGGCAAAAAACAAAAGCTGAAAGTCATTTAGCTGATAACTAATATATTTCTTATGAGGCAGACTGAAATGAGAGTCCCAAGAGTGGGTCAGAAAGACTGATTAAAGAGACTAAAATTGGTAATACAAAGATTGGAAAATAGAATTCCTTGTAGAACAAATAAATCATAGAATGACTGTGTGTGTAGGGACAAGACCGCAGACCAAATACCAGAAATGCACATTTTCTTAGAGGTCAGCTTCATGAAATATCAATGGAACTCTTTGAGTTCTTAAATATTTGACCACATGTGGAAGAAAGCCAATTGCTAAAGAGAAAGAAAAAGTCATCACTCTGTTAGGAGGTCCAATGAAGTAATCAATCACAGATTTGTAATAAAAAGAGAAAATAATTATTCCAAATGAGGTTTTCATTTGTTTTGATGTAAGTGTTCTTGATTTAGGTGATAGAAATTACCATATAATTGATCCAGTCTCACAACTGAGTTGATATTGACTGCAGTATTCCCACATGAAGGAAAAGAGAAAATTTACAAATGTCTGATGAAATGAGTTGAGGATGAAGTGTTTTAATAGTGATAGTTGAGGTTTAGACACTGGTGAAGAGATGAGTTTTCTTTTATTAACCCCCAGCCCATTTTTAAACTGATGACAGTGGATCACAGCTGTAATCCTAGATACTCATGAAACTGAGATCTGAGGACTGCTGTTGAAAGCCAGCCTGGGCAGGAAAGTCCCTGAGACTCTTATCTCCATTAAACCACCAGAAAACCAGAAGTGGCACTGAGGTTCAAGAGGTACAGACCTCACCTTGAGTTGAAGACCTCAGGAACAGTGCCCAAGCCCAGACTTCAAGCCCCTGGACCAACAACAATAAAAACAAATCTCCCTTTTCTTGGACTGCCTACATCTTTTCCTAACATTCAAAAAAGCCATTTTATCACCCACTACAGTTAAGTCCTATCCTAGCTGCTGCAAATAGGATGATTTGATATCTTATGTCAAAAGTTTCATATTTGAGGAAACAAATACCAGCAGTGGTAACTTTGCTTCCCATCCTTGAACTCTGAGACTGGGCCCTTAACATGTTTATGCTGGTAGCTTTAATGTGAGGTTGGTTGTTATTTATTGGATTACTGCCCATGAGAGGAATTAATGGGTCATAAGAGATCTATGTTTAGTCTTTTGAAGAAACTCTGTACTTCATTCAAGATAGGTTAAAAAGTTTAATTCCCCACCAACAGTGTAATAGAGTTCCCATTTGGCTACATCCATGCCAGCATTTGCTATTTTTAGTTTTCCTCATAGTGGCCATTCTAAGTGGGACGAGGTAGAATCTGTCATGTTTACTTGTACATTTGTTGGCACCTTCTAACTACCATAAATGAATGAATCTATGAAACCTATATTGCTCCGAGTCTTCATTCCTTTCTCTTTGTAATTTTCCCAAGCCTTTCATTTTCCTTAAGACTGGTGAAAAGTCATCCTTTCTTGCAGCGGACCGGCTCTGTCGGGACAACGGAGGACACCTAGTGGAGGAACTGGAATAGTTGGGGAGATGGCAAACAGACAACTCACACACAAGAGGAGTGGATGCTGAGTGCGATTTAATGCAGAGGATAACAAACTTTTAAAGCAAAAGTCTCCATGAGAAAGGGCAAAAGGTTACACAATCTTGCTGCAGGGCTTCATTCTTGGGTGGTCACCAGCTGGTTGCCTGATAGGCACTTGTTTCCGGCTTTACCTCTATTTTTAAGAAATACAATGGGTTTCGATGTTTATCACCAATTAACCATTACTTTTTTCTATAGAGGCCTTAACTGTCCCATAAGATCTTTCCTGTTCCTTCTTTAATAGTAAGCACCAAGGAGTCCTAGATCTAGCAAGTCTCTTAGTAAATGAAAGAGAGTAACAGGAAGTTCTTTCTCCTAAGTAGTTCTCCCAGCAATTGCCATACATTCTTTCTGTTCTAGCCACGCCTACAGCTTCTTGTAAATCTCTTACAAACAATTCTTTCTGCTGAAATGAAATCGTGAAACCCCCAATACTTTTATATTTACTTATGACTTGTCTACTAGCCTCCATAAGAGGGGCTTTCAGGGTAGCACTTAACTCTGGTGAGTTAGTCATATTTTTAAGACACTCATCAGATGCTGGAGTTGTCAACACTCTTAAGAAAGAGCCTTGAATAAGGGAACGTTGAGCATGAGTAAGTACAATGAGCAGCAGGAACAGTAAAAGATTAATAGGCACTCCTATACAGTGAAGAAAAGAAAAACAGGGACAGAAACACATCTTTCCCAGGGGCTTGCCAGCCTTTCCAGGAGGTAGGCCTCTTTGAAGCCCCATTCTCTGAGGTAGACTTCGGTGAAGTCCCATTCTCAGAGATAGGTCTCTGTGAAGCCCCATTCTCAGGTCTGAATGCAGGTTTTCCAAGCTAAGCAGACTCCACCGGAGTAGGCGTGGCACTTTCTGATGGGTGGATAGAATTCCATTGTGTGTGGGGTGTGTGTGTGGGTGTGTGTGTGTGTAAGATGACAATAGGCCCATGAGTTCCTTTCTAAGCCTTTTGTTTCAACTGTAATTTTGTAATTCCATATTAAATTTGGATTGCTTTCTCTACTGCATTGAAGAATATTGTTGGGATTTTGATAGGTATTGCATTGTCAATTGTTTGGGAGCAGTATTGCAGTTTTCACAATGTTAATTCTTCCAACAAGGAGCATTGAAAAGCTTTCCATTTCCTTGAATCTCCTTCAATTTCCTTTTTTGGAGTTTTAAAGTTTTCACAGTAGAGGTCCTTCACATTTTTAGTTAAATTAGTTCCTACTTTTATTGTTGTTGTTTTGTTTTGTTTAGGTTTGATTTGATATTGAGGCTAATACATATGAGGTGGTTTTTTGGATTTCAGCCTGTGTCTTCCCATTGTTGGTAACACAGAAAAAGTACTGATTCTTGTGGGTTTTATACCCTGCTACATCGCTGAAGGTTAGCATCACCTTTACTAACTTGAGGTAGGAAGCTATAGGGTCCTTTAAATACAGGATCATTTCATCTGTGAAAAGTGATAGTTTTACTTCTTCCCTATTTAAATTCCCTTTATGTTTTTCTCTTACCTATAGCCCTTCTAGAAAGTCCATTACTATTTTGAAGAATAATAGAGAGAGTGGACATCCTTTTCTCATCCCTAATTTTAGTATCTTCATGCTTCCACCATTAGGTACATGCTTATTACCTCTTTTTCATACACATACTTTAAATTCTATTGAGGAAATTTCCATGCGTTCCTAGCTTCTCAGACATTTTAACCATAAAGTGCTATTTGAGCTTGTTAAAAGCTATTTCTACATCCCTATAGATGATCACGTGGTTCTTGTCCTTGCTTCTGCTGATGGTGTGCGTTATGTTTATTGACAAGTATATTGAATCCAATTGTATCCTAGGATGCAAACTGTTTCATCATAGGATATGATTTTTTTGATAGTTGCTGAAATTGGTTGGTGAGAATTTTATTAAGAACTTTTGCATCAATGCTTATATAAGTGCTGGGTTCATAGTTCTCTTTCTTTGGTGAGTCCCTATCTGATATGAGGAAGAATCTAATTATAGCTTCATTGAATGTGTTTGATAATTCCATTTCCCTTTCTATTCCACTGAAGAGTTAGATCTGAGTATTGTAAGTTATATGCACGCCTTAATTTCATGGTAAATCCATTGAGTCCTATATTTTTCTGGTATGGAAAATTGTTTATTGACATTTAATTTTCATTTCTTCTTATGTATCATTTCTTGGTTCAATTCAACTATAGGAAAGCATCAATTTCTCCAAGATTCTCCAGGTGATTGGCATATGGTTTTCAAAGTTCTCTCTTATCACATTCACAATTTTGCTAATTTATGTTGTGATGTCTCATTTTTTTCCAACTAATTTTATATATTTGGGTGAGTTCTTTTAGGAGCTCTTAGGAGCTGTGCCTCATCTACTCTTAATGTATTTACCTTGTTCTCTGGTAGGGAACATCTTATATTACCAGTTTCTTTTCTTCATGATCTTCTCTATGTAGGATACATTTGATTCACTTCTATCCTGCTGATCTGGTGGAGATAAATTGTTTCAAGTTTTCTTTGTCATGATTTTTTTTTGGGGTGGTGTGTTCATGGGACCTGAACTCTGGCCTGGGTGCTGTCCTTCAGCTCTTCAGCTCAAGGCTAGCACTCTACCACTTGAGCCACAGCACTGATTCTGGCTTTTTTCTTTTTTCTTATGTGGTGCTGAGGAATTGAACCCAGGGCCTCAGGCACGCACAGCAAGCGCTCTACCAATTAGCCACCTTCCCAGCCCCATGAAATAGTTTTATATATCCTTTAAATATAAAGGAGAGTTTGGCTTGGGATCATATTCATGGTTGGTAGTTGTTTGCCTTTAATGTTTGTCATCTATCATGCAAGCCTCTTTTTTCCTTTTTACCATATCAGCTAAGGAATCTGTATTTATTCTGACTGTATATCCTTTATAAATAATCAATCTTTTCTCTATGACACCTTTAAGAATCCTTTCCTTGATTGTAGGATACATGGGCAGCAAAGATGGCGCTGAGAGGGAGTTGAGTGGGCAGAGCCCAATTTACTGTAGAGCACATGGGCAGCAAAGATGGTGCTGAGAGGGAGTTGAGTGGGCAGAACCCAATTTGCTTTACATTCAGTGCGTAACCAGCCTGTGGAAGCTTAGGTGCATGATAGGGTGTGACCTTGACAGTGATTGGTTCCTCTTCCTCCCCTGCCATGCCTCCCACTCTTTTTTGCTTTAAAAAGGGCTTGCTCTGTTAATAAATGAGTTTCTTCCTGCCTGACTTGACTCCCTGCTGCATCTGATTATCTCCTGGGTTGAGGGAGGCTGGGGAATGGGCGAGCGTCAGCACTTACCTTTCCTCGGGCCCCATCCATCTTTCGTGGGATGGACAAAGTCCCGACATCTGGCGCCCAACGTGGGGCACAAAGGTAAAAGATACTTGCCGAGGCTAAGCAGTCTCTCAGGGTAAGTGAAACCCTTACTATGGGTAATGCTATCTCACAGAAGAAGGAGGAGGAGACAACATTAGGCCTTGAAAGAGTACAGGAGGACTTGGGAAGTGAGAAGGAAAAGGAATGGGTCAAATTCGACTGAGAACACACTGACACATGCACAGTGGAAGTCAAAATAAGGGTGAATGTTACTCCCTCTAACTCAGATGCTGCTGATGGTTGTAGGCCCCCTCCCTATTCCCCCTATTAGAGGGGAGACACGGTGCCTTATGCAACCTGCAAAAGGGACTTGCAACACCTGTACCCCTACCAACCTTCCATGGAGGGGCTGAGGGCTGGGGAAGTAGCCTACTCGGAGGCCGCCACTGGAAAGAAAGGGCCACCACCCAAGAGCCCGGACCCTAGGCCACAGAATTCATTTCCCCAAGCGTATCCAGTCAATCTGGCACCAGGAGCTAACAGGCCCTTGGAATGGTATCCATGGGAAGCTAAGGATCTTAAAGTACTCGGTAAGGCAGTGGCGGAGGATGGCCCAAACTCCTCGGGCCCAGACCCTATTACCAGACATTGCTTATCACCTGTGTGTCCCTAAGGACTGGCTGGATGTGGCCAAAGCTGTCCTTACTTGTTCTCAGTTATTAAATGTTGTGCTTTCTTTAAGGAGGAATGCAGAGTGTGAGCAGAGAATAACCGGCAGGCTCAACCAGCTATAGCTATTACTTACTCATGTTTACAGGGATGGGGGAAGGGTACTCCACTGGCATCCAACAGGCTGCAATACCTGGCCTGTACCATGACCAGGTGAGGCAGCAGGACTTGCCGCATGGTACAAACTGGATGATGTGCCTACTGAGTCCCCCATAGCAGGAGTGAGACAAAAACCAGGTGAGCCTCTACCTGATTTTATAGACCAAGCAGAGCATTCACTGGAAGCTGCCAGCAGGGAACCTCCAAGATCAGTTTGTAAACCTGCTTGTCTGGGAAGAGATGAATGCAAACCACTACATGGCCTGCACAGGATTGAGAGAGAGTTCCCTGGGCAGATGGGTGGTGGCCTCGCAGGATGTGGACATGCAACAGCACCAGTCCCAATCACTGTTTTAGCTTTGCAGGCTCAGACATCTGTAATGACTGAGGCTATTACCCAGACACTGGCAGCCCAGGGCTAAAGAACCCCAAGACCATCGGGGAGAAGGACTTGTTTCAAATGTTGCCAGGAGGGGCACTTTAAGAGGGACTGTTCACAACAATCTCCTGCCAGCCAGCCTGGGAGCAAACTACCCCCTACACCCTGCCCCAGGCTCAGGGAGGGATACCATTGGAAAAAGAATGTGTATCCAAGTTTGATTTAGATGGAAAGCCTTTAAACTAGGGGAGGGGCATCCTCTAGCCCCATTAACTCAAGGAGGAATCCCCACTGCTGTGAGGCCCAGGCAGCCTCTTGGCAAAAAGACCTCAGCCCATAGGATCGTCCCCTTGGTGGAAGGACTCCACCCTACAAATGGATGCCATGTTCACTACAGACCATCAAGCATCCTATGATGATATCCTGGATGGTTATGAAGCACAAAGTCTTAAACAGGATCTAGAGGGAGTTAAGAAAAAGGATTTTTTTAACTTTCATAACTACAGAGAAGAACAAAGGGGACTCGCTTGGGTGCACCCCCGATCCTAAAAGCCACTCCCCCCCGAGTACCTCCCATTAGGTGGAAGCCGGGAAGCCCAATGTGGGTGGAGCAGTGGCCATTGAACAAACCTAAACTTGTAGCCCTCCACCTTCTGGTGGAGAAACAGATAAATCTTGGTCACATATGTCCTTCTATGAGTCCTTGGAACACATCCGTATTTGTTATTCAAAAAGCCTCAGGGGATTGGCTTATGCTCCAAGATGTAAGGTTAATGAAGGGATGGAGCTATTAGGAACGCCCCTAAGAGGCATGCCCTGGACTTCCTCTCTACCTTCAGAATATACCTTGGTTGTAATTTATATTTGTTGGGAGCCGACAGTAAAGCTCTAAGGTCATCTTGACCCCTGTGCTCACTTGGAGGCACGTACAAGGAGCTGGCTTACTTAAGAAACACTAGGTGGGCTGGGAAGTTGGCTCAGTGGTAGAGTGCTTGCCTTGCATGCCTGAGGCCCTGGGTTTGATTCCTCAGCACCATATAAGCAAAAAGAAAAAAACCCAGAAAGGGCGCTGTGGCTCAAGTGGTAGAGCGCTAGCCTTGAGCTGAAGAGCTGAGGGACAGTGCCCAGGCCCAGAGTTCAGGCCCCACGACCGGACCAAAAGAAAAAAAAGAAACACTAGGTGCCCGGGATTGCTTTGCTCTGTCTGCAGAGTTTTTTTTTACTCTCTATCAGTTGACCTTGTCTTGTTTTTACTGCACTCTGTTTTTCCTGAAATTTACCTTGTTTTTCTGGACTATTGTAACCTTATGTTACCTCTTGACTTCTAATAGTATTTATTAGGGAAAGTTAAAAATAAATGGTGCTGCAATCTTGAGCTGCAGACCTCCCAACCCCATCCTGTGTCTTATGTCTTTATTTTTCTGCATCCTCGCCCCCTAATTCAGGATTGCCTTTCGTTGCCGGCAGGCTCCAGCAGATATTAAAGATTGGTTTTTTTCTGTCCCCCTGCATTCAGATGACTGCGAGAAGTTTGCTTTCTTCATCCCTTCTCTTAATTTTTCCCAGCCTGATTAGAGGTGTGAATGGACGGTGCTGCCACAGGGAATAGCCAATAGCCTGGCCTTCTGTCAACAATAGTTGGCCACACTTTTACGGCCTGTTCTGGGTTCAGATACCTCTCTTGCCTATGCCTACATGGATGATATTATTCTGGGGCCTCAAAACCCAAGCTGCCTGGAGGGCCTTCTGGCTCAGGTTCTTGCCATATTCAAAAAGTGGGGGGTTACCATAGCCCTTAATAAAATTCAAAAGGTACCTCCTTTGAAGGTGCTCAGGACCCACCTTACCTTGACTCAGGCCAGCCCCCTTAAGCCTTTGCTGGATATTCCAGCCTCTCTAACCTTAACCCAACTTCAAAGATACAGACTGAAAATGAGGGCCAGTGGTGTCTTCATATGAAGCTTATTCTAAGAATGAGAAAATATGAAATAATGCCTTCTATGTAAGTGATTTGGGAACTGGCAGAGCAAAAAGTGAAATGATGCAACAAAAAAATCTAAAAACAAAATAAATTAGGATAATTATTGAGCAGTCATATTATCTATGAGAACCATGAAAGGAAGAGGAGAGAGACAGATGTGCAATAACCTAGCTATCCACAAAATCCATGCCTCTGATCACTTTATAGAGTAAACAATTGTATATTATCTGAGTCAAGCAGAAAAGGTTAGATAAGGTGATGTTAGGGAAATGAACCCTAAGATATGTATTCAAATGATTTTTTTTCATGTGATAGTTTCTAACACATTTGTAAGATTATTTCTTTGTTGCTTTGTATGTCCCTCCCTCACAGTGTAACCCCTGATTTCACTGTATTTGATGTCGGTATAATTTGTGGAGGGAAAGGGGAAAAACAAATCGTTTAAATAGGGAAACAGGTGGACCTATTGCAACAATGAGATGTACAAGTCGTTATGTGGAAAATAAACTTTATAACTTTGGTGCAGCAGGGGGGAGGGTGGTGGCAGGGGAAGGATGGGAAGGGATGGGAAGGGGAAACAAAGGAGGAGGCTACAATGCTTGATAAACGTACTCATTATCTTGCCTATGTAATTGTAATCACTCTGTACAGTATTTTCACAGTTAAAAATAATAATAAAAGAGATGGAAATAGAATTTATTTATTTACTTGAAATTAGTAAATACATTTTTTTAGTAGCCTATATAAAGAGACATAGCTGTGAGCAAATCGCAGACAAGAATCTAAATCCGATAATTCTAGTAACAGATATGACTGAAATCAGTTGAATCACACTTTTCCTGTAGAGTGAAGGAAAGCAGCTAGAGAAGGCATGTCGATTGTATCTGGGACAAAACTTTGTGGAAAATGGGATCAAGGATTACTTACTGGTGATCCACTTGCGCTGGATGCGTGATCTTAACAATTGCTTGCTGATTCTGAACTATTGCTTTAACCATTATATTCTCCAAGAGGAAAAGGTGAGATTTAATTGATAGCAAAGGACTACTAATATACTTTGACTTCTCAATAAGCACATTCAATCATCAAAATCACATGAAGACATAGACAGGCCTACTTTTTTAGATGAAAACAAGTGTCTTTTAAAAATCAAGGAATTTAAGTATGCCCACAAAATACTTCTATTTTACTACTGCATTATACACTTTTTTTTCCTAATGTTGGGTAACAAATAATGGATCTATTAGAAAGCTCTTAAAGCTCATATGTTCAATAGTGAGTTCTCTTATATTATATCATGATATTTTTTGTTTATGGTCTTAAGAAGAAATTTACTAGCTTAAATTTCTGACAGGACAATATCATCACTGTACATCTTGCTTCTATAAAGTTTTAAATTACTATCTAAGTATTTGCATTAAATAACTACAGAGGAAAAAGTAGACGCCACATTGTTGGCTCATGTCTTCAATCCTAGATAATCAGAAAGATGAAATCTGAGGATTGTGGTTTGAAAGCAGACCAAGAAAAAAAAAGTCCATTAGATTCTGATTTGAAAGTCACCAGCAAAAGTTAGAAATGGAGCTGTGGTACAAGCAGTAAAACTCTAGGCTTGAGAAAACTAAAACAAAAAAAAACAACAAATTCTGCGACAAAACCAGTCTCTGAGTTCAAGTCTGAGTATTAGCACCGAACAAATGAATTATTAAATAATTAAAATAAATTAAGTGGTCACATGTGGCGAGGCAAGTAAAATGTAACACCCATGGTGACTGGATTGTGCATTATTTTGTAATAAGGCAAATTATCATTTGTCCTAATCACCAATATTTTATTTGTACTATTTTTGGTACTAAATCCTGAATTTGCATGCATGTATATGTGTGTGCATGTGCACACGTGTGTATGTGTATATGTGTGCGTGTGCTGTTGCAATGTTGCTTGCCAATGTGGACAGAATGAGGCTGAAAAGAGCTAACTGTGTTGCCATGTTTTTATTTATCAGTGTTCTGTCATGTCATTTCAGTGGAACCACCCTTCTGTACATTTTATTTGTCAAATAATATCATCACAATATAAGCATTTAAAACATTAAGTTAGATAAATGAGATCACTTTCAGCTCTTAGTATATATTAGGTTAGAAGATACAGATATAATTAGGTAGAAAGTTATTGCTGTAAGATGACTGTCAGTACAATATATGTATTTGACCTCTTAAATTGGTTATACTTTTAAGATATACTCAAGGAGTGCGTTTGACCGAATTGACCAAACGGGTATTACTCTCTGGTTATTCCTATGAAACACAAGGTTGATAAACTCTTTCCGGATTTCTGTTGAAAATAACTTTCTTTGTAAAATCATATCTATTCTCACTAAGAGATAATCAACCCCATATTATGTTTGAATATCCCATCTAATTGACTGAAAATAAGTATTGTTAGATATTCCTTTCAAAAATGAACAAACAAAAAGCATGTGTCATCTTGAGATTATGGATGTATTTGAAGTTGTTTTGTACATGCACAAGGATCTTCACTAATGGTTCTTTTGTGGGAGTAACTATCACAACTTTAACAAATAAGGTTTTTTGAATATCTTTTCCAGTATACATAACATCCCAGAGAGGCTCTTGCAATTTCTGAAAGGCGTTTGAATATTTTGGTATTCTTTCAGTTCATTGACTATAGAGCTAAAATTTCTGAAATAAATATTGTTAAGATGTAAGTGAAAATGTAAGTGGGTATATAAGCTTTTCTATGCATCATTTTATGAAAACCCAGTTTTTATGAAAGTAAATGAAATAGAATAAAAGAATGTAAGTGAGTTTGTTAAGCTAATTATTATATAACTTTGTTTTCTATTAACACAGTCCTTTGATGTATGTGATGTAGTTAAATTATTTCCTTTGTGTCTCTCTACTTCAGTTAGTTTTGGAATCTTTGTAGTTATGAGTGAATTTTTTTAGGATAAATAAAGGTCTTTGAAAATGATTAGGATTAATCTTGGGTTTTGTGTCCTACTCCCAAGAAAATGAGTTATTTTCAAGTGTTAATATTTTATGATTGAATCTTCAATATCCAAGAAATTTTGAAAATATGCAGTAGTATTGATGTCTTTTTAAATCAATGGTATTCACAAGTTTGAGTGTCTTTAATTCGTGCTTAGGTCTTGGTGTCTATGATTTTTAACCTCTCATTCCTAACATTAATGAGGGGTCAAACTGCATTTTTAGGTATATGAAACGTAAAATATTTATCTTGGGTCAAAGCTGATTTTTATGTCAGTCTTGCTTTAATAGCATTTTAAATTAATACCTTTCTCTCAAAATGTTAGGTAAGAAAGCAATCAAAATACTTCTAATGGTAAACAACTTAGGTGAGCTACAATGTGGAAATGATTGGTGCATAAGTACTGTAGTCTGTTTCCATCAGGAATTGGGCAAGTCATTCTTTCAGTATGACTGTGTTAAACAGTGATGGGGGGGTCTCCAGGCAGTGCAGTTTTGAGTCATGGGATAGAATATGATTTCTACAAGTTTGAGCTAGAAATTAAGAATGTTATAGTTTAACAGCTCCTTTCACCAGGGAGGTATAAATTGATTATGAACTTGGAGTTTTCATATTACATTTACTTATTTCCTTTTTGTTTTTATGGTTGGTCGTGGGGCTTGAACTCTAGGCTTGGGCACTGTCTCTGTGCTCTTCCTCTAAAGGCGAGCATTTTACCGCTTGAGATACAAGGCCACTTCTGGTTTACTAGTGGTTTATTAGAGATAAGAATCTCTCGGACTTTCCTGCCTGAGCTGGCTTTGAACAGCCATCCTCAGGTCTCAGCCTACTGAGTAGCTAGGATTACAGGCGTGAGCCACTGGCATCTGGCTCAGTTACCTATTTTCTAACAAGGATAAAGTGAAATATTATTAGAGTGTGGACAGTAATTCTGGGAAAATTTCCTAGATTTAGTAGACTAAGTGCTGGTATTTTAGTCATAAAATAGAATGAAGTTATTTGATACAGTGGGAATGGGCCGCAGGCTAGCATTTACCATGTGTGCAATGTTGTACTAGTAATTCCAACTCTGAAGACCTCAATATCATCATTTGAGCATTAGAAATAGATGTAGTTCTACTTCATGGGATTATTGTGAGGATTAAGTTAGATACTATAGGTAACGTACTTGGAAAAACAATCAATCAACATTTGATATTTTCTACCTGTTATTTTATCATGTGATGAATTCTAACATTGTGTTCTCTTAAAACATGAGTCAAAATAATAGTTTCCTCCACAGAAATTTTCTTTGCAGGTATTTTCCTCATAATGACAGAAAAGTGACCAACACAATGAATATCAATACATCACATTCCATATCCTAAATGCTGGATGCATTGGATCATTTACACCATCCTGCACTATCTAGACACTAAGATTTGAAGGACTGCAGGATCCAGGCAAGCTAAGGTAGGAAGCTAGAGACGTTGGTTTGCAACTCTGATGCCATTGATGATGGGAAGGATAAAAGGACAGATCAGGTGCATGTTCTTGTGGAAAGGAATCCCTATCCTAAAATTAGCCACTGATATTATGCCAACCTAGCAAGAACAATACCCAAAGTTGAAATACCCTCAATTTCCCACAACCAAAATAAGTATATACATTAACATCCCAAAACTTAGTACAATCTGTTCTTTGTTTTAATATCATCTTTAACTGATTATCATATGATGTGACAGAATAATTCTTTATTAAACTTATGATATATTTAAAAAGACCTAGAAAATTAATTCTCACTTATTATGTGCAAACTAATGGAAAATTGCCTCATTTCTTACATATTTGACTACCACTAAAAATTCATATAATGATCATTATAGTAATATATTCTGATTTACTACTTAACTTTGTAACAGTTTTTAAACATTTTGCTTCTCTGCTGAAATTTATGTATTTATATATTATCCTCAAAATATATCCCTTGGGTAAGTGGGGCAGATTTTACAAAGTTTTTAACCAGTGGTTTCTAAGAATTCTTAATTGGAATATTATTTGGTTCATTTTTTAATTTCAATTTAATTTTATTATGAAGGTAATGTAGAGGGGGTTACAGTTACATAAGTAAGGTAATAAGGTAATGAGTACATTTCTCATGGAAGGAACATTGTTATCCCCTCCATCAATTTTATTTATACACTCAAATACTGTACTTTTTCTTTCTTTGTTCATGTATTTTTATTATTAAATTTGATATACAGATGGTTTGCAGTTACATAAGTCAACTAAACAGTACAATCCGTTTTACTGTGTAAATTTCAAATTTTGAACTTAATTACTTATTTTCTTTTGTTTCTTTACGGTAATTCTTTTTTCATGGTTGTAGGATTAGTTAATTTAATTTTGCATAATTTTAACACATGTAAATTATTCAGACATATATATTTTACTTTTAAAATATTTAATATGTGAATATCTAAAATTATTTTCTGAATTTTATATGGTTGGTGAATTTAAATAAATTTATTTTCTGATAGTGCTAAACATATTTTCCAGGTAACAAATACTTACTGTATTTCTAAGAAGCACATACTTTTAATAAGAAAGGCTTCATTATCTGTTCACTTTTTGGTACTTGTATTTGGTATTTGTACTTGAATTAAAAAAAGGTTTGAGCTGGGCATGGTGATTTGTGGCTTCCATTTTTTAGCAATGGTAGGAACTGCGAATAGGGTTTGTAATTCGGGAGAGCCTGAGAAACTGAGACCTAATTATAGAAATATCCACATTGAGATGATTAGAGATATAGCCATCCCTAGTGAGATATAGAGCAGCCTGTTATCATATTCTAAATCTTGAGTTAAAACACCAGTAGCATCAATCTTTTGTCAAAATAAAAGGATAAATATTTCAATATATTTCTTATTTAAAACTTGTTTGCAAAGGTTCTCATGTCTTCTATTTCTTAATTTTCAATTAACTTCATCTATAAAAATCCAAGTATATTGTGTCTATTTTATTTCTACTAAATTTTTAAATAGTATGAGCTATATTATGATTTCATATATTAACTTACTTTTACTATTTGTGATAATTTCCTCTGTTTAATATGATAATAACAATATTCCAAATGTGTGTATGTGGTGTTTGTGTGTGTGTGTGTGTTTATATTGTTTTTGTGTGTGTATGCTTTGTGTGTACTTTGTAATGCTTGGGAGATCACACCATTGTTTCACATATGCTAGGCCAAGGTTTAACCACTGAACTATACTGTGTAGTTATAATATAGTGTTTTAAATTACGACTTTTAAATTTTCATGCCTAGTATGTTTTTTTCAAAATTATATATGCTAAAATGTGATCTATATTCTATCCATGTTAGCAATTTTTATTATTGTATTGTATTTAGAATATTTCCAATGCCTTTCCACTTCCAAACTCTTGCATTTGTTGTTGATAAAGGTTTTACTTTTCTTCTTTTTTTTGGCTTCATTCTTTTTCTCTTTAGAGATTACCTATTCTTTCTCTTATTTCTTTGGAAATTATTTTTCATATTCCTATTAATATTTCTTTACATTGTAAGTGGTCTATACAATGCTTTATTTTCTATTTTATTTTTTCCCATCTTCTCTGACTTTCAGTCCATACTATTAGGTGGATTAAAAAGAAAATTGATTCAGGACCCTTTGATTATTTTCCTCCTTCTCTTCTCTGAAGAGTTTCTGATTTTTGAAACATAATACCAATGACATACAGCTCCTATGTGGTCCATCATTCTATTCTATCCCCTCTCACTCTCTTCTGTAGTACAGCTCAAGTCATTATCATTCGGGTTTATTATGGTATAGTGCTATTCATATATCTAAATCTATATCTAAATTTTAACTCATTCCTAAATTAATTTTAGTTGTTTCAAGCATTCTCTTAAGACTTTTTCTATATATAATATCTGGGATCTTGTGTTTTCACAAAGTGCACAATATGAGTGACTATCAAACATCTAGATAACTCTGTAGAATATTGGTCCAGCTGCTCAATAAACCCATATGTAAATTCAAGGAATACAGGTCAGTCAGAACAATTTTGTAAAATGGTGTAGCTTGAGCCCCCATACTAGATTTGAATCTTATTACCATGTTTAGTGGTGAAGACAACATTGCTCTACTATAAGGACAGACACATAGAAGAATGTAACAGATTTATCAAAAATAAATTCTTAGATTTATGGTCAATAGATTTTGAAAAGGATGCCATGACTTTATGAAATAAAAATAGAATCTTAAATGGGTGTATTGGCACTATTGCCTTTCTAGATCTTAGACTACTTCCTCAAAACTTAAACAAAAATTTAAAATAAAATATGATTATCAAACTAAATGTGAGATGTAAAAACCTATAAAACATAAATGTAAAAATTAATGACATTGGATCAGTAAAGGTTTCTAAAAATTTGAAATGGAAAGCATTAGTGGCTAAAGAAAAGCAAGAATTAACTGGTTAAGATCAACTGATAAGTTTTCATAATTCTATGAAAGAAGTGAAAACATATCCAACAGATAGAGGGCACATATTTGTTAAAGCTACAATGATACTGAGTGTTAAGTACTTTTATATCTTCTAATTTTATATAATTTTTTCCCAAACAGGATATTTCTTTAAAGAATATATGTAAATTAATAGTGAATAGGAGGAGCACATGAAATAAGCTCCTCTTTAGTATCTAAGAAAAAATAAAATGAAAACTCACTAGTATGACCATAATATAAAAAGATGACACAAAATATAGTAATGCATTTGTGGAGAAATTTATATACTCCACATATTGGATTGATGTGTGTAATTCTGCAATCATTTTAGCAAGCAAGTTGTCAAGTCTTCAAATGGTCAAAGAGAATTGTATAAGATCCAGCCATTACACTTTTATGTCTGTATTAAAGAGAATTTAAAAAAAAACTTGTTTGGACAGAGAATGTAGTTTATTGACAGTGCACTTGAGTAGTCTGTGTGAGACCCTGGAAATAATCCCCAAAAACGAATTTTGAAGAGACACACTAGAGAGGATGTATGCTGGACAAATACTTGTAAGTGAATTTTATATCTATTTTAATGTATGTTCTAAAATTTACAGCATTTCTATTGGAAGAATTGCAAGTGTGTGAAAATTAGGCTTGGCAAAACTATGATTGTACAATTCACTTCCAAAGCACTAAAATGTATACTATAGATGGAGATCATATATGGCATGTGAATTACATGTCAGCCAAAAAAAAAACTATTGTTAAAAATACTTCACAAAAATTGCAGAATATCTGAAAAGATGTTTTCGGTGTTGGCTAAAAACTATTTGTAAACTACAACTTTTTAAACAAATATTTGATTTCTGTTTATTTTGAGTTTTTTGGTCTGTTTATTTTGATTTTATGCAGAGATAACTCAATCAAAAAGTGTATGTGATAACTAGAATACCTGGGAATTGTGCATCACTTATAAGTAATTGATAACATTTTCTGGAAGAAACTTTTAGCAAATGACAGAAGACCCAAATCTGTGCATCTGCATTTTATGAAAGCCATATGTTACTTGCTGAATCCAATTGCTTTTCTCTACTTTGCTAGGAAAAAATTATTCTCAAGGTAAGAGCCATTAGCAGTAAAAAAGATACAAAATACATAATCATCATGATTTATTTGTGAAAATAACAAATTAAATAAGACAATTCCACTTAAACAACTCCAATATTAGTACCCATGAAGATGTTCCTGAATGTCAATATCCATTGAATTTTTGGAATTTTAATTCCTACGAATTAGGACAAACATAGCCTTAGCATACACCTTGGACTAATTTTCTTAATTGTTTTGAAATTACAAAAGAATTGATACCATTAAGAAAATGATTCTTTCCTATGGAAATCACGTAAAAATATTTATCACTTATTATAATTCAAATACCAAATAAAAATAATTTACGTAATCATTACAAATATCATTTTATTATTATTGTAAAATAGAATAAAAACCAGTCTCGATATATTATCATTATTCTTAATTCCTAATCATTACCTAAATATCTTAAACAATTTAAATAGTCATGTATTTAACATAGATGTAAATATTCTATACTTTTACTTAACATTTTCCAGGGGCATGTATACATGTTTCTAAGAAATGTTCACTGCAGTTAAAAGATGCTTTTGTGAAATTAATGTAATATATTGTGTTGCTGTTGTTGTTTTGTTGTTTATAAGGCCTCGGCATTGTCCCTAAGCCTTTTTATGCTCAGTTCCAGCACTCTACAACTTGAGGCACAGAGCTAATTCTTGTTTTTAGTGGTTAATTGGAAATTAGAATCTAACAAGTACTTTCCTGTCTGGGCTAGTTTCAAAAACAATTCTAAGATCTCATTACCCAGAACAGCTCCATTTATAGGCCTGAGTCACTGGCACTTGGTTTGATGTATTTTTTTAATTTTAATTATATTTTAGGATTTCTGTTTCATTATAATGTACATTTTTCTATACATAAATTTAGATATATAATTATATATATACATATGATGACAAATAATCTATAAAAATGTATGTCTTTCTATACACACATATGTGCATATATATATATATATATATATATTTCTGAAGACAGACACCTTCTAAAACTTTGATGCTACTAATTTTTGACCTTTTTCACTTCTAAGATATACTGTCTATTTTTCCAAAACTTTCCTAGAATAAAATAACTAACCTTCAATAGAAAGTAAAGTTTATTATTTTCAAGGGAATTTTAGATATACACATGATATTGTAGTGATATTTGCAGTATATTACTTGAAATGATCCCGTTAAAACTCTTAAATATTTGTGTGTAGTGCTGGGAGAAAGGAAGTTAATTCATACTGGTTAGGAATATGTTCATAGGGAATTGTTCAGAAATTGTTCAAAGGGAAATATAGAAAGACAGATTTTTAGAAATCAAAGGAGATCAGGTATGAAAGAAGGATATAAAACTTATCTCAGAGATATTAAGAACTAGCTGAAGAATTTTAGAATGCCAAAGGCGATAAGGAATAAGCCTAGTTGATAACTAGTTCTTCAATAACTGAAAATGGTTCCCTAGAACTGTTTTTGGTATAACTTAGTTATTGTTATCATTTATTCCTTCCATCTGGAGTTATTCCTTCTCTTCTGTCAAAACTATTAATTATGTTGTGCCTTTTTGGTGCCATGCTTGACAAAAACATTTCCAAAATCTCACTTAGACTACCCTTCTCATTGTGATTAGCATTGAACACTCAAAAGTTTGGAATCTTTGAATTTCCAGGATTATTTTTCAACTGATATCTAAACACATTCCTGTCATTACTTGCCGTGACCTATTAACAAATCTTTTTTTGCTCAACAAAGTTTTTTTTTTTTTTAAATATAGGTAAAGTACATGAATTAAGGACTATTGTCAGGTATCAGTATGGAAGGAGCAATTATATATTCTATGGATGGGTTATTTTGCATTTAGTAACAAAATGACATATTTTGCCAGTCCTGGAGCTTCAACTCAGGGCCAGGGAACTGTTCTTGAGAGTTTTTTTTTTTCTCAAAGATAGCACTCTACCACTTGAGCCACAGTACCACTTCCAGTGTTTCTTTTTCTGTGTATGTGGTACTAAGCAATGGATCCCAGGGTTTCATGCACGCTAGGCAATAACTGTACCACAAAGCCACATTTCCACAGCCCTAAATGACTTTCTTAAGATGGCATTACTTTTTCATTCCATTACTTTGTATTATAATTTTGGCCAGGTGGTAGAAAAGAAGTGCAAAACAATACTAAGTTTAGTAAGCTGACATTCCTATCACATCACTAAAGAAGTACAGTGTTAAGACCTGCAGGACTCATAGGGCTGTTACATATGACATTATTATGTAAAACACCATTAACAGTCATCTCTAACATCCATAACATTCTGCTTCCACTTTCAAGGTCAAGAGCTAAATATCTAAGACTTTTTATTGATTGGGTGTGTTTCCTAGGAAGGAAGAAGGAGGATGTGGAAGGTGATGGTGGAAAAATACGTATATTGGCTTCCTGTCCACATTTTTTGCATTTTTAAAAAGTGCTACTGATGAAATCCCACATACATATAATTGACTATGCTATCTGCAGAAGATGCAGATAAATGAAGGCATTAATTCTGGTGGAGAGTCACATATGTTAACAAAATCCAATTCTGGAAAAAACACTAGGTAAGAAAGTATAACGTATTGTATATAAAATGGTTTCTTCTCCTGGCAGAACAAAATGTAGTATTGAAATGACTAATCCAGGTTTCTTTGAGATTTTCTGCTGTCTCAGTATCAAAATATTCTCTAACTCCTGTAACATCCAAGCATAAAATCATGATTTGAGGATCTCAGTAATTTTAGAAACAAAGGTACATAATACTTACTTCCTGCAGAGACATGTGATGGCAAGTATGATTGATTGTATTATAGTTCTCTTCTTTTTCCTCTTTATCACAAGTGTTGTATATCTTGGCATATTTCTCTGTCCTGCTTCCTGTAGGTGAGATTTACCTCTACTCTGCAATGTCAAGATGGGTCATGTGACTTACTTCAGCTTACAAAAATGAACCAGAAGTGGTCAAAGGGTATTTCTAGGGGAAGATTTCTATCCCATTGTCTGTGTCTAACAGATGATTTATTTTCCCTTAGCCCTAAAAACAGCATATTTCTAAAGGGAGTCTTCTTTCAGCTTATATAGTGGAAGAATATAGCATGTGAAATAGAGGCAAAACTCAAATACAGCCACACACACTCACACACTCACACACACACACACACTCACACACACACACACACACACACACACACACACACACACACACACATATATATATATATATAAAACAGGCAGAACTAAGCTAATATTAGAATATGATATTAAGATGTTAGTTTCTTACCATTCTTGTATAGATTTATGATAGATGAGTATAGCACTAAACAAATAGATAACATTTACTGTTTGATGCTATTAATTTTTTTGTTTTATATATAAGCATTCTCTCCTGTTTGATGCTATTCTTTTTTATATATAAATAAGCATTCTCTATGTGATCACTTGTTTGGTTATCTTTTTCTAAACATGTGTTTAATCACTATAGACCACTGTATCTAATATCCACAATCATTATCCAGACCTAGTCATTGAGATGAGGAAGAACAAAATGTCTAGATTTCTCCTTTTTTCTTCTACTTTTTCTAGTGTGAATTCTCATCCTTTCTCCAAATTCTCCTATTCATAAAGTAAGAATGCACATAGTAGATATCAAGCAAAAGGCTTCAAAGCCAGAATTTCATTCTTTCAAAAATGGGTGAAGTAAATCAGAGTAGCTTAAGGAAGTATAAAAATATGACTTTATTCCCTGTCTGGCTTCTACCATAGGGTGGGAACATGACTCTAAATATCTAATAAACCATTTGCCTTGGCTAATTTTTTAAATAGTTTTTAAAATAAATAGTAATTTTAAACATTTTTTAAAAATAATTTTAAAATAAATAGTAATTTGCTGTTTGAATAAGACTGCATTATTTTTTGAGTTGAGAGGCTAAATTTTATCAGAATCGAAATATAATGAAAAAAATGATTTTAAGATAAATAGCTGGTAGTTACATTTTTAATGTGAAATACACACAGAGACATCTTTTTTCTTCTTTTTCTATCCACACTGATTCAAATTCAATAAGCAGTTCATGTAATTCAAATAGCTGTGTATCAGGAATAGATTAGACTACAAAAAGTTAGAAAAAGAGAACCAGTATTGGGTGGTGCATTCTTTAAAAATAACTGTCAAATAAATATTAACTATAATTCCAAAATAATAGCAGACAAATTCTCTTGAAAAGAGAAGATTTTAAACAGAATGTATCAAAAGTGACAGTGCCTGCACTGCTTCAGGAGATGTTCTCTGGGATTTAGAGTTTTTAGTACATGAGAATGTTTTAACCAAGATTATTTGCTTTCAGGGACTAAAATTTTTAGTTATATTTCATATAAGAAATATGTTGTTCAAATTTAATGAAAGGATAACAGCTTATAGTAGAAAGAATGCTACACACTCACTATAGTAGGCAGCAAAATACCTTCCCAAAATATCTATCGTCCTGAAATATCTAATCCCTCAAATGTAGATTTGCATTTTATACATACATATATATATATATATATATATATACAACATATATATATATATATATATATATACAAGTTTGTAAAATAATCACCCTTCATTACCCAAGGAACGCAAATTTGAATAATTATCAGATGGGAAAATTATATTCAAATGGGTACTTAAAAGTCCCAGCTGTAGTTGGAAAGGGACATGATTCGGTAAGAACCCTCAGAAAGATGTAAAGATGCTATATTAGAAGATAAAGGAAAAGACAACAACCCAGATTCTGAAGTTTCTGGAAAGCGGAAGTAAGTGCATTTTTGCACTAGAATCATCTGAAAAGTATTTCAGCTCTCTCAGTGACTCGATTTTAATCTAGTGAGACGTCTTTTAGATTTCTGTCCTTTAGAACTGCAAAATGATAAATACGGATTATACAAGCCACTTAACTTGTAGAAATTTATTACAACAGATTTGACTGAGTAAACTAAGTCAACTACAGCCTTTTCCCTATGCAACTACAGGGACACCACATGTCCTAGTTTCTGAGAATAAGAAAAAGTTGCCACTGGCTTTGTACACATGTGTGGTGTACATACTACTAAGGGCCTTGCATTAATGAAGTCTTGAAATTATAAATAATATCTAAATAAAAAGCTCCCTATCTTTATTTTCACATTTGGGGATCATTAAGTACTAAAGTTATGGAGAAGACCGGGGTAAGAATATAGAAATGAAATCTGTCTCCTAATATTATAAAGATAATTTATGTCATTTTGAATTATACTCTTTAAAGTAATAAAAAATAAGGTAAAACAGAAACTCAATTTTTTATCCTTCCTAATTTTGCAACAGAAAATAGAAAATCCAGTAAAGATACAACAATCCCAGGATGGTATAGGATGTTATAGGATCACTAGATGTTGAAAAAGAAGATAACAAAAATGCGTCCCTTGGAACAATGGGAAACAAACTCCACACCGAAAGATTGTGATATAGCTAGAAAATAGTTTCCACTATTCTCTCTTTGATATTTTAGGTTTGTTTACCCAGCAACTTTCCTCTCTTAAGTAATGACTATTTATTAATACTCAAGGGTTTGCAGCATATATCCCAGCAACAAATAATGCTTCTAAATGTAAAAAAAGAATGATACTAAGAGTAACCAATGGTATTGTGTTGCTATAGCTGATAAATAAGAATGATTTTTGTGAATAGTCAAACCATTTTGATTTTTTTCATACCTTTCCTCTTCTCCAACATGAGAAATCCTAGTCAAGATATGCAAAACATTAATAAAGGATTTTATATTTTTATTGTTCACACTAAAGCAAATACACTTTTCCTCTTTGCAAGCCTGATTTTGAAAGAGTCAGACCCTCACAATTATTTTTATAGACAAAAGTTTACCGCTTTGGCTTAGGTGTTTTCCTGCCTTTGGCCGTTGCTCTCCATTATTTTGGCGACTACACAGAAAAACAAGATAAATCCATTATGCTTATGTTGAATTGTTCAAAGTCAAAGTACCTCCAAACAAAGTTTTCTCTTCCCTTCTACACTGCTAGTTGAAGTTTAAATGATAACAAAAATGTCATACTTTAATGTACATTCTCATTGAAACCAGTGAAAACAGGAATGTCTGTGATTGCTTTTATAAAATGCTTTCAAGTATTTTCCTTGGCTATTTTCATAATTGCCTTTGTTCCATCCTCTAATCAGGAACACAGGGTTACAGAAAAAGATCTTTCTAAGGAATAGGATGTTAGTCAAAAAAATAGATGTATAATTAAAGGTTTTCATCACTTAAGAGATTGAAAAGCTCAGAAGACATTTTGCTATTACTGGAATGGTTCTTAAACTAAGTGAAATGCATGTAAATGTGACAGTTGTTCCAAACAATGATTATGGCTTATACTTTTCTCCTTCAATGAGATGAGTAACTCATGAAACCTCTGACAACGTTGGAGGGCATATCGATTTTAGGGTAGAAGAGTTAATGTTAGAAAGCCAAGGGAGATTCCTTAAACAGCACTGGCTATCACTTATCAGTTAATTATACTTATGACATATAAGTATACAAACATGTAAATATGAATTGAGTGAGAAATGTGTGATTTACACAATTGATTCAATGACAACTAAAACTAGAAAACACTTCCCTACATTTATGTAAACTATTATATCTAGTGAAGATTTAAAGTTTTAGAATACATTTTAACATTTACATCAAAATATTTGTTTATTTCTAATTTTTGTCGATCCTGTGGTTTGAAATCTGGGCCTGGACGCTTTCTCTCAGCTGTTCAGCTCAAAGCTAGTGCTCTACCACTTGAGCCACTGCCAGTTTTCTGGTGGCTCATTGGAGATAAGTGTCTCATGGACTTTCCTGCCTATGCTGGTTTTGAACCATGATTCTGAGCTGTGCGACTCCTTAGTAGCTAGGATTACAAATATGAACCACTGGCACTTAGCTACATAATTATTTTTTACACATTTATGAAGTATGGAGTGGTAATCCCATTCATTTATAACTTGTGTAATGATCAAACTATATCATATCTATTAGTTTCTGTATGTAACATTTCTTTTTAGTGAGGCTGCTCAACCTTATCTTTTGGCTGTGATGAAATGTCTATTTTTAGCTATAATCAGTTTGCTTCTTATGGTATACAATTAATATATTAACTTTTAGTCATGGAAGTCTGCTAATTAAAGTTATATAAAACATGAATTGTAATGAGAAAGAAATTCATGAATCTATTACTTGTTTTAGGAAAACAATTATGCCTCTTGTTTTCAATTATATTTCTGTGGGAATGTGTAGTATTTATTGATTTAACTGTTAAAATTGATAACAGTTACATTATATCAAGTTGATTCTAACTTGTATTTGAAAATTGCACACTTAAAACAAATATACTTCCACTTTCTTCTACCACATAATTAAAATAACAGTAAAGAAAAGATAGGTGTTACTGGGTCATGAGTAGAATCCTAGAAACTCAGGAGGTAAGACCTGAACATTTTGGTTCAATGTCAGTCCAAACAGAAAAAAAATGTGAAAATTTATCTTCAATTATCCAGCAAGAAGGAGAAGGTATGGATGTGGCTCAATGAATGTGTCATCACCCATGAGCAAAAAATACAATGGAGACCATTAAACATTGAGTTCAAGCCTTAAAAATGGCATATGCGCAGAAGACAACAATAAAAAGTACTATGAGCATCAATAATGAAGAAAAATAGTAGAAAAGTTACTGAGATATGTTGTGTTAACATCTGGAGGACAGAAATCATTTGACAGAATTTTAATTCATGAGAGGGAAAAATCAAAGTCTCATTTGTACACTCTCATTGTACTCATTTGTGTTGAAACCTTGTTATTGGGAAACAAGTGAAAGAGTAGATTGGATTACCTGTCATAGTAGACATTGCCTGTGAATATGCACCATCCCATTCTGCAAAAATCTAAACTCGTGCTTTGTAATTTAAATACAACCTCATGTTAGAGATTGTTTGGTTCACATAGACAAGGGTCTTTATTTTGAGGTTTCAGACCAGAGCTTTTGCTTATAACCACTCCTGCTTTACCCGCTTCCCTTGCCTTACTTAGCTGACACCAAGCCAAGTCTTTGAACTAAACCCCACTGCCTTAATCACTCCCTTTCTCCAGCTACAACTCATTTCACATGCTATTTATGTCTTAGCATTACTTGTTTTCATTATAATCTCCACCAGAAATCTCATATATTCATGTAAATCCACTGTAAATAACCTAGTTAGAAAGGGGAGTAAGTGCTCCTACAAATCTGTGCTACACTATGTCTTTTTTCTCCATGGCTTTTGAGTTTGACAAATGATTGATTTGGTTTGATGTAATTCCATTTATCCAGACTTACTTTGATTTGTTGTGCTTCGTGATCTTTGGAAGTTTTGACCTATGCCAAGGGGCCCTCATGTTTCCCCTAACCCTTCCGGTAACATTTTCAAAGTATCTGACTTACATTGTGGTCTTTGATCCATTTGGAATCGATTCTGGTGCAGGGAGGTATATAAGGATCTAACTTCAGTTTTCTGTGTACAGACAACTCTACCAGCACAATTTTTTTTAAAGAGGCTGTATTTCTTCCATCCTGTTTCTGGCTCTCTATCAAAGATTATGTACCTATAGGAATGGATTCATTTCTGGGTATTCGATTCTGTTGTATTGATGGAATTCTGTGCTTCTATTGGAAAGAATGTTACTACCGCATTCATGAGGAAATAGAAAGACTGGGAAAAATGTTGTTTAGTGAGATAAGCTAGATCTAATTAAATATATGCTGCATTGTTTTCCTCATTTGTAATAACTAGAATATGTCCATAAATATACAAGTTAATCCAGTAGTTAGTAAATGACAAATACATATAGTTGGACATGATTAACTAACAGCACTTTAAGCATTCACATGGTGAAAACAAGTGAAGCTATTCTGAGGAGAGGATCACAATGACTCAATATCTATGTGCATATGACCATATTGTAATGAACTCTAAAAATCAATCATGCATTTGAAATACATATATCTGTATATAATTTTAATAGGTGCCATAAAAATAGCCGACTTTCCTGTAATCTCGAAGCAAAATTCTAAGTTTAGAAGATAAATTGAGGAAAGTTTTTAAAACAAAAACTAAAATACATAGAAGAAAAAGCAGAAGAGAAAAGAAAAAAATAAGATGAAAAGTAGAGTAGCTATCTATTGAAAAATTCATAAACAATTTCCAGAACTATACAAGAGAGCTTGGGTAGAGCTCAGTTGTAGAACTAGACTAATATATACAAAGCCATGGGTTCAATCTCCAAGAAGGCATAATAAGTTAATAAATAGTAATAATAAAATAATTACAAATGCTTTCATGTTAGAGAGGCCTGAATCCTAAAACAGTATACAAATTACTCTCAATTCTTGTATATAATAACATGAAACTACAAGAATAAAGAGGTAATAGTTTTCCTTTTCTATCCTTTCCTTTAGTTTTCTGTTTTCTTCTTCTCTTTTTTCCTTTGGCACTACTGATGCTTGAAGCTGCTAAGGCTCTGACCGCTTTAGATTATTTTTCAGATAAGGTCTTACCTTTTGGCCAAGCCTTCCCTGAGCAATAATCTGTTACCTATGGCTTCCACAAATGTGAGGTATCAGGGAAATTACACTATATCTAGCTGTCTTTGCTTTTGTAGTTTCTCGCAATTTTTTTGGTCAGAGCTGTCCCTGGATGTCAGTGTTTTACAGTTCTGCCTTCTAATTAGCAAGGTACATTTCATTCCATGTTTGGACTCAGACTATTTTACAATGTATACACTCAATATTGACTTCTATTTTCTAGATATTAAATTCTATTGAGGTTAGTATGGATTTTTATGATGTTATAATAAAAACACAGAGAAATCCATTGGTTATTTTCCCAGTTTTTTAAATATTTATAACTATGACATGAAAAGTAGGACATTAATATTTCACAAGCATCTTATGCAGACCAGTTGTTTTAATAATTTTGTGCACATATTAAGTCCAATAAAATTTTATCAACTCTATATTAATATATATTTATAGATACGTTTCTTTACCAAAAATGAGTCTGTCTCATGCTTCCCTTTTATAATTAAACCCACTACTTCTCTTTGTCTCATCCAAAAACTGTTTCATTCTGGCAACCAACACATTTTTTTTTCTCCAGCTTCTAGATCATGCAATAAATAAGCTTTTAGGATTGCCTTCAAATCTTTGGTAGATTATTGCCAGTTGTTGTATGCCTTAATATTGTATTCCCACGAGTTGCCTTTGGTTCTGTCTTTATAGAATGTAGCACAATTCATTTCCCACTCACCTGAGGAAAGCCTGAACTGATTTCCATTTTTATGACTAGAGGAAATAATGCTGCTATAAACATCTGTGTTTTGGCTTTTGGGTGAATGTTACATTTCATTTCCATGAGCCAAAGCCGGAAGAGCTCCATTCCTGTGCTATACTGTGGGTGGTTGCATATTTCATATTATAAGAAACTGTCAAAATGTTTTCAGAAGTGGCTTTCCCATTTGACATTCCTGCCAGCATCCAGTTTCTGTTTCTTTATAGCACTTATTATGGACATTATTGTATTATGTGAAGTAATTCTCATACATGTTTTATGATGTATTTTTAGTTTTAATGTGCACTCATTTGATGACTGATGATGCTTTTCTTGTGCTTATTTTTCACAAGATGTACTTTGCTAGGTTCCAATTGATTTTTTTTTTGTCCAGTCCGGGGGCCTGAACTCTGTGCCTGGGCGCTGTCCCTCAGCTTTTCAGCTCAAGGCTAGCACTCTACCACTTGAGCCACAGGGCCACTTCCGGCTATTTTTTGTTTTTGCTTATGTGTTGCTGAGGAATCCAACCCAGGAACTCAGGCATGCAAGGCAAGCACTCTACCACTGAGCCACCTTCCCAGTCCTCCAATTGATTTTTTTAACATTAGGTTTTGAGAGTTCTATGTAGAGTCTAGATTTGAGGCATTCTTCAGGTACAGAATTTACAACTATTTTATCCTTGACTATGGATACCCTTCATCATCATCATCATCATCATCGTCATCATCACTATTAGTATTACTACTATTAATTTTGTACGTGTATGTATGGTCCTGGGGACTGAACTCAGGGCCCCTGAGATTTGTTGCATTTCGTTAACAATTTACCATTTGAGTCATGCCTCACTTCTGGCTTTTTTGCTGATTAAGCAGAGATAAGATTCTCAAGAACTTTATTTTTTTTGGCTGCCTTCAAACAGAAATACTCAAATCATAACCTACCAATTTGCTAGGTTGTGATATATGAGCACCCTGCTCCCAACTTCTATTCACTACTTGTATGACCTTTCATAGACTAAATTATTTTACAATTTTATTGATTACTACTATAGAAAGTTTTCCTTTCGTATAATTTTAATGCCATATTTAAGTATGCTTCATCTCTAAAATTATCAAAACATCTTCCTTTGCTTTATATTTACATCACTCTTTTTGTTTTATATGCCACCTTCAAAACTTGCTTTAAGATAATATTTGAATAAATTGTTATATTTAAGTCAACGTTCACTTTTTAATTCTCCCCAATACTGTATAATCTATCACCACTTATTAAAGAGAGTGTCATTCCACAAGTGTTTTACATTCTTATTAAATATTCCTTGATAATATGTATGTTCCTCTAATCTGGTGCCCTACACTCCCATTGAGCTGTATAATCTTTCCTATACAAATATAACAATTTTACACTAATAGCTTTAATATTGGAGAGAGAAATATATTCCAGTTTATTTTCCTTTGTCAATGAGTCAAAGAGTGTTGGTCAGGTGTTTTAAGAAATTGTCAAAAACTTATAAATAAAATTATGAAGCTGTGCGCTGATGGCTCATACTTATAATCCTAGCTGCATAGGAGGCTGAGATCTGAGGATTGTGGTTCAAAGCCAGCTGGAATGGGAATGTCTGTGAGACTTTTATCTCCAATTAACCACCAGAAATCCATTAGTGGCAAAGTTGCTCAATGGGTAGAGCACTCATTTGGAGCTGAAGAGCTGAGGGACAGTACCCAGGCCCACATTTCAAGCCCCAAGAATGACCAAAAAAGGGACGAGGAAGTGGGAGAAAATATGTATCCTCCAATCCATAAAAATTATATGTCTCCATTTATTCAGATTTTTGCCTTTATATTCAGCATGGTATGATTTTCAATGATGGTAGGTGAAATACATTTTGACGATGTGTGGAGATAGCACAAAGTCATTCACAGAAAACCATTGAAAAATAAGGGGCAATGGGAATGGAAAAAGACAGAAACAGGTTAATCAGGCCCTTGATCAATATATGAGTGTGAAAAATATTTCAATAAGATTTCTTCATGCAATTAATATACACCAATTAATAAATATCTTCCAAAGGCATTGGTATTCAAGTATGACATAAAGGCTAAATACAGATTGCGTGGTGAATGAAACAAAGATAAGTGAGAAAATACATACTTATAGTAATTGTGCAAACAAACTAAGAAATTTGGTCAACATACTGAGGGCTCATGGCTCATTAGAATTAGAAGGCCATTGGTATCTAAGATAATACTAAAATGTTAGACTTGAGCCTATCTTTAAGACTGCTTAATGCTAAAGTAAAGTCAATAAAGGACATGTTTGGCAAATAAAGTAAAATTATAATTTAGAGACAAATGAAAATAATAATATACATATATGTCTATATACATGTATGTATACATCTGTATATTCATATATAGGTATACATATATATAGGTATTTGTATATATACACCTAAGAAGTATGAATATATGCATATGTACACATAGTGTTTATACATATACATATTAATGCCAATGAAAACCTTTAACCATCCTGAATAAGTTATCAAGAAGTCCAAATATATATCTCTGTAATATAACAACAACCAAAGAACATATGGAAAGATCATAACATACCTAGACATTGCATACATATAGAGATTAGTGGAAATAGAAACAACAATATGATAGTACTGCACAACCACTATGTAGAAATTGGAATCCTTACACATTGGTGTTTAGAACTTAAAATTATATAGTCAGTTTGTTAAACATACTGGAAATCTTTAAGATATTACACATATACTTGCTCTTATTTTCCAGCATTTTGAATCATAATTTGATATCCAAAATAGATTTCAACACATGCCCAATGAGACACATGTACAAGAATATACATAGCAAAACCGTTTACAATAATATATAATAAAATATTGAACTGATCATTGAGGACATTATACAATTATACACATGCATACAAAACAATATGCTCTACCCGCGAGAAAAATTTACTTGAACTTACTTGGGAAACACTAATATTATATGGGAGAAATGGATGAAATATACTGCATTTTCTAATTAAATGAGCTTTTTAAAATTGGCACATCTGTAGTGGTAGACTATGAAGTAATGGTTGGTCAATGGAGGGTAGGTTGAAATGATGACAGGAAGTGACTACTAATAAATATTGGAGTATATTGAGAGGGTAATGACGATAAAATGTTCTAGAACTGAAGGTGATGTTCATAGTACAACTCTAACTTTCTAAGAATCATTGTACTTTATCGAAGTATTACAGATTGCATTTGCATTAACTTTACAAAAATTTTAGAATAGTAGTGGGTGAATCTGAGTGGTAATTTAGGATTTAAAATCACAGAATTCTGTAATGAGTTTAGTATGTTGATGAATGAGACTATCAATAAAATATGATCTGTGACATATCCTCTAAATGACTATATATGATATTGCGAGTCAGTGAATATTCTACAAATTTATGTAAATTGAGGGATGAGATAGGATTGAGAAGGATGAGGGAAAATGATCATCAAGATGCACTGTACTGGGCTGGGAATGTGGCTTAGTGGTAGAATTAGTGATAGTGTGAAGCCCTGGTTTGATTCCTCAGTACTACACAAACAAAAAAGCTGGAATTAGCACTGTGACACAAGTTGTAGAGTGCTAGTATGAGGAAAAGAAGCTCAAGGACATTGCCCATTGTCAAGACCCTAAGTTCAAGACCCAGGACTGTCCAAAAAAAAAGGAGGAAGCATTGTATTAAGACAGGCACTAGTGGCTCATGCCTGTAATCCAAGATACTCAGGAGGCTGAGGATTGAGGTTTGAAGCCAGCCAGGAAATTCTGTGAAATTCTTATCTCCAATCAAAACTCAGAACAATCTGAAAGTGCTGCCTTTCATACAGTGATAGAGTTCTAGTGTTCATCCATAAGAGTTCAGGGGCAGCACCCAGGCCTACAGTTCAAACCTCAGGAGAGAAAAAAGGAAAACAAAATAACTCACTAAACACTATTTATAAACTGCATGGTCAAAGAGCAACCACCAATCATGTACTTAAAGTTAATTAAAAATATTATTAGAATAAAATACAAGTCATTTTAGGGACCAAATATGGATAGAATTCAAAAGTTGTTTACAGGGGCAAAGTAAATTCTATATCACACAGTTTGAGTTGAAATTTGTTCTTCAGTCTTATTAAATCATTCTTAAAATTGAAAATACTGCCAATTATAGGTCAATTTCACTGAGGAACAGATTGAATTCTGCTGTCTTTTCATAGCAAATCATAGTGGTGAATTTTTTGGCTCTTGCTGATATATATCTGAAATTTTAAAGTAGATTTGCAATCATATAATATTAATTTAATCTATCATTTCATTAGGGTGATGTTGGTCAGATTTTTTTTCCAGTAAATCTTATCCCTTATGATTAATGAGAGCATGCTATGACAGTCTCCTATTAATATGACAAAATAGTTTATAAAATCAACTTAAAAGGAGGAAAGATTGATCTTGGCTTCTGATTTTATACATTTCATTTTATGTTTTTTATCCTCGTTGCTTTGGGTTGGTAGTGGAACAGTACCCCATGTCAGGAACATGCGATGGAGTATGTGTATTCATGGAAGCCAGGAAGTAAAGAAGAGGAGTAATAGGAGTGGGAGAGGGAGAAAAAGGAGGAGGGGGAGAGGGAGAGGGAGAAGGAAAAGGAGAAGGAGATAGAGAAGAAACAGAAGAAAAAGGGGGAAAGGTCTTTGATCTTATTGTCCTCTTTGATCACAAGTTCTCAGTGACCAAATCTCTACATTTGTGCCCACTTGAAAATGTTCACCACCTCTTTATGGTAACATAGTGAAAACTAATTATTAATCCCTATCCTTTATGAATTCAGATTCTATTTCTAGAATGGGGGGGGGGTAGATATTTCTGTACAATTGTGAAAACTACTGCTCCTAAATAGTTATTGAATTAATCAGAGGAGCTATTTGACATGGAGTTGGTTTGGTTATACAATCGTTGGAGAGATGAATGAAATATTTAGAATGCAAATACATTTTATTTAACAGATAAGGAAGCTTCAAGATATTTCATTTTTGATTTTCAAAAATTACTATTTCATTCAACTCATAATGAGTTGAATTTTTCATTATTTTATGGCATTTTTATTCAAGTTTTTTGTCATCTTTAATGAGGTTCATTCTTTCAAGTTGAAAGAAAAATGAATACTATAACTTATATGGAGAGTAGTTATAATATGGATTTCCTGCAATTCAAAAATAAGTTATATTCAAATCTCTAGGAATAATTAGATATGTCATATATCTTGCTTTAGTTATCTCATATTGAGATTGATTCAATTTCTTAAAATCAGTGTTGACATAAAATACATAAAATTCAGTGTTTCTCTGAAATGACTTGGTACTTGAACCTCAGAAATACATGACCAGTAACTAAGATTTCTGCATACTCAAAAAATGTATGAATCTACATTTTTATGTCAAAAAAGATTAGGGTAAAAGCAATAGAAAATCATGTAGCCACAGTAGAAAAAATTTAAAGTTAATAACAAATTGTTTCTTTCAGCCTGACAGAGCCTATTGACTTTAGCTTACATGACACATTTGATTAATGATCCTTTTGTAGCTTTTGAATAATAGAGTATTTCAATTTGTCCAAAGATTCTGTCATTTAAACCTTCGAGTGTACATTTTTTAATAAAAATGAAAATATTTTTCCACAGTGCAGTTTCAGATTTAGTAACTAAATATCTAAATGTTAATTTGTTAAATTGACCTCTGGATTTCAAATATTTTTTTTTTGGGGTCCAGTCGTGGGGCCAGAACTCTGGGCCTGGGCGCTGTCCCTCAGCTCTTCAGCTCAAGGCTAGCGCTCTACCACTTGAGCCACAGCGCCACTTCCGGCATTTTTCTTTTTGCTTATGTGGTGCTGGGAATCGAACCCAGGGCCTCAGGCATGCAAGGCAAGCGCTCTACCACTGAGCCACCTTCCCAGCCCTCAAATAATTTTTTATTCTCAGATATATTATGTGCTGAATATGTGTATCTGAATCTTCTAATCCTCCGTACACTGGAAGCTGGGATTCAAAGCCAGCCTTGGCAAGAAATTTTGTGAGACACATCTCAATCACACACACACACACACACACATAAATACACACACACACACACACACACACACACACACAGAAAGCCAGAAGTGGAGTTGTGGATCAAATGTTAGGGCACTATCCTTGAGTGAATAAAAGTAAGGGATAGGCATTGAGTTCAAATAAAAAGAACAACACACATACACACAAACTCACACACACACACACACACACACACACACACACAGAGAGACACATACAATATTATGTCTAAATTCTTTTTTTAAGTAAATTGTTATTTTTTTATTGTGAAAATACTGTACAGAGGGGTTACAATTACATGGGCAAGATAATGAGTACATTTCTTGTCAAGCATTGTTGCCTCCTCCTTTGTTTCCCCTTTCCATCCCTTCCCATCCTCCCCCTAATCCCCACCCAATACTCCCCGCTCCTCCATCCCGCACCAAAGTTGTGAAGTTCATTTTCGACCTAATGACTTGTACATCTCATTGTTGCAGTGAGTCCACCTGTATCCCTAGTTAAACGATTAATTCTTATTTTTGTTTGAAGAAATAAAAAATATCATGAAAAGTAATATTTGTTACATATACTTCAACTTTTGTGAAGTGGTTTTTAGTACAATATGTTTTAAGGTATAGCATAGGTCATTAAAATTAATGTCAATCTACTTAATAGTTATAATTCCTCATAACACCTTGGAGTGCAACATTTGGTATTGTTTCTATAGTCTTAAGAATTATTCTAAATAAAAGAAAGAAAGGAAGGGAGAATAGGAGAAAAAAATGAAGAAACAAAGAAACCAAGAAAGACAAAAAGAAAAAGAAAGAAAGAAGAGAGAAAGATAGAGGTGGGGATGGAGGGAAGGAGGGCAGAAGCAAAGAAGAAAAGATAGGAAGGAAGGAGCACACAAATTCCCAGCTCCTCTGGGACACAGCAAAGGCAGTACTCAGAGGCAAGTTTATAGCTCTGAGTTCCTACATCAACAAATTAGAGAGATCTGAAACCAACAATTTAATGAGACACCTGAACCTCCTTGAAAAAGAACAGCAAGATAAACCCCAATCCAGTAGACAGAAAGACATAATTAAAATTAAATCAGAATTAAATGAATTAGAATCCAAAAAAAACTATAGAAAGAATCAACAAAACAAAGAGTTAGTTTTTCGAAAAAATTAACAAAATTGACAAACCCTGAGCAAATCTTATCAGAAAAAGAAGAGAACACACCCAAATAAATAAACTCAGAGATGGGAATGGAAACATCACCACAGAAACAACCAAGATTCAGAACATTATAAGGGAATACTTCTCAAAACTTTATGCTAATAAGTTTGAGAACTTGGCAGAAATGGACCTTTTCCTAGTAAATATTGACATGCCGAAACTAAACCAAGATGAATTTAACCATCTTAACAGGCCCATATCAAGCATTGAAATAGAAACAGCAATAAGAGACTTCCCATCTAAGAACAGTCCAGGACCAGACGGTTTTACAGCAGAATTCTACAAGGCCTTCAAAGCAGAGCTCACACCAATACGCCTCAAACTCGACAATGAAATTGAAAGAGAAAGTTCACTACTAAACTCATTCTATGAAGCCATCATAACCCTCATCTCAAAACCAGGCGGGGACTCATCAAAGAAAGAGAACTATAGACACATTTCTTTCATGAACATTGATGCAAAACTTCTCAACCAAATTTTGGCCAATCGACTTCAACAATTCATCCAAAAAATCATACACCAAAATCAAACAGGATTCATTTCAGGGATGAAAAGCTGGTTCGATATATGCAAATGAACTAATATTATTCATCACATCAATAGGAGCAAGGATAAGAACGACATGGTTATCTCAATAGATGTAGAAAAAACATTCAACAAGATCCAACACCCCTTTATGATGAAGGTTTTGGAAAAATTAGGAATCCATGGAACGTTCCTCAATACAATAAAGGGTGTATATGACAAACCTACAGCCAGCATTATACTTAATGGTGAAAAACTAAAACCATTTCCTCTTAACTCAGGAACAAGACAAGGATGTCCAGTCTCTCCACTTCTCTTCAATCTAGTATTAGAATGTATAGATACAGCAACAAGACAAGATGTAAACATAAATGGGATCCAAATAGGGAAAGAAATAAATCTCTCCCTCTTTGCAGATGACATGATCTTGTATTTAAAGAATCCAATAGACTCTACTCCCAAATTACTCAAGCTGATTCAAAACTTTGGCAAAGTTGGAGGGTATAAAACTAACCGCCCAAAATCTCTGTATGCCAAGAATGAGAAAAGTGTGGCTGAAATTAGGAAAGCAAATCCATTTGTAATAGCTCCACAAAAAAAAAAAATCTAGGAATTAACTTAACCAAAGAAGTGTAGGACCTCTATGATGAAAATTTTAAAAACTTGAAAAAGGAATTCAAACAAGAAGTTAGAAAATGGCAAAACCTCCATGCTCCTGGATTGGAAAGACTAACATCGTGAAAAAGGCAATACTTCCCAAAGATATCTACAAATTCAATGCAATACCTATCAAAATTCCAATCTCATTCTTCAAGGAAATAGAAGAGGCAATCCAAAAATTCATATGCAACAAAGAAAGACCCCGAATAGCAAAAACGCTCCTCAACGGAAAGAGCACAGCTGGAGGAATATCAATACCAAATTTCAAACTCTACTATAAAGCCATAGTAATCAAAACAGCTTGGTACTGGCACAAGAAGAGACCTGAGGACCAATGGAATATAATTGAAAACCAAGAAATTAACCTACAGACTTTTAGCCATCTAATTTTCGATAAGGGAACTAAAAAAATAGAATGGAAGAAAGACACCTTCTTCAGTAATTGGTGCTGGCAAAATTGATAAACTACTTGTAGAAAACTAAAGCTATATCCTTATATATCACCCTGCACCAGAATCAACTCCAAATGGATCAAAGACCTCGGAGCCAAAGCAGAAAATCTGAAAATATTACAGGTTGGTATAGGAGAAACCCTAGGTCTCCTTGGTGCAGGCTGAAATTTTCTGAATAGAGACCCGGAAACACAACAAATCAAAGAAATGTTGGACAAATGGAATTGCATGAAGTTGTAGAGCTTCTGCATGGCAAAGGACATAGCTAGCAAGATCAATAGAAAGCCCACAGATTGGAAGAAGTTCTTCATTAGCCATACAACGGAGAAGGGTCTCATATATAAAATATCCTTGGAACTCAAAAAATTAAATCCCCCAACAACAAATCCTCAAAGAAACAACTGCCCAATAAATAAGTGGGCTAAAGACTTAAAGAGAAACTTCTCTGAAGAAGAAAGAAGGATGGCCAATACACACATGAAGAAATGCTCAACCTCCCTAGCCATAAAAGAAATTCAAACCAAAACAACATTAAGATACCAATTCACCCCAGTTAGAATGGCAAAAACCAAGAACTCTAATAACAACAGATGCTGGAGGAGATGTGGACAGAAGGGAACCTTACTTTATTGTTGGTGGGATTGTAAACTTCTTCAACAATTTTGGAAAGTAGTATGGAGGTTCCTCAAAGACTCCACATAGAGCTCCCCAATGACGCAGCAATGCCACTTTTGGGCATTTACCCAAATGTTTGCAAGCAAGACCACACTGAAGCTACCAGCACAACTATGTTTAATTCAGCATTATTTACTATAGCTAAGATATGGAACCAACCAACCCAGATGCCCCTCAGTAGATTAATGGATCAAGAAAATGTGGTATATATACACAATGGAATTCTATGCCTCCATCAGAAAGAATGACATTGGCCCATTTGTTAGGAAATGGAAAGACTTGGAAAAAATTATATTAAGTGAAGTAAGCCAAGCCCAAAGAAACATAGGTCCCATGGTTTCCCTTATTTCTTTGTTGCTTTGTATGTCCCTCCCCCACAGTGTAACCCCTGCTTTCACTGTATTTGATGTCTATATAATTTGTAGAGTGGAAGGGGACAAACAAATCGTTTAAATAAGGATACTGTTGGACCCGTTGCAACAACAAGAAGTACAAGTTGTCATGTCCAAAATGAACTTTACCACTTTGGTGGGGTGGGGGAAGCTTGGGTGGGGAGCGGCGGGAGGCTGGGAAGGGATGGGAAAGGGAAACAAAGGAGGAGGCAACAATGCTTGATAAGAAATGTACTCATTATCTTGCCCATGTAATTGTAACCCCTCTGTAAAGTATTTTCATAATAAAATATTTTAAAAAAAGAAAAAAGAAAGGAAAGAAGGAAGGAAGGAAAGAAGGAAGGAAGGAAAAAATGAAGGAATGAAGGAAAGAAAAATGGAATGAATGAAGGAAGGGATAAAAACAATTTAATTTAAAAAATCTGCTATTTAGCCCAACAAAAATTTCATGTAAGTTAACCCTTTAGTAAATGCAAGTTTGCAATTGTCACTTCTCTGCCTGTTCTCTATCCATGAATGAAACCAACAAATGTAGTATCAGAAATAACCACGTTAATGTTTGCATCTGTAGTAAATATGCACACAAATCGTTTTCTCGGGCTGGGAAGGTGGCTCAGTGGTAGAGCACTTGCCTTGCATGCCTGAGGCTCTGGGTTTGATTCCTCAGCACCACATAAGCAAAACGAAAAAAGCCGGAAGTGGCGCTGTGACTCAAGTTGTAGAGCGCTAGCCTTGAGCTGAAGAGCTGAGGGACAGTGCCCAGGCCCAGAGTTCAGGCCCCATGACTGGACAGAAAAACAAACAAACAAGCAAAAAAAAAATCATTTTCTCATTTTCTATACATTATCAAATAACTATTTACAAACAATTTACATTTAGTTATAAGTATTCTAAAAATTGATGTAACCAAAGGCTGTCAATGTATTATATAATGTTAACACTAGTTTTTATAATGCTAATAATATTACAGTCTTCATGTTATATTAATTATAACAATTATATTATGTATTTTATCAGCGAAATTATCATCCTCTAATTTTGGTGTCTGTGGGAGCCCTAATAGCAGACATTATTAAAATCAAAGGAGATCTGTATTGCTGAAAGCAATTAAATCAGTGGAGATTGTTCGAATACATCAGAAGGGCTTAGAAAGGTTGCAAAATGTTTAAATGATTACTTCTGATGTAATTCAAGAGCCACTAAACAATCATGCTTCACTTTGCCATCACTATAATTATTCCATTTGTAAGAAGAATCATTCACATAATTGATATGATATAGGTTTGTCCTTAAGATATTATTTTCTATGAAATTATATCCAAATGATAAACTACACTGAGAGTTAAAGCAAAAGTTGCCAAATATATTGGATGATGTAACTCCTTCCAGATACTCATTTTGAAATTGTATTTCCCTTTCTGGTTACATTATAATCACCCTTTCAGAGATGACCCTGAAATAATGATCCTGATAAAAGAAGCCCAATAAAACGACCCTGCCATGTGAACATCCAGCAAATAAAGTATAATGAACCAGAAATTAGACGGCCATAAGACAAGGAATTCATTTGTATAACCATTTTATAATCCATGTTCAAGCTTCTAGAGTATGGATAATATACTCCTGATGTTTTTAAGCCACTTACTTTGAGGTATTCTCTTATAACAGCCCAATGGTTGACAAAAAGCAAAATAGTTTTGATTTAAATTTCAAATTTTCAGAAAAAAAGATTCATAATGTTTTATTATTTGAATTTTATTCTCCAAACCTCCAGGTTAAAAATATTTTTAAATGAGAAATAATTGAGGGGCAACTCTCTATTCAACTATCATAATTTATTGACTATTTTAGTATCTTTAAGTAGTTGTACAAAGGAGTTGTCATTCACTGAAACAGTTTATGGATGCAGTGCATCTTGATGAATGTCACCTCTTTCAATACTCTCATCCACTCCTCCCAATTAACCCCAGTCTTTAGGTATCTAAATATTATGTTATGTATGGAATTACTTGCCATTTAACAAAGTAGTTGATGTGTACAATGCACCTGGAATTGTGTTACCACTTCAACATCTTCACTTTCATTTCACACTACCCCTTGCTTTGTATATTTCAATTCTGGGAAGTATGCAATGGTTTCTTGCCTGTATTCTATCCTTTACCGCTTCAATTTCCTACCCCTCTCACACTGCCCCTCACTGTCCGCTCTTGCAGTACACATTTAATGGTATTTATTTTGTTGGGCTTTGACTTAATCTTTTAAGAGCATAATAGTATTTCCACTAACTATGGACTCTGACACTTCAGATAATTCATTTGTACCTGCTTGCATACCATCCAGTATGTTTAACCCCAACGGTATAACCCCCGCTTTCACTGCATTTGATGTTGGTATAATTTGTGGAGTGGAAGGGCAAAAACAAATCGTTTAACTAGGGATACAGGTGGACCCATTGCAACAATGAGATGTACAAGTTGTTATGTCGAAAAAGAACTTTACAACTTTGGTGTGGTGATCAGGTGGGGAGAAGGGGGGAAGTATGGGAAAGGATGAGAATGGGAAAAAAGGAGGCAATAACGCTTGATAAGAAATGAACTCATTATCTTGCCAATGTAATTGTAACTCCTCTGTACGGTATTTTCACAATAAAAATTTAATTAATTAATTAATTAAAAAATAATTTTACCTTTATAAGCCCCTGGTATCTACCACAAATGAGGAAAATCATGCAACGTAAGTTTCTCTGGGTGCAATTAATTTCACTTAACATTATTATTTCTAAGTGTTTCATTTTCCTTAAGAATAGTGCAATATTATTCTTTCTGATGGATTAATGGAATTTGATTATTTATGTATATATTTGTATGTATACGTGTATACATGCATACATATATGCATACTTGTAAATAGGGATCAATAATTTTGTATATATATGTATATATGTACATATGTGCATATGTATCTGTGTGTGTGGGTGTGTGTAAGTTGCCTGATTTCGCTCATTTGTTGTATTAGAATGTGCGTATAATTTTACAAGTAAACAAACTTGGATGGTAAAAGAGAAAACATTAGGCTTGGACAAGATAAATTATATGGGAGTCTAAAAATTTATACAGTGAGATCAAACGGAGGATGCCCTTGGGAGAGGATCACAAAGGTTCAATAGCTATATGAATATTATCATATAAAATAATATTTAGCAAAATGATCTCCAAGAAATGATTATAGTTTTATTATTTTGCTTTTCCTTCTGTCGTCTGTTGCTGTTTTGATTTTTGTACCTTTGGTCTTATATGTAAGTTTGTAAAGGGTTAGGGGAAACACAAATGGTGGGACAAAGAGTGAACGAATCTAGCAGTGCTACTCACTAAACACTACATTAAAAATGAACTATACTACCAGCATCCTTCAGTGAAGTTACTCCCTTTTTCCTTTTGTAATAATGAAAAACTGGGAAAGGTACTTTGAGATTATGTAAATATCTTATGTCTCATTAAACGTTTACTCACTAATTATAAAAATTAAAATTAAAAAAATGAACTATACAACTTATGGGGGAGGAAGGTTGAAAGGGAAAATCTGGGAGAACATGACAGAAGAGGTGACACTGTTCAAAAGAAATGTGCCCAATATCTGATTATGGAATTGTAACCCTTCTGTACATAATCTTTTTTATTTTTTTAATTGTGAAAATACTGTACAGAAGGATTAAAATTACAGGGGCAAGATAATGAGTACATTTCTTATCAAGCCTTGTAGCCTCCTCCTTTGTTTCCCCTTCTCATCCCTTCCCATCCTCCCCCCACAAACCGAATCAACCTTCACCCCTCCACCCCCTCACCCAATTTGTAAAGTTCATTTTTCGACATAACGATTTGTACATCTCATTGTTGCAATGGGTCCACCTGTATCCCTATTTAAACAATTTGTTTTTTCCTTCCCCTCCACAAATTATACCAACATCAAATACAGTGAAGGCAGGGGTTATACCATGGGGGAGAAACATACAAAGCAACAAAGAAATAATCTTATAAATATGTTGGAAACAATCGCAGAAAGAAAAAAAATTTTGAATACATATATTAGGGTTCAAAAATTAAAAATGAACTTCATAAGCAGGCCAGAGTAGGTATACAAACATTGGATAAAGTAGGCTTTAAATTAAAAATGGTATGAAAGTAAAAAGAGACAAAGAAGGACATTAAATATTGACAAAGAAAACCCTCCATCACGGGGATATAACAATTCTAAATAAGAATGCCCTGAATCCTAGGGCTTCCAAGTTGATCAAATACTACTTAACCTAAAAATACGCATACATCCAAACACATTGTTTGTTGCTTGAGCACATCATTCTTAACTCTGGACAGGCCAACCAGGTAAAAACTTAGCAAAAAAACTTCAGAGCTAAATAACTGCAATGACAAGCTATACCTAATAGATAGCTACAGAATATTTCACCTACCAGCATCACAAAATATATCTCTCTCAGCAGCCCATGGGATGTTCTCCAAAATATATATCTTAAATCACAAGGAAAATCTGTGAAAATTCCAAAATAAAAATGAAATTACTCTTTGTATCCTGTCAGACTACGATGGGACGAAATTAGATCTTGGCATCAAAAGGCATCACAGAAATTTCTGCAACTCACAGAGACTGAATGACACATTGCTAAATCATCTGTGAGTCACTGAAGAGATATGGAGGGAAGTTCCAAAGTTTATGGAATTCAGTGGAAGTGAACACACAAAATACTACCTCCTCTGGGACACAACAGCACAGGCAATACTCAGAGGAAAATTTATAGCTTTGAGTATGTACAGCAATAAATTAGAACATTCTTGTATCACAGCACTAGGTCATTGAAAAAAAGGAACAAGCCAAACCAAAAATCAGAAGACAAATAATACAAATTAGATTAAAGAAGTAAATAAATCAGAGTCTAAAAAACCATACAAGCAATCATAATTGACTTTTATCTATTAGTAACTCAGAAATTTGCCCAATGAATGTCAATGTAGCTATTTTCAGAGATAGACTCAACCAGCTCAAACTAGTGAACAAAAAATCTTCTAGAATTCTAAGAAGTAACATTCTGTTTGACTTAAAAAAATTCTCTGTTGTTATTATTAAGCTGATTCATAGAGGGATTACGATTACATGAGTCAGGTAATGAGTACATTTCCTTTTGTGAAATGTCTTTGGTTCCCTCACTTGTTCCTAGTCTCTCCCTCTTGTCCCCATCCATGTGTTAAATAGTTCACCTTCATAAATGTTCAATTAACTCCACTGTTGAAATTTTTCACCATTTTCCCTAAAGCTCTGTCCCCACCCCTCACCTTCCTGAAGACCTTCAATGAATATACCGGCATAAGGTAAAGACAGAATCATCACAAACTATAAAGAACAATAAAAACAAAACAAAAAAGGGGACTTCTGTTTCCATGTTTTATAGTTTGTTTGAGTATGTATATCATGTTATATAAATATAATTGTTTTTTATCATAAAGTCAACTCAGGCACTAAAGTATGATAAGTTATAATGTTGCTTTCTATTTAATAGTGCTTTTTATTTTAACATTAAAATTGTAAGTAAAACAATTCAAGTCCTAGTGAAATTTTCAGATTTAAAGTTAAATTTTCAAAATGTCTAATAGTTCCATTTTGGCAACCAAAATGAAAAACAGGGATGTTTTATGCTCAATAATGTCATTATCACATATGTACAAAAGTAAAATAAATGTAATATTAATTCAGTGGAAATAAGAAATCAAATATATATGCAATGAATCAATTCCATATATTAATAGATCTATTGATAAAATTAGTGAAACTAGTAAAGTTGTTTTTTCGACATAGCATCTTGTACATTTCATTGTTGTGATGGGTCCGCCTGTATCACTTTTTAAACCATTTATTTTTACCCTTCCCCTAAACAAATTATACCAATGGGGAGATGGGAAGGAATGGGAAGGGGAAACAAAGGAAGAGGCAACAATGCTTGATAAGAAATGTACTTATTACCTTGCCAATGTAATTGTAACCCCTCTGTAGGGTATTTTCACAATAAAAAATAATAAATAAATAAATAATAAAACCAGGACTGGCAAAAGAAATTATTTTGAGAAAAAAATTAATAAAACTTGTTTTAAGTAGATTACTTAAGACATGAAGCAAGTGATAATTTTCTTTTCCAGGTGAAGTTGATATACAAATCAAAACCCAAAGATTCCAGAGTTCTGTGTGCTTAATACGTGTCAATTTACACATTTGCTTGATTCATCTCAACACTATATGAAGATAACTGAAAACAGGACTAGAATAAAAAACATCATTGAAAATGTTTATTTTGTGAATGAATATGTCTTTTTTATATATCTTTATTTGATTTGAAAAATCTGGTAATTAATTTAAGTCACATCAACAATAATGAGAAATAAAGAGCCTCTAGCTCCTTAAAAGACAAACAATAAGACAAAAAAGAAACAACAAAGAAGAATATTGAACCTCATTTTGCATGTAGTCTTTGTATATTGTGGTGGCTTGTAACTGTAGGTTATGTGCCTATCCCATGAATATGGGCTCAAATCACTTCGGTTACTAGACGAAAATTTCAAAATCTAAAGCAGCTAACATAGCTGTGCAACTGTTGTGGGTTTCTCTACAGTAGCAGCTGGGCATAAACTGTACAAGGGAAATAATTTTAGTGCTTTACAGGCAAGAATGTGATGAAAAGCATACTTTTATCTTCTTAGATGAAATAAGAAGACCACATTTTAAAAGCTTACTAAATGACCAGCCTTTTAAAGAACAGTGCCATTTTTAAGGCACTCTAGATAATTCAAGTCCTTCATTCCAACCACAAACATTGCTGCCATTTGCAAATCATTGCCAAGGTGAATTTCCAGTTCTTTTTTGATAATTCAAATGGTTTAGGAGTAACATAAACAATAATTCAAGTTGTTGAGAAAATATAATTTAGAATAAACGAACGAATCAGATTCAAATCCATAGCATAACCTTTAGGAAAAATGAACAAAAGAATATGGGGTATCCTTTGTAATGTAATATTAGACATTAGGGAAAAATGCCAGAAACAGACTCTGCAAGGAAAAAGAAGTCTTTGATAAGATATACAAAAGATTACCCAGGTAAAAGTAATTTTACCTACATGTTCTATTATGTAACATGTTTTTGTCTGCTAATCAGAGAGACTAAAAAATATTTTTAATTATGATATGAAAAATACATTGTCATAAATGAATTAAATCAGGGAGTTGATGGTATAGGAACTGGGTGATTCTGTTAAATATTCTCAGTATTTTAAATGATCTGGTATTTTTGTATGTGTGGAATTATGAATGTATTTTATGTCTGGGCAGGAAAGATTGATTATTAGATGATTGTCTGGTACCCAATGTCAGGAGCCTAACCTGAGTCAGAGTGGTAAATATATGTGTGTGTGTGTGTGTGTGTGTGTGTGTGTGTGTGTGTGTGTGTGTGCCTGGAAGCATGTATTTCGAAGGAAGAATCTTATTTTCCTCAAGGTATATACTTAACTGTGTTAGTTATACTACATTAATGCAGCAGATAAAAGTAATTAACATTGCTGGGAAGGTGGCTCAGTGCTAGAGCGCTTGCTTTGCATGTATGAGGCCCTGGGTTTGATTCCTCAGCACCACATAAGCAAAAAGAAAAAAGCCAGAGGTGGCGCTGTGGCTCAAGTGGTAGAGTGCTAGCTTTGAGCTGAAGACCTGAGGGACAGCGCCCAGACCCAGAGTTCAGGCCCCACGACCGGACCCCCACTCCAAAAAAATTAATTAATATTTTGGTCATATGTTTATGTTTCTATGATTGCATGAATAAACTAAAAAGTTATGTTTGGGGTATGAGTTTTATGAAAGGTCAGCTGAAAGTCTAAACATTTGGAATCTTGAGAAAGCTATCAATGGCAATCATTTCAGTGTAGGTCAGTTTTAGGCAACACTTGCAAGGATACTTAATTCTATATGAAAATGCAACATTTATTGATTTTCCAAAGCTACACTATTCTCTAAATTTGTAGAAAAACAGGCTAAATTATGGAAACATAAAAATGTGATTATTTATTGCAGTTTTACACTTTAGTTTTGTCAAATCAAAATACCCTTTATTTCTACTGTATAGGAAGTAAAACCCTAAATATTACAGTTTGTGCCATATTTCACATTGGGAAGCTTTTTCTATATTAATAAGATTATTTCTTTTGTTTCTGCTTTCCTATTCATAATTCTATTTCTCATAGTACTTTTCTAAGGACTTTTTCTCTCTCACAATTTGGGGCTTGAACATAACTCATGCTCAGTTTGCTAACAGTAGTCAGTCTATCATTTGAACCATGCCCCAGCCCAGAAATTTTTGTAGTTAATTGGAGGCACAACCTCATGAACTGTCCTACCAAACTGAAAACCATTATCCCTCAAGTCTCACCTTTCTTAATCACTACCATTATAGATGAGTCATGGGACCCAAGAGTCAATGACTTTTTATGTTTTATAGATTACACGTGTTTGCTAATAATTGTAATAATAAACTACCACAGATTGAGTAACATTAATACTGTAAATACATTTCCTCTGAGGTCATGGAACTAAAACTCCAAGATCAGTGTTTTCTTCTTCTGAGTCCTCTTTCCTTGTATTTTCAAGGCCTTCTGCTTCTCATGGAAGAGCTTCCACTTAAATGCTACTTTTGAGATTCTGTTTCCAAATGCAGTCACTTTTTAAGGCATTGGGTTCTTTATCGTTAGCATGATTTCAGTGGGACAGTATTCAACAGATAACATATTACTTAATGGATAGGAAAAAAATCTCTAATAGGAAATTATTTGATTTGGGCATGAAAGTTATGGTATATTTTTGTAAAAATAGCAAAAGGGGTAAAGATTTCATTAGAGCTTGTAAAATGAATATGAAGTCTTGACCTTAGACATGCCTAATTCTTACCTTGTCATACTCTTAAGTGCCTACTGTTACTGGAGTATTAAACCCAAAACCCTATACTTGTGAAACAGCATGTCTGCTACTGCCATGCCTACAGATTGTAATTGGATTGTTTATTTTGAAGTAATATCACTATTCCTGGGCCTGTTTGGACTGTGGTCCTCCTAACACAAGCAAAACACTTTGCACCCAGCAAATGCTTAGAGTTTCTGGAACTTCTTTTTTTATCTGGGCTTGCCTGGAACTGGAATTTTCTAATCTCTGTTTTCCAAGCAGATAATATTACAGATTTGAGCCACTTTATTCAGTAAAAGTATACAATTTAAAAACATCTTGATATTGCGTATATTTGTGCTTAACATATATTGCTAACCTTTATTTTCTCCCTCTTTTCTTTAGTACTCTGAGTTGAAAACATTGACTTTCTTGATATGCATGGCTTTGTTTTGGATGGAATCCCCTTACAATCAAAAAAATCTCCCAAAAGTTTATGTCAAAAATCATGGAAAAGAAGGCTTCAGGTTGGAAAATAAACACTGATCTTTAAGTTATAATTGCAGTATATTTATAGTGTTAGTCAATGCGTTCTGAAGTATGAGAAGAGAAAGAAGGCAGAAATGTGAAAGGTGTCAAGTCTCTGTAGAATTTCTGTAGTTTTCACTTCATGTTATCTTTCTTCCTTAAGGCTTGCTTTATTAAAGCCCTCTGGGGACTGGGACGGTGTCTCAATGGTAGAGTGCTTGCCATGCATACCTGAGGCCCTGGGTTTGATTCCTCAGCACCACATAAGTAAAAACAAAAAAGCTGGAACTGGTGCTGTGGCTCAAGTGGTAGAGCACTAGCATTGAGCTGAAGAGTTGAGGGACAGCACTGAGGCCCAGAGTTCAGGCCCCACGACTGGACCCAAAAAATAATATAAAATGAATAAAAATAATATAAAACCCTCTGGGTGGATATTGGTTGGACTGATTCGTAACCTTACCCAGGAAATGAAGCAAATTTTAGAAGGCAAATGGTTTGGTAAATAAAGAATGATGAAAATGAGCACAGATATTGTCACAGAATGAGCTGACAAGGTTCAATTGCTAACAGTTTCAAGTCAGATAATCCAGATAGAAACATATATAGATAGATACATACACTTATACATATACACATATGTGAAAAAGTAAATCTCCAGTAGAATATAGAAAAATTTGGTGTGACAAGTATTAAACTATATCAAACTGGTTGCAGGAAAGGTACAGTAAAAAATCAATAGTTTAGCATAGATTTTGCATGGATTTGTAAAGGATGAAAATTCTTCCTCCATTTTATACTTTACAAATATCCTTAGTATGTTTTAAACTTTTTTTATATTGTATTTGGAGCATCTATACAATGCTGAGAATTAAAATTATATAAATTATGCAACATGTCTAGGCCAGCCTGAATAGAACGTTCATTAGATTCTTATTTCCAATTAACCACAAGGAGAAATGGAGTTCCAGATCAGATTTTATGTAGAGCACTGCCCTTGAACACAAAAGCACCATCCAGGCCCTGAGTTTAAGCCATAAGATCTACAGAAACAAAAACACAAAATACAACATGGAGTTAGATATTTTATAATGAAGCACATTTTTATATACTCCACATTGTTAGAAAGACTAGAATTCTGTGTTAGCTTTATAACCTACCATAATAAGTGATAATGTCCATTTATTAAGCAGAAAGGCTTACTCAGATTTACAAGTTGGAAGGCTTCAGTGTATGTTCAGTTGGTTTTATTGCTTTGGGGGGCCGTGACAAGACAATGTCAAGGTGGGGAGTATGTCAAAAAGAAAAGTTTTTGACCTAGAATGGTTAAAAGATAAAAGAAGAAAGTAGATGAGAGTCCATGTTCTCATAGGTTTCACTCTGAAGAACATAATCTCCAGAAAAATTATTCAGATATTCTCCACAGCATGGGAGGAAGTGGAAAGTCATTTTTCTTTAACACATATGTCTTTCTGGGACATTCTAATTTCAAATGGCAACATCTTCACCAATGATAATGACTTGCCCAGGGGTTGAAGCAAATAGATATTGCTATAAATTCGAATCAGATCTCAGCAGACTAAATATTTTATGGAATTCCTATTGAAATGTTTTATTGAAGACTGAGTCTTCATATTTCACATGTGTATATCTGTGTGTACGTGTGTATGTCTGAAGGTGGCTCAGTGGTAGAGCGCATGCCTGCAAGCATGTGGCCCTGGATTCGATTCCTCAGCACCACATAAGCAAAAAGAAAGCTGGAAGTGGTGCTGTGGATCAAGTGTTAGAGCCCTAGCCTTTAGTTGAAGAGCTGAGGGACAGCGCCCAGGCCCAGAATTCAGGCCCCACAACCGGACCCCAAATTTTTTTTTAATCTAGGGCTGGGAAGGTGGCTCAATGGTAGAGCACTTGCCTTGCACGCATGAGGCCTTGGGTTCAATTCCTCAGCACCACATAAGCAAAAAGAAAAAAGCCATAAGTGGTGCTGTGGCTCAAGTGGTAGAACACTAGCCTGGAGCTGAAGAGCTGAGGGACTGTGCCCAGGCCCAGAGTTCAGGCTCCATGACCATACCCAATAGATTAGATAGATAGATAGATAGATAGATAGATAGATAGATAGATAGATAGATAGATAGATAGATAGATAGATAGATTGTAGAACATTTTAGCCAGAAAATTGAAGGAGTATATATTATAGGATTTAATTTAAATATTTATTCACTGAAATGGATATTCTATATTCACAACTTAGAGCACTTTTAAACTATATAATTACAAACCTCATCTATTACCATCTTCCATGAAGACAGTCCTTGCTGAAAACAATCCAAATATGGTAAACCAGTTAAAATGTACGCCTTTGTCAAATGCTATTGTTATAAAGCATGGAAGTGACAGAGCAGTTAATGCAATTCTACAAGGCCTTCAAAACAGAGCTCACACCAATATTCCTCCAACTCTTCAATGAAATTGAAAGAGAAAATTCACTATCGAACTCATTCTAGGAAGCCATCATACCCCTCATTCGAGATCTATAGACCCATTTCTTTGAACACCGATGCAAAACTTCTCAAAAAATTTTGGCCTATAGACTTCAACAATTCATCCAAAAAATTCATACACCACGATCATACAGCATTCATTTCAGGGATGCAAAGCTGGTACAATATACCCAAATCAATTAATATAATTCATCACATCAATAAGAGCAAGCATAAGAACCACATGATTATCTCAATAGATACAGAAAAAGCATTTGACAAGATATAAAACCCATTTATGATCAAGGCTCTTCAAAAATTAGGAATCCAGGGAACATTCCTCAATACAATAAAGGCTGCATATGACAAACCTACAAACAGCATTATGCTTAATGGTGAAAAACTCAAGCCATGTCCTCTTAGGAACGACACAAGGATGTCCACTTTCTCCACTCCTCTTCAATTTAGTATTAGAATGCCTAGCTCTAGCAATAAAACAAGATGAAAACATTAAAGAGATCCAAATAGGGAAAGATGAAGTAAAACTCTCCAGATGACATGATCTTATATTTAAAGAATCCCAAAGCCTCCACTCACAAATAACTCATGCTCATTGAAAACTTTGGCAAAGTAGCAGGGTATAAAATTACCCTCATAAATCAATGGCTTTTCTTTATGTCAACAATGAGAAAAGTGTGGCTGAAATCAGGAAAGCAACTCCATTTGTAATAGCGCCACAAAAAAATGAAATACCTAGGAATCAACTTAACCAAAGAAGTGAAGGACCTCTATGATGAAAAACATGAAAAAGGAAATCAAAACAGGACTTAGAAACTGGCAAAAAATAAAAAAAAAACAAAAAAAAATGCTCCTGTATTGAAAAGATCAACTTCGTGAAAATGGCAATACTTCCCAAGCTATCTACAAATTCAATACAATACCTATCAAAATTCCAACCTCCTTCTTCAAGGAAATAGAAGAGGCAATCCAAAAATTCATATGGAAACATAAAAGACCACAAATAGAAAAACGATCCTTAACAAACAGAACTTTACAACTTTGGTTGCAGGGAGGGGAGGGCTGGGCTGGGTGGAGTGGCGGGGGGAGGTTGGGATGGAAGGGGAAACAAAGGAGGAGGCTAAAATTCTTGATAAGAAATGTACTCTTTATCATGCCCATGTAATTTTAACTCCTCTGTACAGTATTTTCACAATAACATAAAAATCTTAAAAATAAAAAGTCCCATAAAAAAAGAAAGTGGCAAAACCTCCCATGCTCCTGGATTGGAAGGATCAACGTCATGAAAATGCCAATACTTCCCAAGGCTATCTAAAATTCAATGCAATACCTATCAACATTCCATCCTTGTTCTCCAAGCAAATAGAAGAGGCAATCCAAAATTTCATATGGAACAATCAAAGACCACAAATAGAAAAACGATCCTTATCAGACAGAACAGTGCTGGAGGAATATCAATACCAAATTTCACACTTTACTACAAAGCCATAGTAATCAAAAGAGCTTGGTACAGGCACAAGAACAGTCTTCAGGTCCAAGGGAATAGAATTGAAAACCTAGAAATGAACCCACAGACCTATAACCATCTAATCTTCAATAAGGGAGCTAAAAAACAGAATGGAAGAAAGACAGCCTCTTCAGTAAATGGTGATCTTAAAATTGGTTAATCACTTGTAGAAAACTAAGGCTAGACCTTATATATCACCCTGCATCAGAATCAACTCCAAATGGGTCAAAGTCCTGGAGTCATATCAGACACACTTGGTCTCCTTGGCACAGGCCAAAATTTTCTTAATAGAGACTCAGAAACACAACACATCAAAGAAAGGTTGGACAAAATGGGATTTCATGAAATTGCAGAGCTTCTGCATGGCAGTGGATAAAGCTATCAAGATCAATAGAAAGCCCACGGATTGGAAGAAGATCTTCACTAGCCATACAACGGACAAGGGTCTCATAAATAAAATATACCTGGAACTCAAAAAATTAAATTACCCAACAACAAATTCTCAAAGGCACGTCTGCCCAATAAATAAGTGGGCTAAAGACTTAAAGACAAACTTCTCTGAAGAAGAAAGAAAGATAGCCAATAGACACATGAAGAAATGCTCAACCTCCCTAGCCATAAATGAATTGCAAATGAAAAGAACATTGAGATACCACCTCACCCCAGTTAAAATGGCTATAAATAAGAACTCTAATAACAACAGAACCTGGAGGGGATGTGGAGAGTAGGGAACCCTATTGTGTTGGTGGTGGGCGTGTAAACTTGTTCAACAACTGTGGAAAGTAGTATGGAGGTTCTTCAAAAGACTCAATTTCACTTTTGGCCACTTACCCAAATGATCACAAACATGACCATACTAAAGCTACCAGCACAAGTATGTTTATTGCATCATTATATACCATAGCTAAAATATGGTACCAACCCAGATACCCCTCAGTAAATGAATGGATAAAGAAAATGTGGTATATATACACAATGGAATTCTATACCTCGATCAGAAAGAATGCAATTGCCTCATTTTATTAGGAAATTGAAAGACTTGGGAAAAATTATATTAATTGAAGTAAGCCAGACCCAAGGAAATATAAGTCTCATGTTTTCCCTTATTCGCAATTACTAGTATATGTCTTGGACAAGCAGAAATGATCAGATAAGTTGATGTTAGGTGAAATGAACCCAAAGATAAGGACTCAAATTTTTTTTTCTCTTGCTATTGTTTTTTAGCATATTCATAAGATGATTTCTTTGTTGCTTTGTATGTCCCTCCCCTGTGACATAACCCTAGTTTTCACTGTATTTGATGTTGGTATAATTTGTGGAGGAGAAGGGAAAAACAAGTTTTTTAATTAGGTATACATGTGGTCCCATGCAACAATCAGATATACAACAACTTATGTCAGAAAATGAATTTTACAACTTTGGCGCCTGGGTTGCTTTGGGGGGAAGATGGGAAGGAATGGTAAGGGGAAACAAAGGCGGGGGAAACAATGTTTGATAAGAAATGTAATCATTACCTTGCTCATGTAATTGTAACCCCTCTGTATGTATTTTCACAATGAAAAATCATGAAATAATAAAGTAAAAATCCATGTCAATTTTTTTTGGTGGTCGTGGAGCTTGAACTCTGGGCCTGGTCGCAGATTTCAATGAGCTCTTTAACTCATTGATACCACTGTACCACTTGAGCCACAGTGTGGTTTCTAATTTTCAAGTGGGTTATTGGAGATAAGAGTTTCACAGACTTTTCTACCCAGGCTTGCTTTGAACCACTATCCTCGATCTCAGACTCCTGAGTAGTTAGGATTATAGACATGAGCCACCAAAGTCCAGATCCAAGTCAATGTTTAAGAAGCAAGCTTACTGAAACTTCTGGCTTTTTCCAATAAACAAACTTACTTTCTAGCATTAGTTTATAACTATGAGTTATTTTTAGATGTAACTGTGAACTTTTTAATAGAATCAAATATAATTTTTAATATTGCTCAGTATCTCACAAAATCCACTGTAATTGACTTTCCCCAAAGTTAATTATTACATACTATATTACTCACTATTATTACAGTCTATATTACATATAGTGTGAAGCGAAAATAGTTTGGACCATTTCACATAAATTAGTAGATGCTATTTTAGCATCATAAATTCACATCTGTGATTTTAAAAGATGGAAAAAAGTTTTTAGAGTTAAAATCAATTATAAATGTGTAGTGTGTCCCAATGAAAGCAAAAATTCTGAGTTCATACAGACAAAATTATTTTATTTCCACTAAAGACTTTGAAGTAATACTGTTTGAAATAGTGAGGCAATAAGAGTAAGAATTCAAATCATGTCAAACAATGTCTCTGTTATTCTACTACCCCCTCCACTAACAAGACCTATCTGGTCCCAGATGTCACAAAACTTCAAGTTTCTGTCTTAGAAATCTATTTCGAAAAGTTCTAAATCACTGATTCTTTTTGTACTTTCTGTTATATGAAAAAAAATATAGACACAAAACAATTGAAATAAAATGCACAGATATGTTGAAGTCACCACAGCTGGAAAAACAACCAAAAAAGTAGAACTCCCTCAGGAACAAAAACATGTGCTCAGTTATTTTTAAGCACAAAAACCTAAAATACATGTTACCCTTGACTAGAACCATAAAGATAACTGTGTCTCAGAAATACGGTTGTGTTCATTTGTAATTCGATTCATCTAGATGAACCTAATATAGCAAATCCCTTGAATGGATCAAATTGTTTAAAAGAAATGTGACTATAAGTGGAGTGAGATCTGCACATATTTAAGAGAATAAAATAAAAATCATGACATTTTAAAAAATTCAGAAATGCAATGAATGTCTAATAGTATCCATATTGAGACCTAAATCCTACTGATTTAACAAGAACAAAATATGCAAATAGAAGAATCTAAGCAGTGTACCCGAGTGTACATAATTTTAAACTACTCCAAATTACACTTTGTAGAAGATAGATTGTGGTTTATCTAAAAGAAAATATCAACCCATGATATAAATGACATTAAAAATCTCATGAAAAGGGCTGGGAAGGTGGCTCAGTGGTAGAACACTTGCCTTGCATGCATGAGGCCCTGGTTTCGATTCCTCAGCACCACAAAAGCAAAAATAAAGAAGGCGGAAGTGGCGCTGTGGCCCAAGTGGTAGAGCACTAGCCTTGAGCTGAAGAGCTGAGAGACAGGGCCCAGGCCCAGAGTTCAGGCCCCATGACCGGACCCTAAACAAAAATCTAATGAAAAGAGAGTAGTAGTTTCTGGAAAATAATAGTTTAATAAATGTTGGTCAAAAATCTTTCTACTACTGACAAAATTGCACACATATTTAGTTAGATCTAAAAAAGACCGAAGATACTCAAGCTCATTTGAAACTTTGGCAAAGTAGCAGGATACAACTGTAACATTATTATGGATGTTGACTCTGGCATGGAATTCATTTCCTCTTTGATCTGACAAATGAATATATGAAAAAACCGAACTTCAACTAAATATCAAGACCTAACTAAACATATAACCAGAAAAGTCATCATGCAAGCCATATTGCAACTGGGATAAAAGAAAAATCAGTCATACTGATTCTGTATTTATTGTAAATGTTGACTTTTTCATAAATTATTTCCTTTAGCTTGCATTTTTAAAACATTGCTTTAAGTGTATATCTTGGTAACTAATTTTGGATTCCTCCTTCAATATAATTCTGAGTATAATGTCTCACATCAATTCCTAACCCATGAAATGATTTGTTGATTACAAAACAAATGGTAATAACCACTGTCTATAATACACAAAATCTCATAAGCGTGACACCAGTAAGCATTGGTTAACATTTGGTGTCATGGTCTTATGACTGATGAGGCCTATCTGCATGAGCATAATTGTACCTAGATTACTTAGCCTAAATTTAACAACTGTTAAAAAATGTTTATATCTTTTTTTGTCACCCATCAGAGATAAAACCTGAATATAAAGCCTAAGGAAAATGATACGGTAAGAATTTAGCTTTTCTAAATATAAAGTAAACAAAATGCAGCACAGAATAACTCTGGTGTAAAGTCAACCTATTTGTCCAAAACATTCTAAGCATTTCCTTACAATGTGTATTATTCTCAAGAAATGAATGGGTAATGTGAAAAGAGGATAACCAAGCATTGTCTTCAAATATACATAAATTGGATTTACCTCTTTATTTTCCTATAAGCATTTTTGATAAAAAACAGTTTGAATAATTGATTTCCAGATCAAGTATAATATATCCTACTTGCATATACCAAAGTACATTCAGAAAATAGTATATAGCAATTAAGTATAGAAAGTCCGGGAAGAAAAAATCGCATTTCTATACTATGTGATCCCCAATTCTTCGGTATTTCATTCTGCCTCCATTTAATGAATGTGATTATTTAAATGCTTTATAAAGTATTAATTAAAATCGATCAGTGTCCTAGAAACAATTTTGTATAATTTTATCCTAGAATCATGCAAGAACTGCCCAATCAATCATGACATACATCACATTCCATTGGTATTCATATGGATAGGAATGAGTTTCTTAGGATCTCCTGCCATTTGGAAGTGGAAGGACCAGGATTCCAACTGTGGGCTCCAACTCCCACCACTTAAACCTGAGGATAGGGAACTCACGGATGTGTCCAAGAACATCAGCAAAACCAATGATGAGGAAGGCACCAGTGGCTCCTCCTTGATTCTTACAAGGCTGTGATAGGAGGATCATGGTCAAAGTCACTCTAAGCCAGAAAATCCTTGAGACCCTGTCCAACTTCAATGCCAACAAAGCCAGAAATAGAGCCATGTGGCTCCAGTGGTAGAGGGCTAGCCTTGAGCAAAGAAGCTCAGGGACTGTGCCAGATGCTGAGTTCAAGTTCCGAGACTGGCAACAAACAGACATACACAACAATTTGTGCAGCCATGGGGCTCAAGCAGGTCACCTGCTTGTCTCCAACTGAATTGGACAGAGTTCCCTGGGTAAGGGGCTGGGGGAACCACTGTCATCTTAACTCTGCCCATTCTGCCTGCATCACAGGATTCTAGCCACACCCCCATTATTTCATGATTCTTTCTGACCAATGGGATACAAGAATTGTGGCCACGCCCACATTCCATGTTGCCTGGTAGATGGATACACTGAGGTTGATATCTACATGGGGGAAATCATACCACAGGAGCTTCAGGCACCTGGCCCACCTGGCAGCTCAGTGCCAGACTGAGCTGGAGCTACAGCACCCAGCCCCATGAGCTGCCACCACAGCATTCATGATGATGGGAAGTGGGACACGTGGGCGTCCAAGAAGAAAATCTGCTTCGTCCACAACCTGCCTGATGAGGTGGACTTCCAGAATCCACCAGGTGAGCTCCACCATCGATGCAGCCAGCTGTCAGCACACATCCAAACTATTGAGGAGTCCCTCATGGCGTGTAAAGAGCAGATGTTAGTCCTGAATGAGCTGTTTTGGGAGAAAGACGAGTTTGTGTGCTGGTTGTCCCAGAAGAACATGGAGAAGAGGAGAGTGCTGCAGGAGCTGCTGTCAATCCTCACAGGGGAAGGCATGGACAGCAGGCTCCAGATGCCAGCACAAGCTGAGCCCCCCCCCCCACCAATGCTGCTTCAGATGCATCAGGGCCTGTGGTGGATGAAATGAGGGAGGAGCAGAAAGGTTTTGAAGAATTGCAACTTGAAGACAGCGTGGAAACTGCCAGAGGATAGGTCAGGGTTCTCGTCACATAGAGGCCTCCCCCAAGGAGCAAGTCCTGCTGAAGATGCCCCAGAAACAGATCTGCCCACAGCTCAGGTGAGGAGTGCTCCCTCCCTTTCTTCTGTAGACTGATGCAGATAATGACTCTCCATGTGACATACTGACTCTCAAAAGCCTTGGCAGGGACCAGAAGTAGGTGGTCAGGTGGCCTTCTCTCAGGCCTCCATCTGCTGGGTGATGGGAAAGTTAAACTGGGGGTTGGGTAAGGCAGAGGCTGCCAGGAGGTGGCCCAAGCTCAAGGGACATCTAATGGCTCATTGTTGACCAGGGAAGAGGCCCATGTTATGCTTATCACAAAGAATACATTGTTTTCAAAGGGGAAAAAGCCTCCAACAAGGATTTATTCTTCCAGTCCTCGGGCTTGAACTAAGGGCCTGGCCACTGTCCCTGAGCTCTTTTAGATCAAGGTTGGTGCTCGACCAGTTGGTCCCCACTTCCCCTTCCAGCTTTTCTGTGGGGAATCAAGCACAGGGCTTCAGTCATGCTAGGCAACCACTCTAACACTGAGTCACATTCGCAGCTAAGATGATTCACCATTCCCAAACCCATATGGCCATTCCTCAGATAAATGGGAAGTAGAGGCTAGGATGAATATGAAGCACCTCTGCTTCACACCAAAATACTTCCCCGCCCCCTATTCCCATACCCTTAGTTGAAGTTTCTCTTCTACCATTGAGGAACGAGGGAGGGAGTGTGGAGTCCCGAGAGAGGAGTATCAACAACAGTGGCTCCCTGAGCCCCACATCCTCCCCCACACAAGGGGTCCTCCAGATTCCAATCTTACCTGACTCAATGTGGAGTCTACACTGTCTTCTCACCACTGCAAGGCTCAGGATGAAATAGAAGTCAACCCTGGGCTCAGCCCACACCCAGGGTGGAAGCTCCTAATCCCAGACCTACTTCCACCGCTTACTGCCCGGGGTTAGGCCAGATCCACCCCTCACCACTATGTTGGCGGTGATGACCTCATGGATGGATTCCAGGAAGAAGGTCTATGGCAAAGAGCAGAAGCAGCATGGTGAGCATGGCAGAAAGAGGTGGGGTGATTGCTCTGGGATCTTCCTCGTTGGAGCCCTCCCTTCCATCCAGAGCCATGCTGACCCAAAGCATGGACAAGGCCAGGGGTTGAGACAAGATGGACCAGCATGGGACTAAAGGAGGCACTGCTTTGTCGTGGAGCACTTGAAAATTCCGAATATATTTGGCCAATGCCAATCCCAAAGCCAACGTGCAAAGCTTCTCCTTGTTGTTGTTGGCCATGAACACCCTCCCTGAGCTCTTATTCTCAAGGCTGGTACTCTACCACTTGAGTCACAGGACGAATTTTGTTTTCTGACGGTTCATCGAGGATAAGAGTCTTGCTTGGCACCATGATCCTCCAAATCTCAGCTTCATGATTAGCTAGGATGCCAGGCATGAGCCACCAGTGCCCAGTATGCGATGACTTTTGAAGGCATCTTGGCGGTTTTGTAAAGGAGCTCCAAAGGGCCTGGATAGACCATGACCAAATCAAGGAGCTGGGATCGGATAAGGATGACCTTCTCCCCATTCTGTTCCCCAAAATTGAAGATGCCAGGTAGTGGTGTATGCATCAAACACCTAGGCCAGCAGCCACCAGGCTTAGTGGGGAAAAAGTAGAGAATACCCAAAGATTGCAGTGTACAAATCTCTATTTGCATGCATGTGGGGTGTGTGTGTGTGTGTGTGTGTGTGTGTGTGTGTGTGTGTGTGTGTGTGTGTGTGTGTGTGTGTGTGTGTGTGAACTCAGGGCCTAGGCTCTATTCCTGAGTTTTCTTGCTCAAGGCTACTGCTCTGCCACTTGAGCCACAGCCCCACTTGCTTTTCGATTGTTAATTGTAGGTAAGTGTCTCAAGGATTTTCCTGTCCAGGGTGACTTGGAAGCATGATGGAGACCCCAGGGAAGCAATAGTAAACACAACTCACAGGTACAATCCCTATGGTGGGCGACACCTGCACCCTGGTGGCCAGATGCAGGATATGAGGTCCTGTGCCATTGTCCTCTAGAGTTCAATTTTGAGAAGTGACCAGGGCCGAGCTGACTTTTGCTCACCCTGGGTGCTGATGCCAGAGCAGGTCTGTTCCACCCTAGCCCAAGAGAGCTCCAAGAGGCCCAGATTCCCAGGGGCACAAGGAAGAGAGAGGTCAGCTCCAGGCTGATCTAAGAGCCTTTGCCCACAGACAATCCAACTTGGCCTTCCTTATCACCATAAGATCTGTCAAAGAACAGCCCCCAAAAAACCAAAATTGGAGCTGTGCCTCCAAATGGTAGAGCTCTAGCATTGAACCAAAGAGCTCAGGGACAGGGCCCCTAAACTTTGAGTTCAAGCCCCCAGCTGACCCTCCCCCATAAAACACAGGTTGGCTAAATGTGAACTAGTAGGATTTGTGAAGTGTTTCTGAAGAATGGGTATACTGAAGAAAGCACCCTAATTCTAATGAAAGCGGAACCTGTGACATACAGCTATGTGCTGAGTCCTTCAAAGAGCACTATTTGCTGGGTCCTTCCCACATGGGGGTTTTGTGCTGAGTCCTCAAAAATGTGCTGTTTACTGAGTCATCCCAAAGGGTGCTGTGTGCTGAGTCCCTGAGAAGAGTGGGCCGTGTTCGGTTTTTCAAAGGGTGCTGTGTGCTGAGTCTGTTACACAACGTACTGTATGCCAAGTCCTTCAAAAGGTGTGGTGTGCTAATTCATCCCAAAGGGTCCTGTTATGTGCTGAGCCCTTGAGAAGAGAGGGATGAGGTGAGTTTTTTTAGTGCTGTGTGCTGAGTCCTTTACACAGGGTGCTCTGCACTGTCTTTCATATATTGCTGTGTGCTGAGTGCTTTCACAGTGTGGTATGTGCTGAAACCTTCAAAATTGTTCTATGTGCTGAGTTTTTGAAGGGTGCTGTGCATTGAGTGTTTTACACAGGGTACTTTGTACTCAGCCCTCCAAAGGGCTGTGTGTGGAGTCTTAAAACAGGGTGCTATGTAATGAGCCCCTGGGAAAGAGTGCTATGTGCTGAGTTTTTTAAAGCATGCAATATGCTGAGTCCTTTACACTGCAAGCTATGGACTCCCTCCTTCAAAGGGTGCTGTATGCTAATTACTCTACACAGGGTACTATATGCTGTGTCATTCAAAAGGAGCTGTGTGCTGAGTCCTTTGCACGGGTACTTTGTGCTGTTTATGGAAGTGTGCTGTGTGTTGAGTCATCCCAAAGGGTGCTATGTTCTGAGTCTTTGAGAGGTCATCCTCAACAATCACACACACACAAACACACACAAACACACACGAGGGTCACCACGCACCTGCTTAGTATGTGGAGTGAAGGAGATGGAGGAAAGTCTCCTCCAGCGGTGGGGCTGAGGAGAGATTCGATCCCTGGGCCAGGTACTGGGGTTGGGGGGAAGTGCTAAGTTGAGGTAAGGCTGTAATTGCCATGGCCTGGAAGCCTTAGAGCCCAGTCAGGGCTGTGATTGCGGCCAGGGGTAGGATGTGTTCCTTAGGGGGGAGGGAGGCCTAATGGAGGAAGAGTCGTGGCCCTGGGGTGCGCTGTGGTTGCAGCGATGGGGGAGAGCAGCTGCACCTGCATGGTGGCCCAGGAGTGGAGTGGGGAGCAAAGAGAGAGAGAGCAGAGAAAAGAGCAAGCACAAGCAGGAGGGGAAGCCTTTTCAGTGGCTGGTGGCCTCTGCAATCAAAGCACAGTCCTGGACAGGAGCGTAGAGCACTCAGAGCCAGCAAGGCAGGCACATCACCTTGGCCAGCCCCACGGGGGCCCAGCGGCCATGGCTGCCCTGAATCTGGCAAGGGGAGCATGGTGGCGGCTTCGGTTGTGGAGGCAGCAGAAGCAAGCAGCTGAGGAGGCGGTGGCAGCGGTGATGGTAGGGGTGGCAGCTGGTGCAGCCTGCCTGCAGCTGCCTCTACCCCTCCCAGCAGCGCAGCATTTCAAACATGTCTCTGTGGGCTCAGATCAGTGCCCTCTCGCATTGTCCCAGCGGAGATGTCAGGTCCCTGGCTGACTTGCAACCCTGACCCGGTCCCAGCCCCTGGTCCTTGCACTCCGGGCCTGGGTGCACCCAGAGCCGTTGCCTACAGCTTCTCCCAGCAGCAGGCTTGAGTGGCCTCTACATGGGCCCGCATTTGTGGACTCCCACACACTGCGAACCCTCTAATTCCTCCCTCCCTCGCAGACCCAGAGCGCCTCCTGCCTCCTCTCTCCAATCCTGCCCATGCCTCTCCTGTGCCCAACAGTCCACCCTGGCTCTGCCACAAATACGCCCCAGGAGTGGGGGATGGGTGTCAACCCTGGGATCCCACCCCCATCCCTAGTGGCCAGTATCCAGGAAAAGAGCAGATGCAGGGATGGGTGCGGAGGGGGCACCAGAGAACCCTTGGCCTAGAGCAGTGGAAGCCACACAGCCACATCTGCACCCTTCCTCTCCCTGGTGGAAACCTTGTGGCTTTAGTCAGAGGTGGGAATCAGCACCTCCACACCTGCTTTCTCGGGTTTTTTCCTTTTTGCTGGAGGTGATGGGTGTTGGATGCAGAAGATAGGCCTCCCTTGCTGTGTGAACCCTTGTCTTCTGTGTTAGGTTACGCTTTCACCTGAGGAGGGTCCCAGACAAGCCCACTAGGGAGGTGAGGGTACTGAGGGTCAGATAGAAGGTAACTATCTGGGAGGAACACACCCCCTCTGAAACACATACACCTGTCCTGTCCTTCCCCCACCCCAGCTGTGAACAGTACTCACAGGGTGATCAAATTTCCCAGCTCTGCCAGCCTCTGCTGGTGCTCCTGGTCCATCTGGTCTCCTAGTCCTCCCCAGTCACCCAGAAGCATCTAGGCTGGAAGTAGGTGCCGGAACCAGCCAGCAACGAAAGGAAGTCCTGATTTAGGGGGTGAGGATGGAAAAATAAAGACATAAGACAAAGGATGGGGTCGGGAGGTCTGCAGCTCAAGACTGCAGCCCCGTTTATTTTTAACTCTCCTTATTTATACTATTAGAAGTCAAGAGGTAACCTAAGGTCACCATAGTGCAGAAAAGCAAGAAAAGTCTTTAAGAAAAACAAGGGTGCAGAAAGAAACAAGAGAAGGTCAACTGCTAGAAAGTAAGGCAAATTCTACAGACATAGCAAGGCAAACCCGGACACCTGGTGTTTTTCTTGAAAGCCAATTCCTTGTACGTGCCTTCAAGTGAGCACAAGGGTCAAGATGACCTTGGAGCTTTACTGTCAGCTCCCAACAAGTAGGGAGTCCATCCATGTATGTAGCCTTTAGGATCCCATCAAATTCCCCAACAACACTCCCACCCAAGGTCAGACAGCCCTCTGGATGCACCATGACCACCTGCTTTGTTTTCTGTCCCGGCTCTGAGGAGTCACCTGTCTCGGCATTCCTTCACACAGTGTCCTGGCGTAGGGTTTTGGTGAATGGGGAGTCAAGGGTGGTTGTTCCCAATGGGAAGGGTTTGGCCCTGGGGAAAGGGAGAGGCAGGGTGGTTCTGTGTTGTTAGAATGGTGTTCCCCTTGGGTGGGAGCCCCTGGTTCTTAAAAGGGAACCCCCATGCTTGAGCTTGTACATTGCCCAGATGAGGAACCAACAAACTCAGGAGAGGCACTGCTCTAAGTCTGTGTGTGTGTGTGTGTGTGTGTGTGTGTGTGTGTGTGAGAGAGAGAGAGAGAGAGAGAGAGAGAGAGAGAGAGACAGACAGACAGACAGACAGACAGACAGACAGACAGACAGACAGACAGAGATCATCTTTCTCCTTGTACAGCCTGACTGTGCTTAGGTGAGTGATCAGTTGGCATATTGCAGGTGCTGCATGGTGAGTGTTCTGTGACCAGTTTGGATGTGTGTGTGTGTGTGTGTGTGTGTGTGTGTGTGTGTGTGTTGGGAGAGCAGGGAAATGATAGAAATGAAAATATATTTAAGTCACCATATTTAAAAAGAGCAAAAGCATTTTATTTGTGTGTATGTGTGTATTTGTTGTTCTTTTTCATAATGCCCAGTATGAGCCCAGCCACAATTTTTGTTTTCTCCTTCACTGTTTCATGGCTCCTTTGGGGAAGGTTTCAGTATATATTCATTTCCACCTCTTTCCACCTCCCTCTTCCCCTTTCCTGTAGCCCACAGTTGCTGCTGGACCTGCGTGGGTCTCTCCTAGGAGGCCTGTGTGAACTGAGTGGACACCTATCATTCTGTCTTCAGCCAGAAAGCTTGTGAGGCTAGTGGGACCACAGCTCACTCATCCAGCCGACATTCTGCTCTCATGTGTATAGTTGGAGCTAATTCAAGCGTTGAGAATGTGTCTGCCAAACATAATTAAGGAACAAGATAGGTGGGAGTAGGGCAGGGGGTGTGTAGCTAGGAGTGTCTGGGGAGTGGTGAACGCTGTGACATGGCAAAAGGTTCACCACAACCGAGGATGAGAGGAGAACCTTACCCAGGGCATTGATGGTGTCTGTGGGCATCTGAGAAGGGGGATCTGGGCCCTCACTGGTGGCATAGATTCCCTCCTGGGCCAGTGCATCCATGTGCATTCCTCCCTGGAGTCCTGCAGTCTCCAATCTGTGTCCCACCTGGCCATTTCCAGCTGGGCAGTGGTAGGTAAGTGTGTTTCCCTTCCTGGAGCTTGCTCAATATCAGGCTGTGACAGTTAGCTAGGGCTCTCTGAACGCCAATTTCTGTAACCTGCTCCAGACTGCCTGGAAGGAAAAGGAGACCACTGACTTTGGAACCCTTTAAGATTGATTGGGACAAGTGAAATGCCACCTTTTCCAGGTTTTTTTCTTGAAGCTGGCAATTTCCACTAATGCAACTAACAACCAAAAAGAAAATGCCAGAAATGGATGTGTACCTCAAGACATAGACTGGTGGCCTTGAGTAAAAAGGCTCAGGGACAACACCCAGGCTCTGAATTCAAGGCCAGGAGTGAGACAAAGAAAGGAAACAGAGAGAGAGGAGGGAAGGACGAAGGGGAAAAAAGGAAAGGAAGGAAGAAGAGAGCATGCGAGCCTTGGTTTGGAGTCCCTGGATCAAAGGAGCCAACCATTCACAATCTCTGTGAGTAACATTTCAGAGCCTAAAGCCAGTATGTAGGACTAAGCCACTGAGCCTTCAGCAACTTCATGACATCTAGGAGCTCTGTGGAAACCAACAGCAGGGGGAAGCAGCCTCGGGGAGACACTAGGGCTCAGGGTGGGTCACCAGGTTTCAGTCATCTGGGCCCCAGCAAGTTTATTTTCTGGTCAGATAATAAGAAAGTGTCTAAGGGCTAGGGAGGTGTTGGGTGTTGGGGTGAGGGAGTGTCAAGGGCAGGGCAAAGGATAAGCAGGAAGATGAAAAGGGAGGACGATCCCAGGTCAGGTGTGTCAGGACATTGGGGCCATGACCTTGCAAGACAACATAGACCACCAGTTATACAGTCTTTGACCCAGCCACACTTCTATTAAGAGTCCTAGCACCTTGGGTTCACCATTGACTGCCTGGCTGTCGTCCACTTCAGGGTTCCTGTGGAGTACATCCTTGGGGACTGGGACTTTCGATGGCTCAATCTGAAGATGACACCTCCGGTGTTCATTCCTACACCAGAGACAGGGTTAAGTGGACCACTGGCACAGGACAGCCAGGGAATGAGGACAGAAGTCAGGACCTGAGTTACTTCGAGGCTTCCTCTAGGGGGCGTAAGGACAACGTGTCTGCCACTCTCAGAGGCAGAGGTGGGTCTCTTTGCTGGCTCAGACATTAGTCTATATGGCAGATCTGGGATTCATAGAGGGCTGACTGAAGGTGGGGCAGGGTTGGGTGAGGCTGGTGGGAAAACAAAAGGCAATGGGGTCTGAGCAGGGTTGTTTCTTTGAGGAAATTCACAACCAAAGAACATTGCTGCGATGGATCAGCCCTTTTCTCCTTCCTGAGAGAGAGGGACCTAGAGCCCTCCAGTCTGAGTCCCTTGGCTGAGAAATCCTTTCATATTCACATCCTGTGGTTGGATAACTAGAACTCATCTTGCTGCTCAGTGTCAAGGCAGGACAGTGAGAGATCCTGAGTCGTTGATAAGATCAGGGGATCCTCAGTGTGAGATTGTACTTGAACGTCCTAACTTGGTGCATGGTCAGTCCCATCTAAGACTGCCATGATGTAGGACATAGAATATAGAGAATCAGAGCAGGATGGGGTCTGTTCTGGGAGGCTTGAGTATTTTGTGTGAGCTTTGAGCTCCCGTGTGCCCACCTGCTTTCCTTTCTTGGGTGGGTCTTTGCGAGAAAAAACTTGAAACTAGGGATTGGGTCTTGTCCCTTGTCTTTGATGCTCAAAGGTAGTACTCTACCATTTGAACAAAAGCTCCACTTCCAAATTTTTTGGGTGTTTAAATGGAGATAAAGAGTTCTCATGGACTTTGTTGCCAAGGGTGGCATCCAACTGCAGTCCTCAGATCTCAGTTTTCTGAGGGGATAGAATGAAAGGGATGGAAAAGTATCTTTGGCCGGGTGCCAGTATCTCATGGCTGTCATCCTAGGTACTCAGGAGATGAGATCTGAGTATCACAGTTCAAAGCTATCAAAAAAGACCTTGAGACTCTTATCTCCAACGAGCCACCAGAAAACTGGAAGTGGTGCTGTGGCTCAAGTAGTAGAGTGCTTGCCTTGAGCTGAAGAGCTCAGGGACAGCACCCAGGCCCAGAGTTCAAGCCCCACAATGGAAAAAAAGAAAAAAAAGAAAAAAATCTATGCCTGCAAAGGATGGTAGAGGTGTGTGGGGTGGGGGTGTGGGGGTGCTGTGGTTGGGAGACCAGGCTTCACTGTACAGACATTTCCTCCCCAATTTTTCCCCAGTTTGAAGCAAAAGCTTCAAGAGGACATGGCCTGTGGCAGGCAGGGAGTGGGCGAATGGGTGCAGTGGTGGGATTGTTGTGTCTGTATTCTCTCCATTGAAGGATGGATTTGGATGCTGGGTGACAAAGTCTGATATGAAGGGTTGCAAGAAGTTTGTAGCCTGATGAAGTTGGGTTTCCTCTGGGTATGCGAAGGTGGCTGAAGCCTAAAGCCGCTGGTGGCTCACAACTGTCATCCTAGCTACTCAGAAGGCTGAGATATGAAGACCATGGTTCCAAGCCAGCTTGTACAGAAAAGTCTGTGAGACTTGAAGGCCAATGGAACACCAGAGAACAGGAATTGATGCTGTGGCTCAAGTGGGAGAGTGAACACCTGAAGATCTAAGGGACAGTGCCCTGGCCCAGAGTTCAAACGCCATGACCAGCTACAAGAAAAGAAGGGGCTAAGTTTTCTGCACAGCGGTGTGTACAGTTGGAACTGCCATGCTGGACTATGAGACATTCCAGATATGTGAGAGGCTTACTGGTTTGTCTATAGTAGGTCTGATGAGGGTAGTGCCAACTTCTTGAGGGTGGGATGTGATCCTAATGGAGAGAGTTCATGGTTCTGTTCTCAGGAACTGTTGAAGCCTTGGGCTGGGCTGTCCATGTGTGTGTGTGTGTGTGTGTGTGTGTGTGTGTGTGTGTGTGTGTGTTGTGTGTGTATGTGTGTGGGTGTGTGGGTGTGTAGGTGTGTCTGTCTGTCTGTGTCTGTATCTGTGTCTGTGTGTGTTTGGAGGTAGAAGACCTGGAGCTTGAACTCATGGCCTAGGTGCTGTTCCTGAGCTTCTGTGCTCAAAGCTATTGCTCTGCCACTTGACCCACAGCTCCACCTCTGGCTTTTTGGTGGTTCGCTGTAGATAAGAGCCTCACAGATTTTCTGGCATGGGCTGGCTTTCAACCGTGATCCTCAAACCTCAGCCTCCTGAGTAGCAAGGAAGACAAACATGAACCACCCCTATTGGGTGTGTTTGTGTGTGTGTGTGTGTGTGTTTGTATGTGTGTATGTGTGTGTAGAGTGGGCTGTAACAAGGACTGCTGGACCCTTTGGTAACTTCTGACTGCTTTTTTGGGGGAGGTACATGGGCTTTGTGGCTGAGGTCTGGGGACCTGGAAGGGTGAGATGCTTGATGGGGACTCAGTACCGTTAAATTATAAGACCAAGGGATCTGTGTGCCCTGGAGCTATCTACTCCCTTGGGCCTGGTTGGTGGCAGAGGGAGCTTGAAGGACGTGGGGGTTATGCCCACAGGGGGTGGCTCCCCAGTGGGACAGAGAGCATGGCCAGCACTTAGTAAGGATGAGAGCCCTGTTAGTATGGAGCGCACTGTTATGGGTCAGTCTTTGGGTCTTCTCATCATGATGTCTGATGGGCGAGGCCAACCCTATTTTTAATATTGACCCGTGATCTTCAGATGTCAGCCTCCTGAGTAGCTAGGATTATAGGCATGAGCCTCTGGCACCCAGCCTCTGATTCTTTTTGGTATATTAGGGTTTGAATTCAAGGCTTAAGGTCTTCTACCGTTTGAGCAAAGACTTTCTGTCTTGGGCATTTCCAAGATAGAGAATATATGCTCAGCCTGGTCTGGATCAGGATTCCCCAATGCTACCTTTCTGGCCACACCCTGTTTATAAGAAAGTGAGTTCACTCCATGTCTATTTCGCTTTGCTGGGGTGTTTCGTTTCAGCGAGTGGAGGTGGTGTGAAGAGGAAAGACCCCAGAACTGACACCTCCTGGGGGACCATTGTTCTTGTGACAGAGCCAAGTTATTACTGTGTATGAAGAAGAAGCTGCCATCAGACTAACCTGGAACAATGCTCAAAGGTACGTAGGCTGTTGAAATATCAAACCCACCCATGTCTGCTTCCCACACACAACAAGGGGGGAGTGCAGCGCAGGTGGTCCAGCACTGACCCTAGGTGATTATAAATGGATGGTGGTGGTCAGGTGCCGGTGGTTCCCGCACATCCTCCTGGCTATTGGGGAAGCTGAGGTCTGATGGACATGACTCAAAGCCAGCCCAGGCAGGAGAGTCTGTGAAATTCTTCCATAAACGAACAACCCTCCCCCCCACAAAAAAAAGGCCAGATGTGGTGCTGTGGCTCAAGTGGATAGAGCCTCAGCCTTGAGTAAAAGAAGCTCAGAGATGACAACCAGGCCCTGAATCCAAGCGCTAGGACTCACAAAAAAAAGTAATGAAATAAATGAATTGTGGCACCTGTTATCTTACTACCAAAAGGGATGGATTCAGTCTTCTCTCTGGTTCTTATAGCCAAAGGTAATGGGCTTCTCTTGATGTTCCTCTAAACCTCTCCTTCTCTCCATTTTCTTTCCAGGCTTCAATTGCAGGATAGAATTCAGATCATTCCACTCGATATGACCTTATGTACCCTCCCCTAACCGCCTTCCTTGTGGTGGGGATCCTGGATATACTCACCTTTGGGAGGATGAGGCACCGAAGAGATAGGGTAGGTACCCCGAAACTTACACATACACAAACACACACACACACACACGCACACACACACAAACACACTCACACACATTCACCCAGGCAAACTCAGACTAGCCTTTTCCAAAGACATTTTATCCCTTTGGATTATTAACTGACCTAAGAGAGGAACTTGATTTCCTGTAACTGAGTATTTAAACTAGGGCTTGCTAGTTGACATGAAATAAACAGAAGCTCAAAAGAAAGGCTCTGGTGCCTATCACCTCTGGCTCAGGCTCACACCTGAAATCCTGGCTACTTGGGAGGCAGACATCTGAGGATCAAAGATTGAAGCCAGCCATAAGCTGGAAAGCTGGTGAGATTATCTCCATGGAGCCACCAAAAAGTCAGAAGTGGAGCTTTGGTTCAAGTGGTAGAGTACCAGCCTTGAGCACAAAAACTCAGAGAGACAGCCCCCAGATCCTCAGTTCAAGCCCACACAAAGAAATGGACCCATCTTGTTGCCCCAGACTGCCTCGGCCTCGAGTGGCCTCTCATGGAGTGTGATACAGCACCAGTCCCTGGGTAGTGTATCAGAGCCTTCAGAAATTGGCTGGTGGAAGCCAGGCCTTCCCCTTCGTGTGCTCTCAACCCACACCAGCAGGAAGGCAGAGCATGACAAGGCCAACAGCCTGCAGAGCAGAGAAGACCCCCACTCTGCCAGGGTGATTGGAGCAGGCTTCTTAGAAGCAGCACTTAAAAAGGGGTCTTGCTTAACAAGGAGGATCTGACAGGAAGCACAGAGAGTTAAGATGCTATACATAAAGGACAAGATAGAGGAGTATGTTCATTTCCAGCCAGGGCTGCTGCTGAGAAACTCGGTACAGATGTGCAAGACTGTCCTGAGACAGGCCCGAGGGGTTACAGAAGAACAGCTATCCAGGGTTGGAATTGTGTCTTAGCAGTGGTGGGCTTGCCTAGCACACAGGAAAACCTGGGTTCGATTCCTAGGTCCTGCATACACAGAAAAAGCTAGAAGTAGCACCGTGTCTCAGGTATAAGAGCCCTCGCCTTGAGCAAAAGAAGCCTGGGTACAGTGCCGGGCACCAAAGTAAAGCCCCAGGACTATCAACATAAAACAGCACTCTGAGGGACCTTGGTGACAGCTGGATGGCTACGCCCTGTAGCTCTTAGTAGATCCATCCATTTTTTGTGTGTCTCCTTCTTTGACAGAGGGGAGCTGGACACACCTTCTGCCCTGGCACCCCTTGGACCCAGTTATCAACAACCGTCTCATCATCTTCCACCAGGAAATTGAGCAGCTGGCCCCAGAAATCCTCAAATACCAGTTGGGTGGGGAGGGGGGTATAAAGGGCAGGCCCTAGAATTCCTAGTTGGTCTGATCTGCCCCAGATGACCAGGCCATCCAGAGGAGGCAGAGGGGAGCTTAGAGAGAGGTATTGATGTAGAAGGGACCCTTTAATGCCTATGGCCCTACCCAGATTCTGAGCCTCTCCTTTGCTGTCCCTGAAGGATCTAGAGGAGTGACCAGTTGGTAGTGTCTAGAGGGGGACTAGTTGGAAATTCTACAGAACGAAACACCATAAACCATGTGCCAATAGCTCATGCCTCTCATTCTGGCTACTAGGGAGGCTGAGATCCAGAGGATCTTGTTTCCCCAGCACAGGCAGGAAAGTCCCATGACCGTCTCATCTCCAATCTGTAACCAGGAGTGACACCATGGCTCAAATGGTAGAGCACTGGCCTTGAGCAAAATTCATCATCAGGGACAGTACCCAAGTCCTGAGTTCAAGCTCCTCAACCAAAAAAAAAAAAAAATAACAAGAAAGAAAGACACCCCTTGCCTGCAAGAGATGGTGAAGGAGTGGGATTGCTGTGATTGGGAGACCAGCTGCTGGACTTAGTGCACAGACATTTCTAAGAATTCCCCAGTTTTGCCCGTGTAAAGGTACACCATGGTGGGCGTTGCCTTACCAAGAACTCCAGAAGTCGTGGCCTTTCTTAGGCAGGGAGTGGGTGAATGGGAACAGGAGGGGGAGGGTAGTGTCAATTATATTCTCTCCATCCATGGAAGAAAATTTTTGCATGCTGGTGTCAAAGTTTGAAGTGAAAGGTTGCATGTGGTTTGTGGCCTGACAAGTTGGGTTTCCCCTGGGTGTAAGAAGTTCGCTGAAACCAGGTGCTGCCAGTGGCTCACAACTGTCATCCCAGGTACTCAGGAGACTGAGATCTGAGGATTGCGTTTCAAATCCAGCTTGGGCAGGAAAATCTGTGAGACTTTATCTCCAGTGAACCACCAGAAAACTGGAAGTGGCGCTGTGGCTTCAGTGGTAGAGCATGCACCTTCAAATGAAGAGCTGAAGAACTGTGTAAAAGTCCAAAGTTCAAACCCCATGACCAACAACCAAAAATAAGGTAGGTGCGTTTACTACATATTGGTTTGTAGAGCAGGAAATGGCATGCTGTGTCATGAGCCATTCCAGACATGTGAGAGGCTCTCAGTTTTGTCTACAGTTGGTCTGAGGATGGCAGTGCCATCTTCTCAAGGGTTGGGATGTTCAGGTGCTCAGGAACTGCTGAGGCCTTGGGCTACTCATGTGGTGTGTGTGTGTGTGTGTGTGTGTGTGTGTGTGTGTGTATTTTTCCTTCATCTTTCTCTGTCCCCTTCCTGGGTTCCTGTCTGCCTCTCTCTGACCTCAGACGGTGCCCCTACTCTGCAGCAACCTTGCCTTTAGCCTCCTATCAGGGTCTACAATATGTCTTAAATTGCCAGAGACTTGCATATTCCAGCTTTTCTTTGGGACCCAAGTCCAGTTGTCCATATCTTTGGCAACCTCCAGGGGATTCTGGGTTAGCAGGGCTGGCTGGCACAGGTTCTCCCCTGCCACAGGGTAGGGGGGGCGGGGGCTCAGTCATGCAATGTCCTGTCCTTTTCCTCTGCTGGGCCTCTGGCTTCATGTCCCTCCCTGGAGGCAAGCAGTGGAGTGGGGGAAAGGTGGTTGCCAGTGGCTCTGGCCCACTCGAACCTGATAGCTGACTGAAAGCTAGCCAAGCAAGGAGGATCCAGGGCTACATGTGAGGTGAGGCCAAGGTGGCTTGGAAGTATCTGTCGGTGTCTAGGAAATGTCAATGTACTTTACCACAGGAAAGTCTGTCTTTTGGCCCCAGCTGGGCCTCTGTAGGTCCTTTAGACAATTCCAGATGCCAGATGCCCAGAATACAGAGGCACAGACTTTAGATTCCTGGGCCAGGGAACTGGGGGATGAGAGACTGGTATGGCCAATACCTCAATGTTCTGGGGCATTGGCCTTGATGTTGCGATGCCTCTCTTGTGTATGTTCACTTCTTAATCCAGTGCTGGCCACACACTGGCCACTTGTGGAAGTGCTGTGGAAGTGGCAGGAGCGGAAGTGAGATATAGGATGACCAAAATCTGGATTTATGGTCTGTGGGGATGGGGATGGAAAGGGTGTCCATTAAGAAAAAAACATCTCAGAGCTGGAACTCAGGGCCTAGCCACTGTCACTCAGCTAACACTCTACCACTTGAGCCACAGCTCACCTTTCATCTTTTTTAGTAGTTTAGTGGAGAGAAGAGTCTCATGGACTTTCCTGCCAGGGCTGGCTTCAAGTTGCCATCGTAAGAGCTCATTCTCTTGAGTAGCTGGGATTGATGGTATGAGCCACTGGCAACTTCTAAGGATGTTACCGTGTGTAGGTGCATGTTTGTGCACGTGTGTGTGTGTGTGTGTGTGTTTACGAATCTTGAACTCAGAGCCTAGGTGGTATCCTTTAGCTTTTTCGTACAAGGTTGGTGCTGTACCACTTGAAATATGGTAACTCCGCTTCCCAGCTTTTTGGTGATTCATTGGAGAGAAGAGTACCCAGGCTAGCTTTGAATCTTGATTGATCCTCAGGTGTCACTCTTGAGTAGCTAGGATTAAAGGCATAAGCCACTGGCATCCAGGTACAAGAATGTCTTCTCATACTCTCTTCTGTTCTAACACATTGTCTACTTGCTCTGGCCTAGATCCTCTGACCTTCATATCAGCTCCCAGAAGCTGCTGACTGTGTGGAGAACATAAAGCTCAAACTTGATCCTATTTCTTTGTCCTCAGGGGAGGGAATGTTTCCTCTGAAGCCTGGGGTAGAAGGGGTAGCTGCAGATGGGTTCTGGGCTGGGAGAGAGGTACTCTGTTTTAGCCAAGAAGGGAGGTGTGGCCAGATGCCAATAGCTGAAGCTGTCCTATTCCTAGCTCCTGGGGAGGCTGAGATGTGAGGATTACCATGCAGAGCCAGTCTAGCTAAAAGAGTCTGTGAGACTCTCTTCTGCAAATAACCAACCAAAAGCTGTAAGAAAAGCTCTGGCTCAAGTGGTAGAGTGGTAGCCTTGAATGAAAAAACTGAGGGACAGAGCCCAGGCCCTGAGTTTAAGCCCTAGCAAGAAGATGCATGGGTGCCCGTGCATGCACACACATGCTCACACACAAACACACACACACACACACACACACACACACACACACACCCCCCCCCACACGCACAAAGAGGAAGGTGGTAATGATGAGCTGAGCTAGAACTGGGGACAGTCCTGAGGCATAGTCACAGTAAACTCTCAAGGCAGATCAAGTGGTTTCTCCCTAAGTCCTTCTTGGGCTGAGTGGGTCTGGGCCATGGCAGTAAGTTCCATGGAATCTGCCCCTCCATCCGTGCATGGTGCCATAGGACCGAGGGAAGGACACTATGGGTGCTCCTTTGTAGTCAGTCCACAATTGCAAACTTTTATCTATCCCCAAGCACTGGAGAGGAAAGCAGGGCTCCAAGCCCTGGGACTCCTGGCATAGCGACTGCTACAAGCATCAGCCAGCTGGCTGTGGATTCCTGAGCCTACAAGTCTGTCACGAGCCCAACTAAACACCTGCCCAAAGTGTGCCTATAGATTCGCACTCTTGTGATACCCACGTGAGTGGGCATTACCTGCTATGCCATCTTGTAGCTCCTGCCCCTCCTGGCCCAGAACTATGATCTGAGATGTCAGTTTACTGCTCAGATGCACACTGCACCCATGACTGATGCCATTCTGATGACCCGGTTGATAACCTCCATGCCCCAAGGCTGGACCATTCTCTGATACTCTGGCCTATTCCATACACAAAGGCCGCCAAAGAGGCTGCTCTGGAGACACCTAGACATTGGGTGACCCGACCCTCAGGGGCCCATTGGAAAGTAGTCTGCCTAGAACCACAGAGTGAGGTCCAAGCAGGTGTTGGTCACGGGGCCCGAACTCTGGGCCTGGAGACTGTCCCTCAGCTCTTCAGCTTACCACTTGAGCCACAGAGCTTCTTCTGGTTTTCTGTTGGTACCTTGGAGATCAGAGTCTCCTGGATTTTCTTGCCTTTGCTGGCTTTGAACCACGATCCTCAGATCTCAGCCTCCTGAGGACCTAGGAGGACATGTGTGAGCCACATGCGCTTAGCTGATCTGGCCTTTCACCACAGTGGGCTAGGAGCTTCTGAAAGCTTTTCTTTATTTTTTTCTCTACCAGTACTGGGGCTTGAACTCAGAATCTGGGCCCTGGTCTCTTAATTTTTTCTCAAGTCTGGCACTTTACCACTTGAGCCACATTTCCATTTCTGGCTTTTGGTAGTTCATTGGCAAGAAAAGAGTCCCACTACCTTTCTTCCCCTGAGCTGGCTTTGACCCACGATATCTGATCTCAGTCTCCTGAGTAGCTAGGATTTACAGGGGTTAAGCCACTGGTGACATTGGGCTAGAAACTTTTGTTAAAGAAGAGTTCTTCCCTGCATTTGCCCTGACTCCTCCATGCAAAGGAGGCCTCTAAGGGTCAGGAGCTGTTAAAAATAAGCTTCCAGCCACTGGAAATGGCTGGGGTCCGTGGTGAAAAGCCAGGCTAATATTTCCCCTGGGCCCCATTCTGGGACCCCACCCTCTGCCCTACCTGTGACTCAAGTACAAACTTGACCCAGTCTTGAATGTCCTGCCAGACTTGTCTGAAGCCACAGAACCTTCATTCCACCCACACCACCTGCTCTAAACCACACCTCAGGAACTTTACCCATGCTGTACCTTCTGTCTGAGGATCTCTGTCTTGTTCCACATCTTAGAACTCCTGTGGAATTTTGGCACTGGTTATATCACCTCCTGGAGCAAGTCTTTCCTTCCCTTTTCCCTCTTTTTTTTAATATTGAATTGCTACTGATGGAACTTGTGAAGACTGACTGGCAAATGGTCTATCTTGGTGTGTGTTTGTGTCAGTCTGGGGGTTTGAATTCATGGCCTTGACAGTATCCCTGAGATTTGTGCTCAAGGATAGCACTCTAGTACTTGAACCACAGTTATACTTCTGCCTTTTTGGGTGTTTAATTGGAGAAAAGTGTCTCATATAGTCTTTCCTACTTGTAATTTTGACCCTCAGATCTCAGCCTCCTGAGTAGCTAAGATTACAGGACACCTGACCTCTACCTCTTACTTCTATCCTCGGCCCTCCTCTGAGTCCTAGAAGAATATGTCTCACCAGGGTCCGGTTTTTGCCAGTCTTGGGGCTTAAACTCAAGGTCTGGGCATGTTCTTGAGCTTCTTTTGCTCAAGGCTAGTACTCTATCACTTAAGTCACAGTGCCAATTTTGGCTTTTTCTTTTTCTGTGGCACTGAGGAATTGAACCTAATCATGGAAGGGTGCTAGTTAAAGTTACATAAAACATGAATTATAATGTGAATGAAATTCATGGTTCCATTACTTGCTCTAAGAAAACAATTATGCCTTTTGTTTTCAATTATATTTCTTTGAGAATGTGTAACATTCATAGATTTCACTGTTAAAATTGTTAACAATTATATTATATCAAGTTGATTCAAACTTGTATTTGAAAATTGCACACTTAACACAAATATACTTCCACTTTCTTTAACACATAATAAAAATAACAGTATAGCAAAGCTTGGTGTTAGCCGTTCATTTGTAGAATGCTAGAAACTCAGAAGGCTAAGACCTGAATATTTTAGTTAAATGTCAGTGCAAACAGACAAAAAGGTGAAAAATTATCTCCAATTATCCAGTAAGGTGAGGATGTGGCTCAAGGAATAGAGTGTCATCAGCCATCAGCAAAAAATGTAAGGGAGACCATTAAACATTGAGTTCAAGCCCTAAATATGGCACATACACATAAGACAACAACAAAAAAGTAGGATGAGCATCAATAATGAAGACAAAATAGGAAAGATCATGAGAAATGTGTAAACATCTTGCAGACAGAAATCATTTGACAGAATTTTGATTCATGAGAGGGAAAAGTCACAGACTCATTTGTACAATCTTATTGTAGTCATTTGTGTTGAAACTTGGCTATGGGTAACTTGTGAAAGAACAGACTAGACTACCTGACAGTGCAGACATTGCCTGTGACTATGCACCATCCCACTCTGCAAAAATCTAAAATAGTGCTTGTTAATTTAAAAAAAAAAAGAAACCACGTTAGAGACTGGTCCACACAGACTGGGGTCCTTATTTTTAGGCTTCAGACCAGTGCTTTTGTTGATAAACAGTCATATTTTATGCCTCTTCCTTTGTGCAGCTATACCTTACTTAGCTGGCACCAACCCAAGGCTTTGAACTAGACCCCTGCCTAAATCCCTCCCTTTTTTCAGCTACAACTCATTTCACATGCTATCTATGTTTTAACATTGTCTTCCTATTCTCCACAAGAAAACTCTTATACTCATGTAAACCCACTACACATAATCTAGGTAGATAAGGGAGTAAGGGTTTAGCATTGGCTGAGGCTCTCATCTGTAGGTTTGCTCCCTAATAAATCTGTGCTACACTATCTCTTTTTTCTTCATGGCTTTTGAGTCTGACAAATGATTAATTTGGTTTGATGTAATCCCATTTATCCAAATTTACTTTGGAAGTTTTGACCTGTGCCAAGGAGACCTTGTGTTTCCCCTAACTCTTCCTGTAACATTCTCAAGTTATCCTGACTTACATTGAGGTCTCCGATCCACTTGGGATCAATTCTGGTGCAGGGGTATATATAAGGATATAACTAAAGTTTTCTGTGTACAGACAATTCTTTCAGCATAATTTTTGGAAGAGGCTGTCTTTCTTCCATCCTGGGTTTCTGACTTACTTATCAAAAATTATGTGCCTGTAGGAGTAGCTTTATTTATGGGCCTTCAATTCTGTTGTATTGATGAAATTCTGGGCTTCCTTTGGAAAGAATGGCATTACCCATTCCTGAGGAAATGGAAAGATTGGAAAAAAAATGATAGTAAGTGAAATAAGCCAGATCCAATTAAATATATGCCGCAAGGTTTTCCTCATTTTAAATAGCTGCACTATGTCCATAAATCTACAAGTTAATCCAATAGATAGTAAAAGACAAATAATTCCTCTTGGACATGATTAACTAACAGCACTCTAAACATTCACATGGCAAGAAGAAGGGAAGCTATTCTTAGGAGAGGATAACAATGGCTCAAAATGTATGTGCATATGACCAGATAAATGTTGCTGTTGCCATGAACTCTAAGAATCAATCATACATGTGAAGTGCATATATCTGTATATAATTTTAAAAGATGTCATAGAAACAATCTACTTCTCTGTAAACTCAACAGCAAGATTCTAAGTTTAGAAGATAAAATTGAGGAAAGTTTTCAACACAAACTAAAATGCACAGTGGAAAAGGTGGGAGAGAAAAGAGAAGATGAAAAGTAGAATAGCTAACTATTGAAGAATTCATAAACAATTTCCAAACTATACAAGAGAGCTGGGGTACAGTTCAGTTGTAGAACCAGACTAATATATACAAAGCCATGGGTTCAATCTCCAAGAAGGCCTAATAATAAGTTAATAAATAGTAGTAATACAATAGTTACTTGAAATATATACTTTCATATTAGAGAGGCCTGAGTCCTCAAAAAGTAAACAAAATATTTTCAATTCTTGTACCCATTGACATAAAACTACAAGAATGAAAAGGAAATAGTTTCCTTTTCTATCCTTTCTTTTCCTTTTCTGTTTTCTTCTTTTCTTTTTTCCTTTGGCACTACTGGTGCTTGAATTTCCTCAGCCTCTAACCATTTTAGATTATTTTTCTGGCCAAGCCTTTCTTGAGCAATGATGTTTTACCTATGATTTCCACAAACGTGAGATAACAGGGAAATTGCACTATATCCAGCTTACTTTGGTTTTGTAATTTCTCACTATATTTTTGTCAAAACTGGCCCTGATGTCAGTCTTCTAAATCTCTGCCTTCTAATTAGCAGGGTATATTTCATCTGAAGCTTGGACCCAGACTATTTTTCAATGTAAACATTCAATATTGACTTCTGTTTTCTAGATATCAATAAATTCTATTGAGGTTCGTATGGATCTTTATGAAGTTATAAGAAGAACACAGAGATATCCTTGGAAAAATTTTCCCGATTTCTTTAAATATTTATAGTATGACATCACAAGTAATATTTCACAAGTACTTTATTCAGACTTCAGTAGTTTTATTTTGCACACATATTAAGTCCAATATAATTTTATCAATTCTATATGAATATACCATATTTACAGATACGTTTCTTTACCACAAATGAGTCTGTCTCATGCTTCCCTTTTATAATTAAACCCACTACTTCTCTTTGTCCCATCCCAAAACTATTTCATCCTGGCAAACATGGCAATTTTTTTCTCTGAATTATAGATCATGCAATAAATAAGCTTTTAAGATTGCCTTCAAATATATGATAGATTATTCCCAGTTATTGTATGCTTTAATATTGTATTGTATTCACTCGAGTTGCTTTTGGTTCTGTCAATAGAGACTGTAGTACAATTTGTTTCCCATTCACCTGAAGAAAGACTGAATTGATTTCCATTTCTTTGACTAGAGGAAGTAATGCTGCTATAAACCTCTGTGTTTTGGCCTTTGGGTAAATGTTACATTTTATTTCTATGAGACAAATCCTAAAAAGCTCAATTCCTGTGCTATACTGTGTGTGCTTGCATATTTCATATTCTAGGAACCTGTCACAATGTTTTTAGAAGTGGCTTTCCCATTTGACATTCCTTCCTGCATCCAGTTTCTCTGTTTCCTGATAGCATTTAGTATGGACATTATTGTATTATGAGGAGTAATTCTCATACATGTTTTACGATGTCATTTTAATTTTAATCTGAGGATGTGCAGAACAACAATTAAGTCTCATAAAGAAGAACGAAAGAGAAGAAAAGGTGAAAAGGATAAGAAAGAAAGAAAGAAAAAAAGATCAGATACACTTTAAATCACATCAAGGTTATATCTATTACCATCATACATGTAACAGTATGTAAATAGTAGTTTTATTGCATATTGGGAAAACAAATTTTTTCCTGAATATTTTAAATTTCTGGTTGGTTAAACACCTAGATGTGGGAATTCTGGTTACTGAAGGTTAACTCTATATAGTACTTCATTGGTTTCAGGTATCCAATTGGAATGTATATCCAGAGGCTAAGCAGGAATTACTGTAAAGATCAACAAGAAACTTGAACCTCTTGTTTTGCCATAATTATTCACTAAATACAACATAGATAAATTGGATTCTGTACCTCCTCCTCTTCCTCCTCCTCCTCCTTGCTCTTTTGCTGCTGCTTCTTCTTCTTCTTCTTCTTCTTCTTCTTCTTCTTCTTCTTGTTCTTCTTCTTCTTCTTCTTCTTCTTCTTGTTCTTGTTCTTGTTCTTCTTGTTCTTCTTGTTCTTCTTGTTCTTCTTGTTCTTGTTCTTGTTCTTGTTCTTCTTGTTCTTCTTGTTCTTCTTGTTCTTCTTGTTCTTGTTCTTGTTCTTGTTCTTGTTCTTCTTCTTCTTCTCCTTCTTGTTCTTGTTCTTGTTCTTGTTCTTGTTCTTGTTCTTCTTCTTCTTCTTCTTCTTCTCCTTCTTGTTCTTGTTCTTGTTCTTGTTCTTGTTCTTGTTCTTCTTCTTCTTCTTCTTCTTCTTCTTTCTTCTTCTTCTTCTTCTTCTTCTTCTTCTTCTTCTTCTTCTTCTTCTTCTTCTTCTTCTTCTTCTTCTTCTTCTTCTTCTTCTTCTTCTTCTTCTTCTTCTTCTTCTTCTTCTTCTTCTTCTTCTTCTTCTTCTTCTTCTTCTTCTTCTTCTTCTTCTTCTTCTTCTTCTTCTTCTTCTTCTTCTTCTTCTTCTTCTTCTTCTTCTTCTTCTTCTTCTTCTTCTTCTTCTTCTTCTTCTGTTTCTTCTTCTTCTTCTTCTTCTTCTTCTTCTGTTTCTTCTTTTTCCTCTTCTACTTTTCTCAGTGCTGAAGATCCAACCCAGGTCCTCTCACATGCTAGGCTTGGTCTTTATCAGAGTTCTACATCCCAACCCTCTAGAGCTTCTAAAAAGCTAGTTTGATAGTTTCTAAATGTTTAATAATCAACATAAATTTTTCTTTTCCTTTCTAGTCTCCAACACAGGGAAATGTGGCGGGGGAAAAATGGGACAGTCATCTAGGGAAAACTTTTCTGATTATCATATTTTAGTATTTTTGTTCAGTTGACAATTAAAAATATGTTAACATATAATTTAAATCCTATTTTTAAAATTTCTTCATTGGAGCAAAGACCAACTAAAAATTTTGGTCAATTTTATGTATAAAGTTCACAATGCTGTGAAAGATTCTATAAGAATCTTTTAAAACATTCTTCTGACATGACTTTTACCATCTCCTTCGAGGCAAAGCTGAAGTCTATAGATTAAATATTCGAATCATTGTATGCATTAGAAACAATGAAAAATATGTCAAACAATAAAAAGGACAATTACCAATCAAACAGATGCTTATCATCTTGACAGGTGGAAAACAACTCTCTGAGAATGTGCAGAATTACTGAAAGGACAATACTTGAATTCAAAACAAAAAGAAATCATTTAAAATATTGAAAGACAAACATGCACCAATAGGTCATACCTGTAATCCTAGATGGTCAGGAGGCTCATTAATGGCTAATGAAAAGCAAGAATAACCTGGAAAACATCAAGTGATAACCTTTCATAATTCAAAGGACACTATCACAGAAGCGAAAACATATCTAACAGATAGAGGACACATATTTGTTAATACTACAATGTTAATACTACAATTATCCTGAATCTTAAGTATTTATATATCTTCTAATTCTATATACATTTTTTGTGAATAGGATATTTCTTTAAAGAACATATGTAAATTAATAGTCAAAAGGAGGAGCATATGAAATAAACTCCTCTTTAGTATCTAACAAAAATTAAAAGAAAATTCACTAATGTGACCATTATATAAAAAGACGACACAAAATATAGTAATGCATTTGTGGAGAAATTGATATACTCCACATAGCGTATCAAGTTGTATAATACTGCAATCATTTTAGCAAGCAAGTTTTCAAGTCTTCGAAAGGTCAAAGAGAATTGTGTACGATCCAGCCATTACATTTCTATGTATGTATTAAAGAGAAGTAAAAAAAATTTTTGGACAGGTAATGTACTTCATTGACAGTGCACTGGAACAGTACATGTGTGACCCTGGAAATAATCCCCAAAAACAAATTTTGAAAAGACACACTATAGACGATATATGCTGGAGAATTTCATGTACAAGATAATGATTACATTTCTGGTGAAGTATTGTAGTTTCCTCTTTTGTTTCCCTTTCCAATCCCTTCCCCTCTCCCTATCTCTACCCCCTACCCTCCCACCCCACCACCACCAGCAAAACCACCACCACCACCACCCTGCCAAAGTAGTAAAGTTTGTTTTTTGACATAACGACTTGTATGTCTCATTGTTGTAATGGGTCCACATGTATCCCTATTTAAACAATTAGTCTTTCCCTTCCTCTCCACAAATTATACCAACATCAAATACAGTGAAAGCAGGGGTTATACCTTGGGGGAGGGACATACAAAACAACAAAGAAATCATGCTATAAATATAAAAGAAACAATCGAAATAAAGAAAAAAACATTTGAATCCTTATCTTGGGGTTCATGTCACCTAACATCAACTTGTCTGGCAGTTACTGTGTGTCTCAGACATATAATAGTTATTGCAAATAAGGGAAACCTTGAGACCTATGTTTCTTTGGGCCTGGCTTACTTGACTTAATATACTTTTTTCCAAGTCTTTCCATTTCCTAACAAATGGGGCAATGTCATCCGTTCTGATGGAGGCATAAAATTCCATTGTGTTTGTGTATATATATATATATATATATACCACATTTTCTTGATCCATTCATCAACTGAGGGGTATCTGGTCTGGGTCCATATCTTAGGATGGTAAATAATGCAGCAATAAACATAGATGTGCTGGTAGCTTTAGTATGGTCTTGATTGGGATCATGTGGGTAAATGCTAAAAAGAGGGATTGCAGCGTCATAGGGGAGCTCTATGTGGAGTTTTTTGAGGAACCTCCATACTGCTTTCCAAAGTGGTTGAACAAGTTTACCCTCACACCAACAATGTAGAAAGGTTCCCTTCTGTCCACGTCCCCTTCAGCATCTGTTGTTATTAGAGTTTTTGGTTATAGCCACTTATTTGTTTATAGCCCACTTATTTATTGGGCACAAAGTGGCAAATCCTTCCATGCTCCTGGAATGGAAGAATCAGCATCATGAAAATGGCAATACTTCCAAAGGCTATCTACATGTTCAATGCGATACCTATCAATATTCCTACCTCATTCTTCAAGGAAATAGAAGAGGCAATCCAAAAAGTCATATGGAACAATAAAAGACCACAAATATCAAAGAACTATCCTTCCCAGAAAGAAAAGCGCTGGAAGAATATCACTACCAAATTTCAAACTCTACCACAAAGCCATAGTAATTAAAACAGCTTGGTACTTGCACAAGAACAGACCTCAGGACAAAAGGAATAGAATTGAAAACCCAGAAATGAACCTACAGACATATAGCAATATAATATTTTTTTCAGGAAATGGAAACAAGAAGTTTTTTATTACACTGTTTGTGGTTTTTTTATTTTTAATTTTAATGTGAACATACTGTACAGAGGGGTTACAATTACATGGGCAAGATAACGAGTACATTTCTTATCTAGCATAGCAGCCTCCTCCTTTGTTTACCCTTCACGTCCCTTCCCAGCCTCCCCCCCGCCCCCCTTTCAATCTCTCCCCCCACCAAAGTTGTAAAGTTCGTTTTCCACATGACAACTTGTACTTCTCATTGTTGTAACGGGTCCACAGTTATCCTTAAACGACTTGTTTTTTCTCTTCTCCTCCACAAATTGTACCGACATCAAATATAGTGAAAGCAGGGGTTATATTGTGGGGAAAGGACATACAAAGCAACAAAGAAATAATCTTATAAATGCGTTAGAAGCAAATAGATGAAAGAAAAAAACATTTAAATACATATCTAAGGGTTCATTTTCCTAACATCACATTATCTGACCTTAAGTGCTTGACTCATACATATACTAGATATTGCAAATAAGGGAAACCATGGGACCTATGTTTCTTTGGGCTTGGCTTACTTCACTTAATATAATTTTTCCAAGTCTTTCCATTTCCTAACAAATGGGGCAATGTCATTCTTTCTGATGGAGGCATAGAATTCCATTGTGTACATATACCACATTTTGTTGATCCATTCATCTACTGAGGGGAATCTGGGTTGGCTCCATATCTTAGCTATGGTAAATAATGCTGCAGTAAACATAGTTGAGCTGGTAGTTTTAGTGTGGTCTTGTTGGTAAACATTTGGGTAAATGCCCAAAAGTGGGATTGCTGGGTCATAGGGGAGCTCTATGTGAAGTCTTTTGAGAAACTTCCGTACTGCTTTCCAAAGTGGTTGAACAAGTTTACACTCACACCAACAATGAAGTAAGGTTCCCTTCTGTCCACATCCCCTCCAGCATCTGTTGTTGTTAGAGTTCTTGATTTTTGCCATTCTAACTGGGGTGAGGTGGTATCACAATGTTGTTTTGATTTGCATTTCATATATGGCTGGGGAGGTTGAGCATTTCTTCATGTGTCTCTAGGCTATCCTTTCTTATTCAAAGAAGTTTCTCTTTAAGTCTTTAGCCCACTTATTTATTGGGCAGTTGTTTCTTTGAGGATTTGTTGTTGGGGGATTTAATTTTGTGAGTTCCAAATATATTTTAGATATGAGACCCTTGTCCGTTGTATGGCTAGTGAAGATCTTCTCCCAATCCGTGGGCTTTCTATTGATCTTGCTTGCTAGCTATGTCCTTTGCCATGCAGAAGCTCTGCAACTTCATGCAATCCCATTTGTCAAACTTTTCTTTGATTTGTTGTGTTTCCGGGTCTCTATTCAGAAAATTTCCTCCTGAGCAAAGGAGACCTAGGGTTTCTCCTATTCCATCTGTAATGTTTTCAGAGTGTCTGCTTTGACTCCGAGGTCTTTGATTCAATTGGAGTTGATTCTGGTGCAGGGTGATATATAAAGTTCTAGTTTTAATTTTCTACAAGTAGTTAACCAATTTTGCCAGCACTATTTACTGAAGAGGCTGTCTTTCTTCCATTCTATTTTTTTAGCTCCCTTATCGAAAATTAGATGGCTATAGGTCTGTAGGTTCATTTCTGGGTTTTCAATTCTATTCCATTGGTCCTAAGGTCTGTTCTTGTGCCAGTACCAAGCTGTTTTGATTACTATGGCTTTATACTAGAGTTTGAAATTTGATATTGATATTCCTCCAGCAGTGTTCTTTCCGTTGAGGAGCATTTTTGCTATTCGGGGTCTTTTATTGTTCCATATGATTTTTTGGATTGCCTCTTTTATTTCCTTGAAGAATGAAGTTGGAATTTTGATAGGTATCACATTGAATTTGTAGATAGCCTTGGGAAGTATTGCTATTTTCACCATGTTATCTTTCCAATCCAGGAGCATGGGAGGTTTTGCATTTTCTAAGTTCTGTTTTGATTTCCTTTTTCAATTTTTAAAATTTTTCATCATAGAGGTCCTTCACTTCTTTGGTTAAGTTAACTCCAAGGTATTTTATTTTTTGTGGAGCTATTACAAATGGAGTTGCTTTCCTAATTTTAGCCACACTTTTCTCATTTTTGGCATACAGCAAAACCATTGATTTTGTGGGGTTAATTTTATACCCTGCTACTTTGCCAAAGTTTTGAATCAGCTTGAGGAATTTGGGAGTGGAATTTATGGGATTCTTTAAATACAAGATCATATCATCTGCAAAAAGGGAGAGTTTTATTTCTTCTTTTCCAATTTGGATACTCTTTATGTTTGCATCTTCTCTCATTGCTGTAGCTAGGCATTCTAATACTACATTGAAGAGAAGTGGAAAGAGTGGACATCCTTGTCTTGTTCCTGAGTTAAGAGGAAATGGCTTTAGTTTTTCACCATTAATTATAATGCTGGCTGTAGGTTTGTCATATAGAGCCTTTATTGTATTGAGGAATGTTTCATGGATTCCTAATTTTTCCAAAACCTTCATCATAAACGGGTGTTGGATCTTGTCGAATGCTTTTTCTGCATCTATTGAGTTAACCATGTGGTTCTTATCCTTGCTACTGTTGATGTGATGAATAATATTAATTGATTTGCATATATTGAACCAGCTTTGAATCCCTGTTTGATCGTGTTTTATGATTTTTTGGATGAATTGTTGAAGTCGATTGGCCAAAATTTTGTTGAGAAGTTTTGCATCAATGTTCATCAAAGAAATTGGTCTATAATTCTCTTTCTTTGATGAGTCCCTGCCTGGTTTTGGGATGAGTGTTATGATTGCTTCATAGAATGTGTTCGGTAATGAAATTTCTCTTTCAATTTCATTGAATAGTTGGAGGAGTATTGGTGTGAGCTCTGCTTTGAAGGCCTTGTAAAATTCTGCTCTAAAACCATATGGTCCTGGACTTATCTTAGCTGGGAGGTCTCTTATTGCAGTTTCTATTTCAATGCTTGTTATGGGCCTGTTAAGATGGTTTAACTAATCTTGGTTTAGTTTTGGCATGTCAACATTTGCTAGGAAAAGGTCCATTTCTGCCAAGTTCTCAAACTTATTAGCATAAAGTTTGAGAAGTATTCCCTTATAATGTTCTGAATCTTGGTTGTTTCCGTGGTGATGTTTCCATTCTCATCTCTGAGTTTACTTATTTAGGTGTGTTCTCTTCTTTTTCTGATAAGATTTGCTAAGGGTCTGTCAATTTTGTTAATTTTTTCGAAGAACCAACTTTTTGTTTTGTTGATTCTTTCTATAGTTTTTTTGGTTTCTAATTCTTTTAATTGATTTAATTTTAATTATTTTTTTCCATCTACTGGATTGGGTTTTATCTTACTAGTCTTTTTCAAGGAGATTTAGATGTCTCATTAATATGTTGGTTTCAGATCTCTCCAATTTGTTGATGTAGGAGCTCAGAGCTATAAACTTGCCTCTGAGTACTGTCTTTGCTGTGTCCTAGAGGAGCTGGTAATTTGTGTGCTCAATTTTGTTGAATAGCATTAACATTTGAATTTCCTTTCTAATTTCTTCCATAACCCACTCGTGATTCTGCAGTGTGTTGTTCAGCCTCCATTATTACCGGACTTTCTTTGGTGGCTTTTGTTGTTGAGTTCTAATTTTATTCCCTTGTGGTCAGAGAGAATGCAAGGTATAACTTTAAAGTTTCTTAATTTGGACAAGTTTGCTTTGTGGCCTAAAATGTGGTCTATTTTAGAAAATGTTCCATGTGCTGCTGAGAAAAACATGTGTTCTGTTGCTCCTGGGTGAAATATTCGGTAGATGTATGTTAAAACTAGTTGATCTATGCAGCTGTTTATATCTGTGGTTTCTCTGTTGAGTTTTTTCCGAGTTGATCTATCTATTGGGGAGAGTGGTGTGTTAAAATCCCCAACAATTAATGTCTTTGGATCTATGTGGGATTTGAGGGAAAGTAATGTTTCTTGGATAAATTTGGGTGCTCCATTGTTTAGTGAATAGATATTTAGAATTGTAATATCCTCCTGAAGTAGAGATCCCTTAATTAGTATGTAGGGACCTTCTTTATCTCTTCTCACGAATTTTAATTTGAAGTCTATTTTATCTGCTATTACAATTGCAACTCCTGCCTGTTTATGGGGGCTGTTTGCTTGGTAAATTTTGTTCCAGCATTTAACATTGAAAATGTGTTTGTTTTTATGGGCAAGATGTGACTCCTGAAGGCAGCAGATAGAAAGATCTTGTTTTTTAAACCAACTAGACAGTCCAAGACGCTTAATAGGACAGTTAAGTCCGTTAATGTTGATAGATAGGACTGAGAGGTATTTGGGAGTTCCTGCCATGTTATCCACCTTCTTGGGGGGCTGCAAAAACTGGGTTTTTCCTATGGTTCTTGGATTCTCAGTTTGGGTGCAGTTTCTTGGCCTTTATTGTGGTCTTGATAGTTGTCTATGAGTAGGACATCTATAAGAATCTTTTGTAGGGCTGATTCGGTGGAGATGTGTTCTTTCAATTTTTCTTTGCTATGGATGATTTCTATTTATCCTTCATTTATGAAGGAGAGTTTAGCTGGGTACAGTATTCTTGGTTGATAGTTGTTTGTTTTTAGGGCATGTCATACATCCTTCCAGGCTCTTCTTGCTTTGATTGTCTCTGCTGAGAAATCTGAGGTGATTCTAATTGGTTTCCTTTTATAGGTGATTAATCTTTTCTCCTTGACAGCTTTAAGGCTCTTTTCCTTGGTCTGAGTTGATCCTGTGTGGATTATAATGTGACGGTGGGATGTCCTATTTTGTTCTGGTCTATTTGGAGTTCTAAAAGCTCCTTGTATCTGAATAGGCCTACCTTTTTGCATGTTTGGGAAGTTCTCTGCTAGGATCCTGTGAAACAAATTTCGTAGACAATTCACTTCTGTTTCTAGGTGCTCTTCTACACCAATTATCCTTAGATTAGCTCTTCTGAGGCTGTCTTCCAAGTGTTGGATAGATCTATCATATTTCTTGGACTTGTCTTGGATGGTTGTATGTTCTTTCTCTATAATATCTAGGCTGTCTTCAATCCCTGAGATTCGATATTCTTCATGGTCTAACCTGTGTCAAGACATTCTACTTTGTTTTTTATTTCTTTCCTTCTAATTGGTCAGATTTGATAGCTTCAAATTCTTTGTTGAAGCTTTGTTTTAGATCTTGTATTTACTTCTTTTCTTTCTTAATTTGGTGGTCAGTGTTTATTCTCAAATCACCTTGTTGATTGGTTATGGTTTCCTTGGACTCCCATTCCTTCTGTAGGGTTCCATTCAGCATTCCCTTTGTGGTCTCCCTGACTTCCTTCAGCTCTTTGTTAGTGGAACCCATGAATGCTTTTAGTGATCTTTGTGTATTTTCATCCTGCTCTCTCAATTCCTGTATTACTCTTTGCTTAGCTTCCTCCCATTCATGCCATTCCTGTAGTTCTCTTTGAGTGTTCTCAACCTTTTCATGCCATTCCTGCCTTTCTCTTTGAGTATTCTCAAGCTGCTCACACAAATCCTGTATCCGTTTTTGAGTAGCTTCCTCAAGCTCATGATATTCCTGTATAAATCTTTGGATTGCCTCCTCTCTCTCCGTATCACGCTCATACAGAGTCCTTTGTAGGTTTTCAATCTCTTCCTGCATTGACCTTTTGTTTGCCTCCTCTCTCCCCTATCATGCTCATACAGAGTCCTTTGTATGTTTTCAATCTTTTCGTTTATCATATTTCCCAGCAGTGTTTGTAGAGCTATTTGGGAACTCTCCTCTGGATTATTCATTATCTGTTCCGTCCGTGATTATCTTGAGTGGGAGTGGAGATCCCCGGACTTGCCATTTTTCTTGTTTTTCCGGCTTACTCTGCCCATTTGGGATTTAAATAACACCAGTTTTGTGCTAGAACTCTATCTTAAGGCAAGCATCAACCAAAGTCAGAATTTCCACAGTCAATAGTCTGCAGATACAATCTAGTTCAACAGATATATATTAATGGGCTACAAACCGCAGAGAAGAATTTGGAAAACCAGAAATTATTAAGTTTAGGGAGTAATGTGGGTAAAAAGTAGGAATAGAGTGATGTGGGAAGGTATAGGGAAAGTAAACTTAACTAAGTCCTAATCTCAGAGCAGGAAATAATTTGGATAGGATGAAAGTAGAGAGAGAGAAAAAAGAAGAAATAGAAAGGGAAAAAAAGAGACCAGAAAAAAATAGAAAAGTAAAAATTACAAATATTATGCAGACACGATAACAAACTATTCAAAGAACGTGGATATAATGAGAGAAGGGGAAGGATATAAAGGAGATGTGAAAAATTTAAAAATAAAAATACCTAAAATATTATATAGGTATAAAGAGGTAGTGCTGCTATTAAGGGATTTAAGTCTCAGAAGTTTTGAATTGAGTAATAAATTTGTGGATTATGTGTGTACACAATGGGAGATAGGATCTAATAGTCAACTACAGGTTTATCTGAGGATGTGCAGAACAATTAGGTCACATAAAGAAGAACGAAAGAGAAGAAAAGGTGAAAAGGATTAGAAAGAAAGAAAAAAGATCAGAAGTTCAGTAGAGCTAAACAAAAAACAAAAAGAAATTAAAAAAAAAAGCAAGAAAAAAAAGAAAGAGAAAGGCACACACCCATGTATCCCTAAAATAAAAATTATAAGAGGAAAAAAAAGTTACTAGAAAACAATTTTTTTCAAAAAAGGTAAAAGTTAAAAATTAAAAAGTTTTACGAAAGAAAAGAAAATTTATAAAAGGAAAAAAAAAGAAGAAGAGAAAGCAGAAAAAAAAAGTTCTTTGATATTTTTGGGAAAGTGGGAAAAATCCTGTATCTCCCTTGTGTCCGTAATCAGCCTCTTGTTGGAATCTCTGGTCTGCTTGTGGTCCTGTGGCTTGGTTTGTTTCTTAAGTCCGTTTGTTTGGACAGGCAGAAAAATTCTCTGCTTTACCCAGGATTTTGCGATCCTCCTCCCAGGTTAGTTCAATGGGTGGGAGATCTGCTTTGAGTATCACAAAAGAGGGAGATGGCTCTTTCCTCAAGTTTGGAGATGAAGTGATGAGGCCAGGTTCTGGGTAGTGTTGAGGCCTTTCAGAAAACAGTAGCTTTTCCCAGGGGCTAGTTTGTGAGAAACTCAGAGAGCCCAGACTGGTGCCACACTCAGGGTTTATGTTTACTGAATTTCGATTGATTTTCAAGGCTGCTAAAGGGAGGCGCAGCCTATGGTTCTGATTACCCAGTGCAGAAAGCCACTTCTGGGGCTGGTGCCTGAGCTAGTTGACTTTTCCCTGGGTGGAGCTGAGTCTGGCAGGTCAATTTAGGTTTTTGTGACCTGCTAAGTGACTCTAGATTTCTTCCAAGGCCTGAGTTGGTGCTAGCAGCTCCACTGAGCTTTGTCGGTATCCAAGATGGAGATCTCTGGTACTGGGGGAGGCGGAAGGGTGGCCTTCCCTCCTCTGCTCCCTGAGAAAGAGTGAGGATGTCAGGCTTCTACTCACTCCGTCTTGGTTCCTGGGTCGTCTCTGGTCTGTGAACTGCAGGATGAAGATGTCCGCTCCTTGTCGGTTCTTGCTGGTGTTGATTAGAATCTGCTGCCCCGCTGGGTCTGGCTCCTTCGTCCTGGACTCTCTGCGATTCAGGTATGGCGGGTTTGGCCACCGCTGCCACTGTTGCCGTCGTGGCAGTGGCGGCTGCTGGCAAGAGCTCAGATCTGTCTCCTTGCCTGGCTTTTCCTTCTCTGGCCTAACTCTCTGTCCTGTGATAGCACACTTGTTGTGATTCTCTGGCTTAGGACTGGTCACTGGTACTCTAAAACTGCTTTCTATGCGAGAGCTTGATTAGCCTCCAGCTTCTCCTCCGCCATCTTCCTGGAACTCTTAGCAATCTAATTTTTGATAAGGGAGTTAAAAAATTAAAATGGAAGAAAGACAGCCTCTACAGTAAATGGTGCTGGCAAAATTGGTTACTCATTTGTAGAAAACTAAGGCTAGATCCTTAGATATCACTCTGCACCAGAATCATCTTTAAATGGATCAAAGACCTCGGAGACAAAGCAGACATTCTGAAAACATTACAGGATGCAATAGGAGAAACCCTAGGTCTTGTTGGACAGGCTGAAATTTTCTTAATAGAGACCAGAAACACAACAAATCAAAGAAAGGTTGGACAAATGGGATTGCATGAAATTGCAGAGCTTGTGCACGGCAAACAACATAGGTAGCAAGATCAATAGAAAGCCCAGGGATTGGGAGATCTTCACGAGCCATACAATGGACAAGGGTCTCATATCTAAAATATACTTGGAACTAAAAGAATTATATCTATTTTAATGTCTGTTCTAAAGTTTACAGCATTTCTATGTGAAGAAATGCCTATTTGTGAAAAATAGGCTTGGAAAACCTATGATTTTACATTTCAATTCCAAAGTTCTAAAATGTATATAATAAAACGAGATAATATATTTTATGTGAATTACATGTCAACCAAAAAAAAAACTGTTGTTAAAAATACTCCACACAAAATCATAATACCTAGAAAGATGTTTTCTATGTTGGCTAAATGTGTCAACTACAGTTTTTGAAACAAAGATGTGATTCTGTTTATTTTGAATGTATACAACGATAACTCAGTCAACAAGTGTTTGTGATGACTGGATTACCTAGGAATTATGTATCGCTTATAAGTAATTGATATTTTCTGGAAGAAACTTTTATCTAATGACAGAAGACACAAATCTATGCATCTGTATTTTATGAAAGACATATGTTACTTGCTCTATCCAATTGCTTTATTCTACTTTGCTAGGAAAAATGTGTTCTCGAGATAAGAACCAATAGTAGTGAAATGAAACAAAATACACAATCATCTTGATTTATTTGTGAAAATAATAAATCATATAAAACAATTCGACTTAAGGGACTCCAATGTTCTTGTCTATGAACATGTTCCTAAATGGCAACATCCATTGACTTTTTGGAATTTTAATTTTTACGAACATATGAAAACTAGAACAAGGAAACAAATCTAGTCTTATAGCAAACCAGCCTCAGAAAAATTTTCTTAATAGTTTTTAAATTACAAAAGTATTAATACCATTAAGAAAATGATCCTTTCTATAGAAATCATTTAAAAATGTTTATCACTTACTATAATACAAATACCAAACAAGAGTAATTTTATATAGTTATTACAAATATCATTTTATTACTATCATAAAAAAGAATAAAAGACCAGTCCCAATGTATTACCTACCTATCATTATTCTTAATTTGAATCATTATGTAAATATCTTAAACAAACTAGTCATGTCTTTAACATAGACATAAATATTCTATACTTTCTAGAATACATTTTCCAAGGGAAGGTATTCATTTTTTTTAAGAAATGTTCACAGCACTTAAAAGATGCTTTGCGAAATTAATGTGATATATTATTTGTTGTGGTTGTTGTTTGCAAAGCCTTGGCATTGTCCCTAAGCCTTTTTCTGCCCAAGAAAAGCACTCTACTACTTGAAGCACAGAGCTAATTCCTGTTTTTTAGTGGTTAATTGGAGATAAGAATGTAACAATTAATTTTCTGTCTGGACTAGTTTTGAAAACAATTCTAAGATCTCAGCCTCCAGAGTAGTTAGAATTATATGTGTGAGTTACCAGAACTTAGATTGATGTATTTTGTTAAATTTTAATAATGGTTTAAGATGTTTGTTTCAATATAATGTACATCATTCTACACATACATTTAGATATATGAAAATATTGCTGATGAAAATTCCCTCTAAAAATGTATGACTTTCTACACATAACCTTTATATCTATATCTATATCTATATCTAAATCTATCAATCTATCTATCTCTTTATCTATATATACTTCTGAAGACAAACTTCCTCTAAAAATTTTATACTGCTTTCAGCCACACTTTTCTCTTGTTGGCATAGAGAAAAGTCATTGATTTTGGGGAGTTAATTTTATACCCTTCATTGTTGGTGGGAGTGTAAACTTGTTCAACCACTTTGGAAAGTCGTATGGAGGTTCCTCAAAAGACTCCACATAGAGCTCTCCTATGACCCAGCAATCCCACTTTTGGGCATTTATCCAAATGTTTACAAACAAGACCATACTAAAGCTACCAGAACAACTATGTTTATTGCAACATTATTTACTATAGCTAAGATATGGAACCAACCCAGATGCCCTTCAGTAGATGAATGGATCAATAAAATGTGGTATATATACACAATGGAATTCTATGCCTCCATCAGGAAGAAAGACATTGCCCCATTTGTTAGGAAATGGAAAGACTTGGAAAAAATATATATTAAGTGAAATAAGCCAAGCCCAAAGAATCATAGGTCCCATGGTTTCCCTTATTTGAAATATCAAGTATATGTATGAGTCAAGCAGAAAAGTCAGATAAGGTGATGCTAGGAAAATGAACCCTAAGATATGTATTTAAATGTTTTTTTTCTTTCATGCATTTGTTTCTAACACTTTTTTTTTTTGTCTTTTCTTTTTTGGTACTGGGGATCGAACCCAGGACGTTGCACTTGCTAGGCAAGCGCTTTGCCACTGAGCTACTTCCCAGCCCTCTAATGCATTTATAAGATTATTTCTTTGTTGCTTCTTATGTCCCTCCCCCACAGTATAACCCCTGCTTTCACTTTATTTGATGTCGGTATAATTAGTGGAGTGGAAGGGGAAAAACAAGTCGTTTGAATAAGGATACAGGTGGACCTGTTGCAACAATGAGAAGTACAAGTTGACATGTCGAAAATGAACTTTACAACTTTGATGGGGGGGGGAGACTGGGTGGGGGGGTGGGGGGAAGGCTGGGAAGGGATGGGAAGGGGAAATAAAGGAGGAGGCTACAATGCTTGATAAGAAATGTACTCATTATCTTACCCAAGTAAATGTAACCCCTCTGTACAGTATTTTCACCATAAAAAATAAAAAATAAAAAAAGATAATAAAAATGTAATTAAAAGTAAAAAAATTTGTTACAGTACATTTGGTTGAGTAAACCAACTCAACTACAGCCTTCTCCTGATGCAACTACAGGTACACCACATGTCCTTGTTTCTGAGAATAAGAAAAAGTTGCCACCGGCCTTGTACACATGTATGATGTACATACTAACGTCCTTGCATTAATGAAGTCTTGAAATTCTAAATAATATCTAAATAAGAAGCTCCCTATCTTTATTTTCACATTTGGGGATCACTAAGTACCAAAGTTATGTAAAAGGCTACGGTAAGTATATGGAAATGAAATCTGTCTCCTAATATTATAAAGATAAATTACATCATTTTGAGTTACACTTTCTAAAATAATAACAAAAAGTAAAACAGAAACTCAATTTTCTATCCTTGTTATCATTCCAACAGAAATTTGAGAATGCAGTAAAGATACAGCAATCCTAGGTTGGTATAGGATGTTATAGGATCACTAGATAGTGCAAAAAAGTTAACAAAAATGCATCTCCTGATACAATGGAAACAAAATCTACACCTGTAGATTGTGATATAGGTAGAAAATAGTTTCTACTCTTCTAAGTCATTTCCTGTCAGGAAATGACACAAGGGTTTGCAGCTTATAACCCAGCAACAAATAATGCTTCTAAATGTAAACAATCATGATACTAAGAGTAATCAAGGCTACTCCCATTGCTATCGCTGATAAATAAGAATGATATTGGGGAATAGTCAATCTTCAGCATTTTCATACCTTTCCTTTTCTCCAACATGACAAGTCCTAGGCAAGATATGTAAAATATTAACAGAGGATTTTTTATATTTTTTTATTTTGCACACTAAAGCAAATACACTTTCTCTTTGCAAGCCTGACTTTGAAAGAGTCAGACCCTCACAATTATTTTATAGAAAAAAGTTTAGTCCTTTGACTTAGGTATTTTCCTGCCTTTCAACGTTGCTCTCTATTATTTTGGCAACTACATAGAAAAACAAGATAAATCCATTAAGCTTATGTTGGATTGTTCAAGGTCAAGCTGTCTTCAAAGTTTTCTGTTCCCTTCTTCACTGCTAATTAAGGTTTAATTGTTGCTCTTTAAATGATAACAAAACGTGATACTTTAACATATATTCTCATTGAAACCGGTGAAAACAGGAAGTCTGCGATTGCTTTTTTAATTGTTTTCATATATTTTCCTTGGATATCTTCATTATTGCCTTTATTCTCGTCTTCTAATCAGGAACACAGTGTTACACAAAAAGATCTTCTTATGATATAGGATGTTATGTAGGAAAAAATAGATGTATAATTCATATCTTAAGAGACCGAGAAACTCAGAAGACATCTTGCTATTACTGGCATGGTTAAGATGACTTGAATGTGTTGGTTCCTCAGCTAAGTGAAATGCAATAAAATGTTACAGTTGTTGCAAACAATGAATATATCATATACTTTTCTGCTCCAATGAGATGAAATCTCTGACAAGGTTGGAGGGCATATCGATTTTATGGTAGAAGGGTTAACGTTAGAAATCCAAGGGAGATTACTAAAACAGCACTGCCTATCACGAATCAGTTCATTATACTTGTGGCATATTAGTACATAAACATACAAATAGGAATTGAGTGAGAAATGTCTCATTTATACAGTTGATTCAATGACAACTAAAACCAGAAAACACTTCTCTACATTTATATAAACTAGTATATCTATTGATGACTTTAAAAATTTTAGAATATGTTTTAATGTTTATGTCAAATTATTTGTTTATTTCTAACTATTTATTTTTAATTGTTGTCAGTCGTGGGGCTTGAAATCTGGGCCTGGACACTGTCCTTCAGCTCTTCAGATCAACACTAGTGCTCTACCACTTGGGCCACTGCCAGTTTTCTGGTGGCTCATTGGAGATAAGAGACTCGTGGACTTTCCTGCCTAGGCTGGTTTTGAACCATGATTCTCAGCTCTCAGACTCCTTAGTAACTATGGTTACAAGCATGAAATATTGGCACCTGTCTACCTAATTATTTTTAATCATTTATGAAATGGGGATTGGTAATCACATTCTTTTATATGTTGTGTAATGATCAAGCTATATCACATCGACTAATTTCTTTATGTAACATTTCGTTTTTGTGAGACTTCTAAAAGTCTTATCTTTTGGCTGTGATAAAATATCTATTCTTAACTATAATCACTTTGCTTCTTGTTGCATACAATTGATATATTTAGTTTTAATCTTGGAAGTCTTCTAAACTCATGTAAAACATGAGTTGTAACGTGAAAGAAATTTATGGTTCCATTACTTGCCTTAGGAAAACCATTATCCCTTTTGTTTATAATTATATTTCTGTGGGAATGTGTAAAATTCATTCATTTCACTGTTAAACTTGATAAGTTATATTATATCAAGTAGATTCAAACTTATATTTGAAAATTGCACACTTACCTCAAATACACTTCCACTTTCTTCTTCCTCATAATTAAAATAACAGTAAAGTAAAGCTTGGTGTTAGCCGTTCATTTGTAGAATCCTAGAAACTCAGAGTCTAAGGCCTGAAGATTTTGGTTCAATGGCAGCCTAAATAGACAAAAATGTGAAAACATATCTTCAATTGTCCAGCAAGAAAGAGAAGGTGAAGAAGTGGCTCAAGGAATAGAGTGTCATCAGCCATGAGCAAAACATTCAAGGGAGCCCATTAAACATTGATTTCAAGCCCTAAAAATGACCCATACACATGACAACAACAACAAAAAGTACTATGAAAATCAGTAATGAAGACAAAATAGTAGAAAAGATCCTGAGAAATGTTTGTGAACATATGGAAGACAGAAGTCATTTGACAAGATTTTGATTCATGAGAGGGAAAAGTCACTGTCTCATTTGTATAATCTCATTGTACTTTTTGTGTTGAAACCTGGCTCCTGGATAACTTGTGAAAGAGTAGATTGGATTACCTGAAATAGCAGAAATTGCCTGTAACTATGCACCATCTCACTCTGCAAAAATCTAAAATTGTACCTATTAATTTAAATAAAACCTCATGATAGAAACAGTTTGGTTCACATACACAAGGATCCTTATTTTGAGGCTTCAGACCAGTGCTTTTGATTATAACCACTCCTGCTTTACCCCCATCCCCTTGTGCATCTAAACCTTACTAAGCTGCACCAACCCAAGGCTTTGAACTACAGCCCCTTGCCTTAATCTTGTTTTTCTCCTGCTTCAACTCATTTCACATGGTATCTCTGTCTTAGATTTAGTTGCTTTCATTCTAATCTCCACCAAAAAACTCTTATATTCATGTCAACACACTATAAATAACCTAGTTAGAATAGGGAGTAAAGCTTTAGAATTGGCTGAGGCTCCCATTTGTATATTTGCTCCCTAATAAATCTGTGCTACACTTTCTCTTTTTTTTCCATGGTTTTTCAGTCAGACAAATGATTGATTTGGTTTGATGTAATTCCATTTATCCAGACTTATTTTGGAAGTTTTGACCTGTGCCAAGGAGCCCTCTTGTTTCCCCTAACTATTCCTTTAGTATTCTAAAGGTATCTGGACTTACATTGAGGTCTTTGATCAATTTGTAATCGATACTGGTGCAGGGGGATATATAAGAATCTAACTACAGTTTTCTGTGTACAGCCAATTCTACCAGCACACATTTGTGAAGAGGCTGTTTTCCTACCATCCTGTGATTCTGGCTTCCTTATCAAAGATTATGTGCCTATAGGAGTGGCTTCCTTTCGGGCCTTCAATTAGGTTGCATTGATGGAATTCTGTGCTTTCATTGGAAAGAATGGCATTACATCATTCCTGAGGAAATGGAAAGACTGGAAATTAGCCAGATCCAATTAAATATATGCTGCATGGTTTTCCTCATTTGTAATAACTAGATATGTCCATAAATCTACAAATTAATCCAATAGATAGTAAAGGACAAATAATTACAATTGGACATGATTAACAACACTCTAAGCATTTACATAGCAAGAACAAGGGAAGCTATTTTTAGGAGAGGATCAAAATGGCTCAATAGCTATGTGCATATGACCACATAAAGTGTTGCTTGTTGCAATCAACTCTAAGAATCAATCTAATATGAGAAATACATATATCTGTATATAATTTTCATTGATGTCACAAAATTAACTTACTTCCCTGTAATCTCAAAAGCAAAGTTTTAAGTTTAGAAGATAAAATTGAGGAAAGTTTTCATCTCATAAACTAAAATACATAAGGGAAAAGGTGGGAGAGAAAAGATAAGATGAAAAGTAGAGTGCTATCAATTTAAGAATTCATAAACAATTCCCAAAAATGTACAAGAGAGCTGGGTTAGTTTTAGTACTAGATTAATATATACAAAGCCATGGGTTCAATCTCCATGAAGGCCTACTAATAAGTTAATAAATAGTAATAATAAAATAATTCCTTGAAATAAATGTTTTCATATTAGAGAGGCCTGAATCCTGACAGTAAACACAATACTTTCAATTCTTGTATCCAATGACATGAAACTACAAGAATGAAGAGGAAATAGTTTCCCTTTTCTATATTTTCCTTTCCTTTTCTGTTTTCTTCTTTTCTTTTTTCCTTTGGCACTACTAGTCCATGAAGTTGCTAAGGTTCTGACCACATTAGACTTTTTTTTCAGCTGAGGTCCTACTTTTTGGTCAATCCTCCCTCCCTGGAACAATAATTTCTTACCTATGGCTTACACAAACGTGAGATAACAGGGAAATTACACCATATCTAGCTCTCTTTGTTTTTGTAGTCTCTCACGAATTTTTTTTTATCAGATCTGGCCCTGGATATCAGTCTTTTAAACCTCTGCCTTCTAATTAGCAAGGTACATTTCATCTCAAGCTTGGATCCAGACTATTTTTGAGTGTAAACATTTAAAATTGACTTTTTTTTCCTAGATATCATTAAATTTAATTGAGGTTAGTATGAGTCTTTATCATGGTATAAGAAGAACACAGAGAAATCCCTTGAATATTTTTTCCAATTTATTTAAATATTTCTAGTATGACATCACAAGTAGGACAGTAATATTTCACAAGTAACTTATGAATACTTCAGTTATTTTAATTATTTTGTGCACATATTAAGTCCAATATAGTTTTATCAACTCTATGTGAATATACCATATAATGTTTTATTATTTGAATCTTATTCTCCAAACCTCCAGGTTAAAAATATTTTTAAATGTGAATTGAATTGTGGTTCAACTCTCTATTCAACTATCATAATTTATTTTTTGAACATTTTTCTTATCTTTAAGTTGTTGTACAAAGGATTTGCCATTCGCTCAAACAGTTTATGCATACAGTGCATCTTGATCAATGTCACCATTTTCAATACTCTCATCCACTCCTCCCAATTAACCCCAGTCTTTAGGTATCTAAATATTATGTTATGTATGGAATTGCTTGCCATTTAACAAAGCAGTTTATATGTACAATGCACCTGGAATTCCGTTACCACTTCAACATCTTCACCCCCATTTCACACTACCCCTTGCTTTGTATATTTCAATTCTGGGAAGTATGCAATGGATTCTTGCCTGGGTTCTATCCTTTTCCACTTCAAATTTTTACCCTTCTCACATTGTCCCCCCCCACTTTCCTCTCTTGTAGTACACATTTACTGGTATATATTTTATTAGACTTTGACTTAATATATTAAGGGAATTAGAGTATTTTCACTCTCCATGGACTCTGACACTTCAAATATTTCATTTGTACCTCCTTGCATACCATGCAGTGTGTTAACTTTTATGATTATAGGCATTTTCTATCTACCAGAAATGAGGAAAATCATGCCACCTAAGTTTCTCTGGGTCCAGTTAATTTCACTTGACATGATTATTTCTAAGTTTTCCATTATCCTTAAGAATGGTGCAATATTATTCTTTTTGATGGATGAATAGAATTTGATTATGCATATATATATTTATACAGATACATATATATACACATACATACATATATACATACTTGTAAATAGGGATCAAAAATTATGTATATATAATTCATACACACACATACAATTATTGATCCTTTTTTACAATGAGAAGCATCTGGGCAGATTCCATAGTTGGCTTCAGAAAATAATGCAACAATGAACATGATTGTGCTGGCAGCTCCAGTGAGGCCTTCTTTCTGCTCTATTGGATAAACGCCCAAAAGTTGAATTGCTGTATCATAGGGAGGTCTCGATTCAGTTTTGTGAGCCACCTCCATAGTGTTTTCCAAAGTGCATGAAGAAGATTAATTTCCACCAACAGTGTAATACAGTTTCCTTTGGGCCACATCCTTATCAGTATCTGTGATTGTGTGTTTTTACAAAAGACATTGTAACAGGGTTGAGATGAATCACAGCGTTGTTTGGATTTGCCATTCTTTTATGAAGAGAGAGGTATCTATTTGTCATTTAACTTCTTTTTCTAAGAAATTCTCTTTAAGCCTTTATCCAATATATTAATTAGATTGTTGTTTATTTGAGAGCTTATTTTTGTTGGGTTTAAATTTTTTGATCTCTCAATATGGGTTAGTTATGAAAATCCTTGTCTGGTGCTTAGCTAGTAAAAATATTCTTCCATTCTTTTCTTTTTTTATTTTATTTTATTTTATTTTATTTGAGAACATACTGTACAGAGGGGTTACAATTGCATGGGCAGGATAATGCATACATTTCTTACCAAGCATTGCAGCCTCCTCCTTTGTTTACCCTTCACCTCCCTTCCCAGCCTCCCCCCTCCCCCCCCACCCAATCATACCCCCCCCCAGCGACATTGTAAAGCTGGTTTTGACATGACATTTTGTACTTCTCATTGTTGCAACAGGTCCACCTGAATCCTCAAACGACTTGTTTGTCCCCGTCTCCTCCACATGTTATACTGACATCAAATATAGTGAAAGCGGGGGTTACACTGTTGGGGAGGGACATACAAAGCAACAAAGAAATAATCATATAAATGCGTTAGAAACACATGCATGAAAGAAACAAAAACATTAAAATACATATTTGAGGGATCGTTTTCCTAACATCACATTCTCTGACTTTTTCCACTTGACTCATACCTATACTAGATATTGCAAATAAGGGAAACCATGGGACCTATGTTTCTTTGGGCCTGGCTTACTTCACTTAATATAATTTTTTCCAAGCCTTTCCATTTCCTAACAAATGGGGAAATGTCATTCTTTCTGATGGAGGCATAGAATTCCATTGTGTATATATACCACATCTTCTTGATCCATTCATCTACTGAGGGGCATCTGGGTTGGTTCCATATCTTAGCTATGGTAAATAATGCTGCAATAAACATAGTTGTGCTGGTAGCTTTAGTGTGGCCTTGTTTGTGATCATTTGGGTAAATGCCCAAAAGTGGGATTGCTGGGTCATTGGGGAGCTCTATGTGGAGTCTTTTGAGGAACCTCCATACTGCTTTCCAAAGTGGTTGAACAAGTTTACATTCCCACCAACAATGAAGTAAGGTTCCTTTCTATCCACATCCCCTCCAGCATCTGTTGTTGTTAGAGTTCTTGATTTTTGCTGTTCTAAGTGGAGTGAGGTGATATCTCAATGTTGTTTTGATTTGCATTTCTTTTATGGCTAGGGATGTTGAACATTTCTTCATGTGTCTATTGGCCATCTATCGCCCACTTACTTATTGCGCAGTTGTTTCTTTGAGGATTTGTTGTTGGGGGATTTAATTTTTTGGGTTCCAAGTATATTTTAGATATGAGACCCTTATCCGTTGTATGGCTAGTGACGATCTTCTCCCAATCCGTGGGCTTTCTTTTGATCTTGTTAGCTATGTCCTTTGCCATCTGAACAACACATTGTTGAATCACCAGTGGGTTGTGGAAGAGATTAGTAAAGAAATTCAAAAGTCCATGATATTCAACAAAAATGAACATACAAATTACCAGCTTCTCTGGGACCCAGTAAAGGCAGTCAATAAATAAGGAGATATGAAATCAACAATTCAAAGAGACATTTGATTATCCTTGAAATAGATTAGCAAGATAAACCCCAATACAGTGGATGGAAAAATACCATTAAAATTAAATCAGAATTAAATGAATTAAAATCCAAAAAAAACCCCTAGAATCAACAAATCGTTGGTTTTTCGAAAAACTTACCAAAATTGACAGATCCTGAGCAAATCTTACCAGAAAAAACAAGAGAACACAACCAAATAAACAAACTCAGAGATAAGAATGGAAACGGTACCACAGAAACAAACAAGATTCAGAGCATTATAAGCGAATACTTCTCAAACCTCTTGCTAATAAGTTTGAGAATCTTGCAGAAATTGATCTTCTCCTAGCAAATATCCACACGCCAAAATTAGACTAAGATGAGTTAAGCCATCTTAACAGGCCCATATCAAACATTGAAATAGAAACAGCAATAAGAGAACTCCCATCTAAGAAAAGCCCAAGACAAGATGATTTTACAACGGAATTATAAAAGGCTTCAAAGCAAAGCACACACCAATACTCCTCCAAATCTTCAAAGAAATTTTAAAAGAAAGTTCAAGACCAAACTCATTTTATGAAGCCATCATAAACGTAATCCCATAACCAGGCAGGGACTCAGGAAACAAAGAGACTCATTTCTTTGATGAACATTGATGCAAAACTTTTCAACAAAATTTTGGCCAATCAACTTCAACAATTACTCCAAAAAATTATAGACCACAATCAAATAGGACTCATTTCAGGGATGCAGAGCTGGTTCAATATACACAAATCAATTATTATAATTCATCATATCAAAAAGAACAAAAAGGATAAGAACAACATGGTTATCTCAATAGATGCAGAAAAAACATTTGACAAGATCCAACATTCCTTCATGATGAAAGCTCTGGAAAAACTAGGAATCTAGGGAACATTCTTCAATGCAATAAAGGCTGTATATGACAAACCTACAGCCAGCATTATACTAAATGGTGAAAAACTAAAGCCATTTTCTCTTAACTAAGAAATGAGACAAGGATGTCCACTCTCTGCACTTCTCTTCAATTCAGTATTAGAATGCCTAGCTACAGCAATAAGACAAGATGCAAACCTAAAAGGTACAGGAATAGGGAAAGATGACGTAAAACTCTCCCTCTTGCAGATGATATGATCTTGTATTTAAAGAAGCCCATTGATTCCACTCTCAAATTATTCATGCTGATTCAAAACTTTGGCAAAATAACAGGGTATAAAATTAACCCTGACAAATCAATGGCTTTTCTGTACACCAACAATCATAAAAGTGTGGCTGAAATCAGGAAAGGAACTCCATAATAGCCTCACAAAAAATGAAATACCTAGGAATTAACCAAAGAAATGAAGGATCTCTATCATGAAAACTATAAAAACCTGAAAAAGGAAATCAAAACAGAAATTAGAAAGTGGCAAAAACTCCCATGCTCCTGGATCAGAAAGATCAAGTTCGTGAAAATGGCAATACTTCCCAAGGCTATCTACAAATTCAATGTGATATCCATCAAAATTCCAACCTCATTCGGCAAGGAAATAGAAGAGGCAATCCAAAAATTCATATGGAACAATAAAAGAACCTGAATATCAAAATGATCCTTAACAGAAAGAGCAGTGCTGGAGGAATATCAATACCAAATTTCAAACAGTATTACAAAGCTATAGTAATTAAAACAGCTTGGTACTGGCACAAGAACAGACCTCAGGACCAATGGAATGAAAGTGAAAACACAGAAATGAACCCACAGACCTATAGCCATCTAATCTTTGATAAGGGGGTTAAAAAATAGAATGGAAGACAGCCTCTTCAGTAAATGGTGCTGGCAAAATGGGTTAATCACTTGTAGAAAACTAAAGCTCGATCCCTATATATCACCCTGCACCAGAATCAACTCCAAATGGACCAAAGACCTAGTAATCAAAGCAGACACCCTAAAAACATTACAGGACAGAATTGCACATACCATAGGTCTCCTTGGTAGAGGCTGAAATTTTCTTAATAGAGACCCAGAAACACAACAAATAAACAAAGGTAGCACAAATGGGATTGCAAGAAATTGCAGACCTGCATGGCAAAGGACATAGCTAGCAAGATCAATAGAAAGCCCACAGATTGGGAGAAGATCTTCACTAGCCATACAACAGACAAGGATCTCATATCTAAAATATACCTGGAACTCAAAAAATTAACCCCTCAACAACAAATCCTCAAAGAAACAATGGCCCAATAAATAAGTGGACTAAAGACTTAAAGAGAAACTTCTCTGAAGAGGAAAGTATGGCCAATAGACACATGAAGAAATGCTCATCCTCCCTAGTCATAAAAGAAATGCAAATCAAAACAACATTGAGATACCACCTCCCCCTAGTTAGAATGGGTATAATCAACAACTTTAATATCAACAGATGCTGGAGGCAATGTGGCCACAAGGGAACCGTATTGCATTGTTGGTTGGAGTGCAAAAATATTCAACCACTTTGGAAAGTAGTTTGAGGTTCCTCAAAAGACTCTATGTACAGTTCCCCTATGACCCAGCAATCCCACTTTTTGACATTTACCCAAATGATCGAAAATAAGACCATACTAAAGCTACCAGCACAACTATGTTTATTGCAGTATTATTTACCATAGATAAGATATGGAACCAACCCAGATGCCCCTCAGTCTATGAATGGATCAAAAAAAATGTGGTATATATACACAATGGAATTCTATGCCTCCATCAGAAAGAATGACATTGCAGCATTTGTTAGGAAATGGAGAGACTTGGAAAAATTATATTAAGTGAAGTAAGCCAGGCCCAAAGAAACAGAGGTCCATGGTTTCCCTTATTTGCAATTGCTAGTATATGTCTGATGCAAGTAGAAAGGGTCAGATAAGTTGATATTAGATGAAATGAAACCCAAGATAAGGACTCAAATGATTTTTCTTCCTTGCTATTTTTTTCTAGCATACTTACATTATGATTTCTTTGTCGCTTTTTATGTCCCTACCCCCTGGTATAAGCACTCTTTTGATGTTGCTACAATTTGGGGAGGGGAAGGGAAAAATAAATTGTTCAAATAGAGAAACTGGTGGACCCATTGCAACAATGAGATATATAAGAGCTTATATCAAAAACGAACTTTACAACTTTGGGACGGAGGGGGGACCAGGAGGTGGAAGTGGGGGAGAGATGGGAAGGAATGATTAGAGGAAAAAAAGGGGGAGGCATAATACTTGATAAGAAATGTACTCATTACACTGCTCATGTAATTGAAACCCCTCTGTACATATTTTCACAATTAAAAAATCATTAAATAATAAAAATCCATGTCAGATTTTTTTTTGTCGGTTGTGGGGTTGAATCTCTGGGCCTGCACACTGTCCCTCAGCTATTTAGCTCAAGGCTACCACTCTACCACTTGAGCCACAGTGCGGTTTCTAGTTTTCAGTTGGTTTATTGTAGATAAGAGTCTCACAGACTTTTCTGCCCAGGCTGGCTTTGAACCACTATCCCCAGATCTCAGTCTTCTGAATAGCTAGGATTATAGGCATGAGCCACTAAAGCACAGATCCAAGTCCATTAAAGAAAACATACTTATTGAAATTTCTGGCTTTTTCCAATAAGCAATCTTACTTTTTCAGCATTAGTTTATAACTATGAGTTATTTTTAGATGTAACTGTGAGTTTTTTAAATAGGATCAAATATAATTTTACTGTTATTTATTATCTCACAAAAATCCAATGTAATTGATTTCCCCAAAGTCCATTATTACAGACTATATTAATCACTATTATTATTACACTGTATATTACATATAGAGTGAAGTGAAAATAGTTTGGACTATTTCATATAAATTCGTAGATGCTATTTTAGCATTATAAATTCATATCTGTGATTTTAAATCAAGGAAAGAAGATTTTAGGGTTAACATGAAATATGAAAGTGTAGTGTGTCCCAATTAAACCAAAATTCTGAGTTCATACAGAAAAAAATTATTTTCTTTCCAATAAAGTCTTTGAAGTAATACTATTGGAAATAGTGAGGCAAAAGGAGGAAGAATTCAAATCATATCAAACAATGTCCCTGTTATTCTGTTATCCCCTCCACTAAGAAGACCTGCCCATTCCTAGTTGTAACAAAATTTCGAGTGTCTATCTTAGAACTCTATTAGGAAATTTCTAAATCACTGAGTCTTTTTGTACTTTGTATTATATGAAATAAAATATAGACACAAAAATTTGAAATAAAATGCACACATATGTTGAAGTCATCACAGCTGGAAAAACAACCAACAAAGTAGAAAGAAAGGGAAAAAATGAAAAGAATTACAAAATAGGACCAAAAGTTCCAAGGAGATTATTTTAAAAGCACACACACACATATACAGCTAAAATAAAAATTATGAGAGGAAAAAAAGTTAATAGAAAACAATTGTTTAAATATAAAAATTTAAAAAAGCTTATAAAAAGAGTTCTTTGAATTTTGGCTTTTTTTGGTGGGGGGATGGAAAGATTATGTATCTCCCCTGTATCCATAACCAGTCTCGTGGTGGAGTCTCTGTTCTGCTTTTGGTGTTTGGTTTTCCTGTGGCTTGATTGGTTTCTTAAGTGAATTTGTTTGAGCAGGCAGAAAAATGCTCTACATTACCCACAATTTTGGGATCCTCCTCCCAGGCTAGTTCAGTGGGAGGGATATCTACTTAGAGTCACAAAAGAGGGAGATGGCTCTTTCCTGTAGTTTGGAGATGCTGTGATGAGGCTAGGTTCTGGGTAGGGTTGAGGCCTTTCAGCTTACAGTGGCTTATCCCTGAGGGGCTAGCTCCTGAGACTCTCACAGAGCGCAGTCTGGAGCCATTCTTAGGATTTATGTTTACTGAGTTTCAACAGTTTTTCCAGGCTGCTGTAGGGAGTGTTAGCCTCTGGCTCTTCCAAGTGTAGAAAGTCCCACTCCTCTGTGGGCAGAGCTATTTCTGCCTGGGCAGGGTGACTTTCCCCTGGGTGGAGCTGAGCCTGCCAGGTCAGGTCAGGTTCTTATGACCTGCTAAATGACTCTCGAGGCCTTAGTTGGAGCTAGTTTGCTCAGCCAGGCCTTTGTCAGTATCAAAGATGGAGATCTCCGGTGTTGGGGGTGAGGGGTGGCCTTTCCTCCTCTGATCCCTGAGAAGGACAGAGGATGTCAGGGTTCTATCATGCCAGAGTCTTGGTTCCTGGGCCATCTCTGGTCTGTGATCTGCAGGATGAAGATATCTACTCCTTGTCTGTTCTTGCTGGTGTAGTGTAGAATCGCTCGCCCGCCACATCTGCTGCCTTTGTACTGGACTCTCTTCATAGGTTTGGAAGCTTTGGCCCCCTCTGCTGCCAATGCTGCCACTGCTGCTGCAGCTGTGGCTACTGGCAAGTGCTCAGATCTGTCTCCTTGCCTGGGTTTTCCCTCTTTTGCCAAATTTTCTGTACTGTGATGGCACACTTGGTGTGATTCTTTAGCCTAGGACTGTTCACTGGAACACTAAAACTGCTTTCTATGGGAGAGCTTGTTTAGCCTCCAGCTTCTCCTCCACCCTCTTCCTCTGAAACTTCACTCACTCTTTGAATGTGAAGTATGGCTCCTATTTTTTATAAGGTGAATCAAGCAGAGGAATCCGTTTAAGATGTGAAAGAGCCTGTGAAAGAGTCTTTGACATTGAAAATTGTCCTGGGTATGAATTTTTGGACAAATATCCCCATTCAAAGACGAATGATTTTTTTTATTGAGCTGGTAATGGGGTTTGAACTCCTGGCCTTGAGCTCTGGGCTTTAATTCTCAATGTTTGGACTATATCACCTATACACATTCACTTCTTCCTTTTACCAAAAATGAAAGAAAGAATCCCTTAGATTTATTTATTTGGAATGGCTTTGAATATCAATTGTCAAATTTGAAGCTACCCAATAGGTAGGTGTAAGCCACTGGTTCTATTGTAGAACTAACTTCTCAAGAGTAAATAATCACAAAAAAAGAGAAAAAATTCAGTTATTTATGTGTTGTCTGATAAGCCATATTACTTGCTACTAGAAGAGAAAAGAGAGCAAGTAAAGATGAATATGGAGGAGTGAGACACAAAGAGAGAAGGTAGGGGAGGGTAAGTGAGGAAAGGGAAAAGGAGGAGACGAGAGGAGTGGAGAGATGAGTAGAATTGTGTATTCCTCACTAAGGTACTGTTGGACAATCAGTGCCTTTGCATGTATGTAGCCAAAGATTTATATTTATGATAGTAGTAAGTTGAGATATAAAATACCGGTTTATAGGTAATATCCTGTTAGTGTGCTTCCTCCTGCACCAAGGGCACCACAGTTAGATTGTTACAGATAAGGCAAGAGTAAGCAGTTTTAGTGATTCTGAGAAACAATAATTGACATGCCAGGAATGCTCCTTTGTATGGTGAAGTCAAGCATCACTCTTGTGCCCTGCTCCAGTCTTCCTCTCAGCAAGAATAGCAGAAACAGAAGAGGAAGGAGATATCTGAGTAATGATCACCTCTCTGTTTTTTCTTCCTTTGGCCTCTCAAATAATAAAGCCCAAGGAGACTTAACATGAAGTAGTGGGGAAAGTGGGGGGAGGGAAGATCAGTCTAGCTTAATGTGAAAGTTGTAAAATAATTGGGACAGCGTTTCAAATACTGAAATAAAACCATTGTAATTATTAATAAAAACTAACTCTAAATTTATTTGAAAATGTAAAAGACTACAGGACTCACTACATAGTGGAATCTGTATAATCAAACTTACTCAATCGTCTATCATCAGAAATTGAAGACCGTTCCTAAACTTTCAATACTAGGTTAATTACCTTTGATATTCACTTAAACTGTGTGAATATGATGCAGAAAACATGACTTTAAATTTAGATTGCTGAAGTGATAAGCAATGGAAATTCATGATGGATAGCACAATGCGAAGAGCATGGAAATTATTTTCCTTCCATCTTCAGTGCGTAGGGAAGGATAAAAGCTCCAATTCTGAATTTAGGACTGAAGGTGAATAGTAAAGGAGACCTATTTCAGCCATTCAGAGATTAGTAATGTGGAGAAAATTCCTCATTTATGTAGGCCAAACATGGAAGTGAGGATGTGGCAATCCCAAAGCCAAATCCCAAAGTCAGAGATATTTAACAAAATACCATGAAGTTCAAACAAGACTTAAAAGGGAGAGTTGGGCTTAAGGGGACTAGGGAATAAGAATGGAGAGGGAAATGGTGGACTAATACAATCATACACATGTGAGAATATAAGTAGGAAACTTGAAGGAATAGATGGGGTTGGCGTAAGGGAAGGAAGAAAAATAGAAAGTTTGACAATGTCCAGATGTATTGAAACGCACATATACTCTATTCAACACTGACATGATGAAGCGAAACTCCTTTGCACAACTAGCTAAAAATTAATTTTTAAGTTTTAATATTAAGAGAGCAGAAGCATAAATCTTTAGAAATAAATAAAAGGATAGCTTTGACATATTACTGAGGCTTGTGCTTCTTTCAGTATGCAAAATTTAATGTGTCAAGCCTGTTGCAAATGTAAATCTTATTTTGCCAATCCTTTTTGCAAATTGCTTAAAATATTGAGAACCAAATGCCACTATCCCTTCACTTTCAATAAAAAAATCTTATACACCTTTAGGTTTCTCAGGTGTTTATAAATATTTTAATGTAATGCATTGGAACTAATTTTATTCTACATTTAAGTTTAAATTTTAAATCATTTAATTCTTTTAAAATCCTCTCACTCGGGCACAGGTCTGGATAGATAACTGATGTGGGCAGAATCAGAATTATTCAGAAGGCTATAAAAGAATGTTTCCCTAATTTTCTCTCTGCAGGATCATAGAATACAGACTGTCCTTATTAGGAAAATGGAAAAGGTATAGGACAGACTCAATAATCAATGGGAGATGGTTGTTTATTAAGGAACAGCGAGAGGCATAGCCATTCCAAAGGGTTTGAAGGTTGTGTGAGGGATCTGGGACAGGATTTTTGTTTTTATAGGAGGTCTGAGCAAGGAGAGGTTATTGAAAAACCCCTAGGTCAAAAAGGTGGGGGCTTTTCAGTTGGGCCCACAATGGAATATTTACAGCTAGGCCTATGTGGATTGCCCTGCCTTCACTTCAAAGGAATTCAAACATACCTGGAATTTTGCCTGGAATCTGTATTGGCCTAGGACAATAGGATGGGGGTCAATCCCTCATATTCCATCTTTAGATACATAAAATGATAGGGCAAAGAGGGGAGAGGCTATTCTTCATATAGGATCTTTGGAAACATAAAAAGAATTGGGCTGAGAGTGAAGTATCATTAAGTTATGAGAACAAAGCAGATTCCAATGGTTTTAAACCCTGGAGTATAAAAGGTGGAGGTCATTGTGGTCATTTCTGGCAAAGTCCTGCTGGCATGGGAATGTTGAGCAGTCATTTGGGCCGGGGCCTTCAGGTCCAGGTCTGTGCTGGGTCTAAGCCAAAGCCTCTGGTTGCCTGCAGTAATAGGATGGCCTTGACTTGGTCCCAGGTCTAAGTGAGAGCTGTTATCCTGTTATAGAGAAAGTTGAAAATGCTGAGATCAGCCAAAAGGCTGACATGGTGGCAGGACTAGATACGAGTGATACAGGAAAACACACCCTGGACACAAGCCAGAAAAATTCCATTTGGATCATGAGTCGAAAACCAGTCAGAAGCCAGACCTGAATTGGAGTAGATAAGGGCCTGGTGAGAGAGCTTGATCATTTCCTATAAATAGCAGGTAACAAAGGCAAGAATATAAATTCCTGTCCAGTTAGAAGTTACACAGATATGGACATTAGATGGACAAGCTTCTCAACTTGTTTCTATTGACCTCCTGGCTCTGGTTAATTCTGAAAGGGCAGGCACAAAGTGGCTGATGTGACATCATCTCTTACTTTTTTCCACCTTGTCCGGTGGTCTAGGTGCTTGTGGCTGGGATATGGGCTTTGAACTCAAAGCCAGAGCATTTTCCCTGAGCATTTCTGCTCGAGGCTAGTGTCCTACAACTTTGACTTGGAGGGCCATATTTAGTATTTTGATGGTTAATTTTTGAGCCAGCTTCCAGACTGCTCTTTGCTGGTTAGCTGGGAAATAGAGTATCTGAGGGATTTTTCTGCCGGGCTGGTTTGAACTGCAATCTTTGCCACAAAAACCTTTAATATTTCTAATTAAAGCAACAAGGAGATCAATGGGAACAAGCATAGCTTACATGCACCCTGTCAAGAATTGATCAACAAATACTTGCCAGAACACTGCAATGACACAACTCAATGATGGGATGAGAGTTTCAGTATAGCTTGGATGCCTGTGAAACCTGAAAACCAAAGTTTACAAGAGGCTTTCCTGGCCTACATATGTTTCAATAGCAAAACAACATAGCTGGCTTTTTCACGTCAGGCTGTGTAAGGTTTACAGAGAGTGTTCCACAAGAGTCTTAAATTTGTAAACGTAAAGCAATCTTATACCAAAAATCAGCTGTGTGTGATGGAGTCAGACAGGAGTCCAGTTTCCATAGTGGAGGCAGGATGGTCTAGGCAGGATCTGGGCTAGACTGCATCCCTCAGATGAATTCTCAAATCTCCTGGGTAGTTGCTTACATATTTATATACAGACCGTTTGAAGACACTTGAATTTAGATGGACATAGAGAATGACATGCTAGATTTAATGTAAATCAAAGCCAACAATTATATACCAACTTTATTCATAAGGTATCTTTTAAGGCATACTCATACCATGTGCTACATACTTGAAATTTCTGAGGACAGAAAGATGTGAAAAAATTTTTTTAACACAATTCTTACCTGAAGCAAATAGTTTAAAATGCCTACTCTCTTTCTTTCAATGTAGTAACATACATTTCATATTCTTTCTGCCTCTTCAAACAAGCCTGAAAACACTATTTCACAGTAACATAAAGAGCAAAACAAAAATAATCTGATACAACAATCACAATCCTAAATTACCTGAAAAAATCAACAATATATGAAAAAAATCTGAGGAAGAGGAAAAACAATGGCATAATAAGAAAAAAACTACCCTAGTTCTCTCTAGTGAAACAGAGATTTAGGGTCCTACCAGGTACTCCACTTATAGAGGATCACATCAAGTCAGCTATAATTATATATAGATACACAATTCAAAAGAAGATTTTATATTGTCTTCACAAGAAAACAGAAATCTATGAAAAGTTGACCAGGCAGGCAGGTGATTGCTGTGACTGTGTTGGCTAATATATTGAAAAGCACAGCTGCAGTGTGGAAATAAAAATGCCACATGGGAAAAAAGTAGGAACAGTGACAGCCCATCCAAACACAGACACAATTCACCATAGCACTGACAGTCAGAAGTGTCACTGGAACCACAAGTATTAACATCAGAACATCTCACCACACTGATTTCTATTCCTACACTTAATGGTCTAGACAAAAACCTAATTCCAGAAAAACAAATCACAACACAATATCAAATCAACATCTTGCAAATCAACCAAGAACATAGAGAATCACCTATTAATATCGTAGATCCCTTAAAATAAATCCTCCAAATGGATGAGAACGATTCACAAAAATACAAGAAAAGTGATGTCAAGGTAGTATAATTCACAGTAAATAACCAGGCACTAGAATACCCAATCAAGAACATAGAAGATAGTTTTCAAAATACATTACAAATACTGCTAAACAATGTGATTAATGAAAAGATACAAAACCTCTACAAGGAAATTTGTGAACAAGATGAGACCAACCAAAGATTAGTAAAATAATTCATGGAGACTACAAACAAAATGTTTAATAAATTCTGGAAGTCAAGGGAGTCCAAGGAAAAAATGGATGCCTACATAAAAGATATAAGAGAATGGCTAGGAAGGTGGCTCAGTGGTAGAGCGTTTGCCTAGCATACATGAGGCCCTGGGTTCGATTCCTCAGCACCACAGAAGCAAAAAAGAAAAAAGCCAGAAGTGGCGCTGAGGCTCAAGTGGTAGAGTACTAGCCTTGAGCTGAAGAGCTGAGGGACAGTGCCTAGGCCCAGAGCTCAGGCCCCATGACCGGACCCTCCCCCCCCCAAAAAAAAAAGATATAAGAGAAGACACATATGAAAAATCAACCCTCCCAACCCCCTCCACTCAAAGAAAAGATGTAAAGAAAGTCCATACAAGACCTAAAACAAAGCTTTAATAAAGAGATAGAAGCTCTGAAAAATGACCAATTAGAAGACAGGGAAATCAAAAACAAAGTAGAAAGTATCCACAGCAAATAGATGACATAGAAGATAATCTCCAGAGTCAAAGACAGACTAGGCCTAATAGGAAACAGGAAATAATCACTTAGAACAAATCCAAGAAATAAGAAGTGATCTTGCCAGAACTTGAAGACTCAGAAGATCAAATTTGGGGGAGACAGGTTCAAGAAGGAGAAGAGCAGGAAACTAAATGCATGGGAAACATATTACAGAATTCTAGCAGAGATCAGGCCAAACATCCAAAGAAGCTCATTCAGAGAAGAGAAGTTTTTAGAACACCAAACAGAGAATTCCAGAACAGAACAGCCCACCACCACATCATAATCCATTAGAAGATCATTAAAGATCAAGAAAAGCATTTTTAAACCTGCCATAGTGAAAAGATTGATTATTTATAAAGGATATACAGTCATAATAAATATAGATTTCTTAGCTGATATGGTAAAAACAGAGCTTGGCATGATACATGTCAAATATAAAGGCAAACAACTACCAAACGTGAACTTGCTACCAAGCAAAAATCTCCTTTATGTTTAAAGGATATATAAAAATATTTCATGATGAAGAAAATTTGAAAAAAATGTATCTTCACCAAATCAGCAGTATAGAAGTTAATTAAATATATCTTACATAGAGAAGATCAAGAACAGTAACTGGTTATATACAATGCTCCCTACCAAAGAATAAGGTAAATATATTAAGAGTAGATGAGGCATAGCTGTTAAGAGCAGGTGTATAACATAGCAGGACTTATCAGGTATTTCACAGTCTTATCTCTCAATATCACTGGACTTAAATTTCCAAATAGAAGACATAGATTAAATAGCAGCATTAAAAAGCAAGACACATCCATCTACTTCCTACAAGAGACACATTTTATTAACATAACCAAACCCATACTCAAACTGAAAGATTGGAAGTAAAATTTTCAAGTAAATGGACACCATAAACAGACCACAGTCGAATTGCTAACATAAGATAAAATAAAATTCAAATTGAAATTAGTAGGAATAGACATTACATATTAATAAATGCAACTCCATTAGCCCTGAATCCTGGAGCACCCCACTTCATCAAACAAATACTACTTAACCTGAAAACAAATCTCAACACATCATTGTCATCCATGGATGGCCTATCCAGGAAAAACTCAACCAACAAACTGAAGACCTAAAGAATTACATTGACAACCTAGACCTAACAGACATCTACAGAATATATATCAGAATATACATTTTTGATAGCAGTTCATGGAAGATTCTCCAAAATAGAACATATCTTATTTCACACATAAATTCTGTCCAAATTGAAAGAAAAATTATTTGAATTCTCATATCTAGTCAGACCACAACACAATAAACTTAGAATTACATAACTTAAGCAAAAAAATTCTCAAACCCATGAAGACAACCACACGTTGCTGAATGACCAGTCGGACACTGAAGAGATTAGAATAGAAATCTGGAATTTTGGGGAATTTAACAAAAAGGAAGTCACAAAACCCAGCTCCTCTGGGATACAGTAAATGCAGCACTTAGAGGAAAATTTATAGCTCTGAGTGCCTACATCAAGCAATTAGGGATATCTCAAATGAATATTTTATTATGTACCACAAGCTCCTTGAAAACAGGAACAATACAAAACCCAAAGCAATAGACAGAAACAAATAAAAAATTAAGTCAAAAATAACTAGAGACAAAATAAAACTTAAAAAGAATCAACAACACAGAATTGTATCTTTCAATAACTTAACAGACTTGAGAGTCCCTTACCAAATATAAGAAGAGAAATTATATAGATAGATAAAGATCTTTACTTGCTCTGCAACAGGTAATGGTACTCAAATACATTTAAAGCCCCAAAAGTTACCCCCCCCCCCGCAAAAAAAACAAATCCTCACAGAAACAACAGCCCTGTTAATAAGAGGGATAAAGATTTAAAGAGGAAACTAATTGAAGAAGAAATATGAAGGCCAATAGACACCTGAATGAATATGCAACATTTCTGGCCATAAAAATGCAAATCAAGGTAACCTTGAGATTCCACCCCACGCCAGTTAGAATGACCATTATGAAGAAAACTAATAATAACAGATGCTGGGCTTGTGGGGATGTGGCCAAAATGGAACATTAGTACACTATTGGTGGAAATTTAAACTTGTTCAAATAATCTGTGAAGAAGTACAGAGATTCCTCAATAGTGCTCACCTATGACGCAGCAATGATGGATCAAGAAAATTTTGTATATATTCACGACAAAACTCTATGCTTTCATCAGAATGAATGACATTGCCCAATTTGTTAGTTAATGGAAAGACTTAAAAACATGTTAAGTTTAACAAGCCAGCCCAAAAGAAACATAAGAGTACATGTTTTTACTCATTTGGAAAAACTAGAATGTGTTTAGAATATTGTTAGGAAAGATCACAATAGCTCTAATAGCTATATGCATATCACCATATAAAATGATGCTTATAGAAATGAGTTCCAAAAATGGATACAAGATGATTGTATAGTGAACTGTTTTTAGTTAGGTATATTTAGTTTTACCCTTTGGTATTCACTGTTTTTGATTTCTGTATCCTTTCTCTTATACATAAGTTAATATGATTTGGGGAAGGGAAGGAAAATCACAGAAATGGCGGGAAAAAGTTTAACCAAAGCAACAGTGCTATACACTAGACACTATGTTAGAAATGAACTTTACAACTTTGGGGGAGTGGGTTGTCATGGTTGGAGGAAGCAGGAGAAAATAAGGAAAGGTAACACTGTTAAAAATGTACTCATTACTTATGTAAATGTAACCCACGCCTCTGTATATCACCTTCATAATATAAAATCCAAAATAGAATAAGAGAACTCACCCAAATAGAGAAAATTAGAGACAAAAATGAGATATCACAACAGAAATAAGCAAAATTGAGAACGTTATAAGAGCGTATTTGCAAACCTTATGCCAATCACCTGGAGAATCCTAGAGAAATTAATGCTTTCCTGTACTCGATCTGAACCAAGAAGTAACACACAAGAAGTAATGAAAATGAAATGTCAATAAACTACTTCCCATATCGGAAAAATCTAGGACTCAATGAATGAACCATGAAATTAAGGCCTGCAAAGAACTTACAATACACAGATCTAAGTCTTCAATGGAATAGAAAGGTAAATGGAATTATTAAACATTCTATGAAGCTAGAATTAGACTCATTCCCAAATCAGAGAGGAACTCACCAAAGAAAGAGAACTATAATTCTACCTCATCCCAGTTAAAATGGCTATTATCAAGAAAACTAAAAATAGCATAAGCTGGCGTGGATGTAGCCAAATGGGAACTCTATTACGTTGATGGTGGGAAATTAAACTTGTTAAACCACTCTGGAATGCAGTATGGAGTTTCTTCAAAAGACTAAATATAGATCTCACGTATGACCCAGTAATTCCCTTCATGGGCAGTAATCCAATAAATAACAAACAAGCTCACATTAAAGCTACCAGCATAACCATGTTCAGGGCCCAGGCCCAAAGTTAAGGACTAGAAAATAAATTACCACTGCTATTATTTGTTTTTGCAAAGATGAATCTTTTGATATAAGGTACCAATTCATTGTATTACAGTAGCTAGGATAGGACTTAAATGTAGTGGGTGATAAAATGGCCTCTTTGTTGACTATCAGGAAAAGATGTAGGCAGTCCAAGAAAAGGGAGATTTTTTTTGTTGTTATTGTTTGTCGAGGAGCTTGAAGTCTGGGCTTGGGCACTGTCCCTGAGCTCTTCAACACAAGGTGAGTGCTCTACTTTTTGAGCCACAGTGCCACTTCTGGTTTTCTTGTAGTAAAATGGAGATAAGAGTCTCAGGGACTTTCCTGCCAATGCTGGCTTTGAACCACAATCCTCAGATCTCAGCTTCCTCAGTAGCTATGATTACAGCTGGGATCCACTGGCACCAGGCTAAAAATGGGGGATTTTTAGAAAATAAAATCTACCTGTTCACCTTTGTCTAAACCTCAGATATCACTATTAGAACACTTCACTCTCAACTTATTTCATCAGACATTTGTAAATCTTCTCTTTACCTTCATGTGAGAATACTGCAGTCAATATCAATTCAGCTATGAGACTGCATCAATTGTATGGTAATGGCTATCACATAAATCAAGAACTGTTACATCAAAACAAATGAAACCCTCATTTGGAAAGATATTTTTCTCTTTTTATTACAAATATGTACTTGATTATTCCTAATTTGATATTGGACCTCCTAACAGAGTGATGACATTTTCTTTCTCTTCAGCAATTGGCCTTTACTCACAAATGGTCAAATATTTAAGAATTCAAAGATTTCCATTGATAATTCATTAAGCTGACCTCTAAGAAAATGTGCATTTCTGGAATTTGGTCTGTTGTCTTGTTCTCATATACACACGCTTTTTATGATTTACTTGTTCTACAAGGAATTCTATTTTTAATCAATGAGTGTCCAATTTTAGTCTCTCTGATTAGTCTTTCAGACTCTCTCTCGAGTCTCATTTCAGTCTGCCTCATAAAATTATTTAGTTATCTGCTACATGACTCTGAACTTCTGTTTTTTGCTTGACTTCATGTACGCTGTGATGGAAGCACTGCCTGGCTGTGCTTACTGGAATTTTGTTGTTGTTGTTGTTCTGTTTTGTTTTGTGGGCTTGTTGTTTTTTTTTTTTTTTTGGTTTTAGTTTTAGTTTTTGTTTTTAAGAGATCTAGGATTACTAATCAATGTAATAGCTTCTCTTGGCCCCAGTGATTCCCTGGCTTAGAGTCAGGGGGTTTTTCTCCTAAGGGTACAAAGAATAGCTGACTAAATTGCTGCTTTAATTGTCACAAAATGAGGCAATCTGGCTTCCTTGCAAAGACATAAATGATCCTGTGTAACCACTTACAGAAATGATCTATCAAGGTGGCTTTTCAAGGTTGACTGTGAAAGATGTTCATTTCCAAGTCACCACCATAGAACAGATCATATCCCTTGGAGAATACTTTTGGAAGGAAGGTTTCCCTTTCTTCCTTCTCTTTTGATAGATCAAACCATAATATTCTGCAGTCGTGGTCAGCCTGGAGCACCTTTTCCCAAGAATATTCCGTCGTGTAAAAGAGGACTAACTATCAAAATAAAGGGGAAAATACTTGTCTACTACAGACTGATTCACCTGGCTTATATCTGTTGTTAATTTCATTACTTCAAACACATGGATAATTTATATTGTGATTAGACAAGTGGCAAAACACTAATGGAATAAACATTCAGTTTACTTTTATATATCCAATATTATACATTTAACCCCTTATGAAAAATTAAATCAAATTGTAGAAACAATGTATACTCTGGCACACATACACCATCATCTACTCAGAAATTCAGTCTCTCTATAAATATTTATTTGGTTCAAAATAATAAAAAAATTAATTAATGCATGTGACTTTTAACTCTCATCTGAAATACTCCTCGTTTATATAATTGTATATAATTTTATCGATGTCACCTAGACAGGAATTTAACATGCAAGTAGAAATCAAATTTCTATAACTTAAGTGATATGAGAGGAGTCATACCCTCGTGTACTATGTGGTGTGAATTTTACCATAGTGCTGAACCCTCCCATCTAATACAAAGAGTCATGTGCAATAATTTATTATTTGATGTTAAGATGAGCGCTAAGTGTAGGATACACTTTGAAATATTACATTAATTCACAGAAATGAAGCAATAATGATATATTATTTGTTTAAATTTTAATTCTTCTCAATTTTTCAATTCATGAAATATATTATTAAAATTAGTTTCACTTTCTTCTTTTCTATAGCTACTAAAATTATATATTAAATATTCAATATTAAGAAATCAGTAATAAGTAACCTATTATTAAAATGATATACTATTAAACTATGATTTGAATTATAGTTCTAACAAATTGTGATGTAAAAAACATTTAATATAATTAAGGGCAATATTTTTTAAACTTACTAGCTTGTTATTTGTTTCCTAATTGTGTCCTTTGATATTCTTGATCCAAGTCATTCTTTCACCTTAATTGTTTAGTTTTCTATTTTATCTTTCTTGGTCTACTGATTGTGCATTTTGTTTTCCATTTTTAGTGACTGACATCTGAAAATCTGTATGCTAGTTTATTGCTTCCTATATTAAAGTAAAATTACTGCTCTCATAGCTGTTCTACTCTTCTTTGTATAGTATAGTATTTCTCCCACTCCCATCTCCTGTATTGCTGCTCTCATTTATTTTATTTTATTTTAAATTTTATTGTCAAGGTAAAGTACAGAGGGGTTATAGTTATGTAAGTAACGTAATGAATTCATTTCTTTTCTCACTTGTTATCTTTTCCCCCATTTTTTCCCTCTTCCCTCCCAACACCACCCCCCACCACCCCCAAGATTATGTCCAACATATTGTCTTGTGAATATCACTGTTGCATAGGTTCCCCTTTTGTCTCACCATTTTGTTTTTTTCCCTTTCCTTTCCCTGGTTCAGATCAACATATTTACATTATCCAGGTATCAAATCAAATACAGTGACTACATGGGATAAACTATAGGTGGGGAAAACACAAAAGGATAAAAAGAAATCACATAACACATTAAGAACCACAACAACAAAAACATATCTTGGAGTTCACTTCACTTGGAATCACCTTATACAGTCATATGTGCATAGCTATTGAACTATTCTGCTCATCTACTAAGATTGTCCTTGATGTACAAAATAATGCTCTCCCTATTACCCAGTAATCCCACTTCTGGGCATTTACCCAAGTGACCACAAACAATGCCTCACTAAAGCTACCAACACAATTATGTTTATCACAGTATTATTTACCATAGCTAAGATATGGAATCAACCCAGTTGTCCCTCAGTAGATGAATGGATCAAAAAATGTGACACACACACCTACACACACACACAGACACACACACACACACACACACACATTCACACATACACATACACACACATGGAATACTATGCTTCCATGGGAAAGAATGATATCACCTCATTTGAAAGAAAATGGAAAATCTTGGAAAAAATATAAGTGAAGTAAGCCAGACTTACTGAACCAAAGGTCCCCTGGTTTCCCTTATTTGTAATAGTTTACGTCAAGGATAATCGCATGCATTTTAATTTGACATTTTGTTCTGTGCTGAGCATACAACATTATTGCTATATTGTTTGTTAGTATTTCTGCAGGCAGGCATATTTAAAGAATTACGTTCATCTTATCCATTACTGAAGGAAGAACAACTAAAAGAGCAACCCCTACTAGGAAGAGCAACTCCGACTTACGTAGCTTCATTCCTATGTAAGGCCAGTGTTGTCTCCTTTACTTGGTCATCCCGTCTATCTACTACCTTCTACATTGTAAACTAAATGCCTCAGCAATTCTCATTTGCTTTACTTTTTAAAAAATTTCTCTCTTAATGTTTGAGGTTGGGGTGTGTGAGTGTGTGTGTGTGAGTGTGTGTGTGTGTGTGTGTGTGTGTGTGTGTGTGTGTGTGTGTGTGTGTGTGTGTGTGTGGTTTTACAAAGATCAGAAGACAATGTTTTTCTTCATTTAGAATACATCTTTCAAGTCATTGTAAGTTGTGGCTAATGGGAGAAGTATTTTGCTATTTAAAAGATGAAACAATAAAATATATTTGTTCATGTACAACAGTTGTTTTATTAGTCTGTAGTTGAAAACTTAACTTCAATTTATATCTTGGTTGTTGATGTGAATAACAATGAAATACGGATATACTTAAGAGTTACTCATACAGAAATAATCATATGATTGGTGGGTCAGATGATATTTCAACTTTGCATTTCTTTAGAAAACTGCACACTACTTTCTACAATGAGAATACTAACCTGTATTTTGAACAAGAGTGAAGAAAATTTTATTTCTCTACACTCTCACCAACATTATTACCTTTAGAGTTTTTATAAAGGCAGGTTTTTACGAAGTGCAGTACCCCAGACTGGCCTTAAACTCAAATCCTCTTACTCCAACCTCCTAACTGCTTGCACTTACTAGCCTTTACCATCACACCTGACTCCTTTGATGTTTTGATTAGTTTTAATTGTTATGAAGTAGTATCATAGTAATTTTGAATTGCATTTCTCTATAATGACTTCTGTTCACAAAGCATTAAGCCAACATGGAAGTGGTATTAAACCCAACTTTGTAAACCCACTGGTGATTTTCAGGGATTTTTGGAAAACAGGTCTATTCAGAACTTTTGTTAATCTCATCTTTAATCTCTCTATACAAAATCAATACTTAATTTAATATAGTAGAAAGGAAAAAATTAAATTCCTAACATTTTTCAATTTTTAATAACATGATATTGCTTAAGTCGTTTTCTGTTTACACTTGAGACTATATAATTCAATTTAGTTGTACCTTTTACAAGGCTATACGTATTTTATTTATTTTATGTTGATTGCTCTTTCCAAAGCCTGCGAGTCTAATTTCCCTTAGCTTCTTTCAGTCTCATGTAGTTCAGATTTCAAACTGAAGAATAAATGGAAGGAAGCAAATAAAAAAATACATTTCCTCTCATCTGATGATGCCTCTACAAGAGTGAGGAAAGAGTTCATCCTTCTTAGGACCTATGAAAATATATCAAAAAGAGAATTCATTCTGCTAGGTTTTCCCTATCTTTACAATGTAACTTAAATGATGTAAAAAACAATATACTGCTGAGATATGTTTATGTTTTATCAGGTTTGTACTTTTTTATATGGACTTAACCTCAATCTACAACATTACTTCATGATTCTATCCCTGATATTTTTAAACTACCAAGACATAAGATAATCAACTTGATGTGCAGCATGGGAAGTTATCCATCTGGCTTCCTTCGAAGCAGAGCATGGTAAATAGATAACTTTACATCTGGTTATTCACTACATGTAATGGTTTCTGTAATACTTATTGCGTTCTATTTAGTATTTTAAAAAACTACTGGCTAAACTCAAAGCTCATTCATAGAATTTTATGTTAAGTATTTCACAAGTTTTATTTCTTAATTCTTAAGATAAAATTTGCTTTAATGCTAATGTTATTACCATTTTAATGTTGGGAAAAATTGTAATTAAAGGCACGAATTGTATGGCCCAAAGACACACAGTGAGGAAGGAAATGAGTTAAAGTTTCCAACAGTCTTTCAGCAATACAAAATGATAAGTAAAATCTCTCCATTCTCTTACACTCTCAATTCAATATTCATGTTATCCAAGAAATAATAGCATAGCAATGCCCATGGTTATTTTTTTCTGTTACATTTTGTCTTCAACCGAGATTGTTTTGGTGACATTGGCTTATCATGCACAGAACTGAGCGCATAAATTGAGGTCCAAGGAGGGGCAAATTTCTTCTGTCCCATAGTTCGTTTCCTTTTTAAAAAGTAATAAAACTTTCAAATATCATCACTTACAGTTTTTTAGAATCCAGAAGCGAAATGAATTCACATACAATCAGTGCAAAATGCTTTAAAATTAATAGATAATAAAACAGGCTCCCGTGAAGTAAATGTTTTACTACTTTGAAAATTATTTTTAAAGCCTTGTGCTGGATGGCCACACCTGTAATCCTGTCTACTTGGGATATCTACTCAGGAGCGCCAGATCTGTGGATAACAGTTGGAAGACAATCAGAGCAAAAAAAAAATTCATAAGATTATTTTTCAAAACTTTTAATGAACTACCAAAGAGCCAGGAATGGTGATGTAGCTTATATAGAACCTCATCAATCTAGAGAGGAAATGCCTAGCAAGACCTTGAAGTCCTGAGTTCAAACTCTGAGCATGCCAAAGCATATGCACGAGTACTCACATGTGCGCGGGCATGCACAGACACACACACACACACACACACACACACACACACTCACACACACACACACACTTTTGCAAAATACTTTCATGTCAGTGTTTTGCATTAATTTCTTTGTTAACGATATTATATAGGGAAAATGGGGAAAATAAACTTTTCCTTCTCAGATCATTTTCATACATTTTTATTGGAAAAATACTGTACACAGGGGTCACATTTACATGAGAAAGTTAATGAGTACATTTCCTAAAAAGCATTGTTACCTCCTCCTTTATTTCCCCCCACCATCCTTTCTCTCTAACCACCACAAGTAGCCTCTCCTCCCCGTCTCCCCCACCCTGCCTAAATATAAACTTCATTTTTCATCATAGTGTCTTGTGCATCTCATTGTTACAATTGGTCAACCTGTATCCCTATTTAAACATTGTGTTTTTACCTTTCCCCTACCCAAATTAGAGAAGCATATATATAAGATATTGGTGCACCAACTTCAAATGCAGTGAAAACAGGTGTTATAAAGTGGGGGAGGAACATATAAAGAAACAAAAAAAATCACATCATACATTGTAAGTTCTTTAAAAACAATAGCACGAAAGAAAAAAACCACTTGTGTCAATATCTTGGAGTACATTTCCCTTAACATCATCTTATGTAGTCATATGCACATAGCTTTTGACCTTTTTTATTTATCCCAGACATATATTAGTAACTGAAAATGAGGGAAAGCAGGGGTCCTATGTTTCTTTGGACTTGTCTTACTTCATTTAATAAGTTTCTTTCCAAGTCTTTCCATTTCCTAACAAATTGAGTGATGTCATTCTTTCAGATGGAGGCATAGAATGAATCTATCTATCTGTCTGTCTATCTATCTATCTATCTATCTATCTATCTATCTATCTATCTATCTATCTATCTATCTCATTATCTTGCTCCATTCATCAATTGAGGGGAATTGGAATTGGTTCCATATCTTAGCTATCGTAAATAATGTTGCAGTAAACATAGTTGTGCTGTTAGTTTTATTGTGGTCTTGTTTGTGATCATTTGGGTGAATGCCCAAAAGTGGGATTGCTGGGTCATGGGGGGCTTTATGTGGAGCCTTTTGAGGAACCTCCATACTGCTTTCCAAAGTTGTTGAACAAGTTTACACTCCCACCAAGGATTCGGTAGGGTTCCCTTCTGTCAATATACCCTCCAGCACCTGTTGTAAAAATATGGAACACTTCAAGAATTTGCATGTCATCCTTGCACAGGGGCCATTCTAATCTTCTCTGTATTGTTCCAATGTTAGTGTATTTCCTGCTGAATTGAGCACAGAACATTTTTTATATATGAAGTGTAATTCATTTTCTTTCTTTTTATTGTGAAAATACTGTACAGAGGAGTTACAATAACATGGGCAAAATAACGAATACCTTTCTTACCAAGCATTGTTGCCTCCTTTTTGTTTCCCCTTCCTCTCCCTTCCCAAACTCCCACTAGCTCTGACACCTGATCCTCTCCCCCATCAACGTTGTAAAGTTCGTTTTACGACATAACGACTTGTATATCTCATTGTTGCAATGGGTCCAACTGTATCCCAATTTAAATGATATTTTTTCCCTTCCCCTCCAAAAATTATACCAACATAAAATACAGTGAAAGCAGGCGTTAAACCTTGGGGGAGGGACATACAAAGCAACATAGAAATCATCTCATATATATATTAGAAACAATTGGATTAAAGAAAAATCATTTGAATACTTATCTTTGGGTATATTTCCCTAACATCAGCTTATCTGACCTATCCTGCTTGACTCAGACATATACTAGTTATTGCAAATAAGGGAAACCATAGGACCTCTGTTTCTTTGGGCCTGGCTTACTTAACATATTTTTTTCCAAGTCTTGTCATTTCCTAACAAATGGGACAATGTCATTCGTTCTGATGGAAGCAAAGCATTCCATTGTGTATATATACCACATTTTCTTGATCCATTCATACATTGAGGGGCATCTGGGTTGGTTCTATATCTTAGCTATGGTAAATAATGCTATGAAAACATAGTTTTTTGAGTTCTAGGCATATTTTAGATATGAGACCCTTGTCCGTTGTATGGCTAATGAAGATCTCTGAATCCGTGGGTTTTCTATTGATCTTGCTAGCTATGTCCTTTGCCATGCAGAAGCTCTGCAATTTCATGCAATCCAATAAGTCCAACTTTTTTTGATTTGTTGTGTTTCTGAGTCTCTATTAAGAAAATTTTGGGATGTGCAAGGAGACTTAGAGTTTCTCCTATTGCAGCCTGTAATGTTTTCACACTGTCTGTTTTAACTCTGAGGTGTTTGTTCCATTTGAAGTTGATTCTTGTGCAGGGTGATATATAAGGATCTAGCTTTAGTTTTCTACAAGTAGTTAACCAAATGTGCCAGCACCATTTACTGAAGAGGCTGTCTTTCTTCTGTTCTATTTTTTAGATTCCTTATCGAATATTAGATGGCTACAGGGCTGTAGGTACATTTCTGGGTTTTCAATTCTATTCCATTGGTCCCGAGGTTTGTTCTTGTGCCAGTTCCAAGCTGTTTTGTTTACTATGGCTTTGTAGTAGATTTTGGAATTTGATATTGATATTACTCCAGCACTGTTCTTTCTGTTAAATATCGTTTTTTTCTACTCCATGTTTTTTATTGTTCCGTTTGAATTTTTGGATTGCCTGTTCTATTTCCTTGAAGAATGAAGTTTGAATATTAATAGGTATCACATTGAATTTATAGATAGCCTTGGGAAGTATTGCCATTTTCAAGATGTTGATCTTTCCAATCACAGAGCATGCGTGTTTTTTGCCACTTTCTAAGTTCTGTTTTGATTTCCTTTTTCTGGTTTTTTAAGTTTTCATCATAGAGGTCCTGCAATTCTTTGGTAAAGTTAATTCTTAGATATTTCATTTTTTGTGAGACTATTATGAATGGAGTTACTTTGCTATTCAAGCCACTCTTTTCTCATTATCGGCATACATAAAAACCATTGATTTTTGAAGGTTAATTTTATACCCTGCTACTTTGCCAAAGTTTTGAATCAGCTTGAGTAATTTGGGAGTGGAGTCTATGGGATTCTTTAAATACAAATCATGTCATCTGCAAAGAGGGAGAGTTTTACTTCTTCTTTCCATATTTGGATCCCCTTTATGTTAGCATCTTGTATTATTGCTGTAGCTAGGCATTCTAATACTAGATTGAAGAGCAGTTGAGAGAGTGGACATCCTTGTCTTATTCCTGATTTTAAAGGAATTGGCTTTAGTTTTTCACCATTGAGTATAACGGTGGCTGTAGGTTTGTCATATACAGCATTTATTGTATTGAAGAATGTTTCATGGATTCCTAATTTTTCCAGAACCTTCATCATAAAGTGGTGTTGGATCTTGTCAAATGCTTTTTCTGCATCTATTGAGATAACCATATGGTTCTTACCCTTGTTCTTGTTGATGTGATGAATAATGTTAATTGATTTGTCAATATTGAACCAGCTTTGCATCCCTGAAATTGAATCCTGTTTGATCATGGTGTATAATTTATTGGAGTAATTGCTGAAGTCGATTTGCCAACATTTTGTTCAGAAGTTTTGCATCAATATTCACCAAAGAAATGGGTCTATAGTTCTCTTTCTTTAATTAGTCCTTTCCTGGTTTTGGGATGAGGGCGATTATGGCTTCAAAGAATGAGTTTGGTAGTGAACTTTCTCTTTCTATTTCATTGAAGAGTTGGAGGAGTATTGGTGTGAGCTCTGCTTTGAAGGCCTTGTAGAATTCTGCTCTTAAACCATCTGGTCCTGGGCTTTTCTTAGATGGGAGGTCTCTTATGGCTGTTTTTATTTCAAGGCTTGATATGGGCCTGTTAAGATGGCATGACTCATCTTGTTTCAGTTTCGGCATGTCCATATTTGCTTGGAAAAGGCCTATTTCTGCCAAGTTCTCAAACTTATTAGCATAAAGTTTTGAGAAGTATTTCCTTATAATGTTATGAATCATATTTGTTTCTGTGGTTATGTTTCCATTCTCTTCTCTGAGTTTATTTGGGTGTGTTCTCTTGTTTTTCTAAGAAGATTTGCTAACCGTCTCTCAATTTTGTTAATTTTTTCGAAGAAACAACTCTTTTTTTTTTTATTTGTTCTATGTTGTTATTGGATTTTAATTCATTTAATTCTGATTATTTATTTCCATCTCCTGGATTGGGGTTTATCATGCTGCTCTTTTTCAAGGATGCTTGATGTCTCATTAAATTATTGGTTTTAGATCTCTCCAGTTAGTTGATGTAGGAACTCAAATCTATAAACTTGTCTCTGAGTACTGCCTTTGCTCTCTCCCAGAGGAGCTGGGAGTTTGTGTGTTCATTTTTGTTGAATATCATAAACACTTGAATTTCATTTCTAACCTCTTCCATGACCCAATGGTGGCTCAACAGTGTGTTGTTCAGGCTCCACTTGTTACAGGAATTTCTTTGGTGGCTTTAGGTGTTGAGTTCAATTTTTTCCTTGTCATCTGGGAGAATGTATTTCAATGTTTCTTTACAAGTTTGGTTTGTGACCTAAAATGTGTTCTATTTCGGAAAATGTTCCATGTGCTCTTGGGAAGAACGTGTATGCTGATGCTGCTGGGTGAAATATTCGGTAGATTTCTGTTAAATCTAGTTGATCTATGCAATTGTTAAGGTCTGCAGTTTCTCTGTTGAGTTTTTGCCGAGTTGATCTATCTAGTGTGATAAAGTCCCGAACAATTAATGCCTTTGGATATATGTGAGATTTGAGAGAACGTACGATTTTCTGAAACTAGACAATTCATCAGAAAGTAAGTCGTGATATTTTAGAACCATGTAAGAATAAAGGCAAGATTGACATGACAAAAACAAAATAAGTCCAGATATTTATTGTTCAAGAGATGTGTAGGAGGAGAAATTCAATTATTCTATACAAGCACCTGTCTTAATGGACACTGCAGCAAGTGGTAAGGTTTGTTAAAAATTTTAAAGTTTTAAATATATTTAATTTTGGGAATTTGCTTATATATGCCATAATTAGGACTGTTTGTCAGGTCATAAAACTTTTCTATAAAGTATTTAAGGTTGACGGTAGCAGACATACTACTAAGTATGTTCATTTTCAGAAACTTTACTAATGAGAAGTTGCAAAGTCTTTGTGTAAAGAAGTCGAGTGAAGAGTTAAGACTTTGTTAACTACACAGTTTATGTTAAAACTTTAGGGCTTCCTTACTTTATATTTTAGCGAGGAACAAACGATGATATAAGCCATATAAAAATCATGAGATGAGTCATAAAGAGTCATCTTAGTGGGTAACTTTAAAGACTACACATAGCCTATAAAACTCTTGTTGAACATCATAATCTTAGCCAGTTTTAAATATACAGGAATATGAGAAAATAGTAAAACCTAATATGTAGTACACCATCAAATACTGAAAAAACTGGTAATCGTTTTGTTTTTTTATTTTATTAATCATTAATATTTAATCATTGGCTTTCTTTATTTGTAGCATTGTTTCCCTTGTTGTAACATAATACAACTTTTTGTAAGTCGTCATCAGGAGATACTTTGAGAAGGTTACTGGGTTGGCAAAACCATTTTTTATAGGTGCATGTGAATTTATAAAGAGGAAAATTAAGAACAAAATATGTATTAAAAAATCTTCAAGTAAAGTGTGAATCAGGAGTATTGATAAATGTCCACACCTAAAATCTTAGCCCTAGGCTGAAGCAGCGGTATTACAGAGTTGAAGCCACAAATGTGAGAGACTCTGTTTTGTTTTGTTTTATATTTTGATTTTGTTGATCATTGGGGTTGAACTCCGGGGCCTGGGTACTCTTCCTCAGCTCAAGGCTACTGCTATCACCTGAGCCACAGCGCCACTTTCATCTTTTTCTACTTATGTGGTGCTGAGGAATTAAACCCAGAACCTCATGCATGCAAGACAAGTAATCTACCACTGAGCAACCTTCCCAGATCCTGAGAGACTGTGTTTTAAAAAATAATCTAAAAATTATTTGCTTTCTGCTTTGGGTTATAAAACAAAATATATGGATATGAATATATATCTATATCTATCTATCTATCTATAGTCTGATATGGTGCTTGAACTATTGGCTTGGGCACTGTCCTTATGATCTTCAGCTCAAGGCGACCCCTCTACCGCTTGAGCCACAGAGCCACTTCCAGTTTTCTAGTGGTTTATTGGAGATGAGAATCTCATGGACTTTCCTGCCTGGGCTGGCTTTGAACCATGATCCTCAAATCTTAGCCTCCTGAGTAGCTAGAATTTCAGGCAGGAGCCACAGGCACCCATCTCTTTTTATATTTTTGTGAATTTTCGTACTTCGAAATTTATATTAACTACGGCCACTTTATCCTTTTCAAAGTCATGAAATATCTCTGAGAGTTTGCTTCTGTGCAGATTGTTTTTGCATTTATAATTTCTTCTTAGTCATTTTTATTTTTTATCAAAACCACTTTACATTTTATGTTGATACGTTATCATACGTCAGATACTGACAAATGTACATTTAGGGTCTAAAGATAGCAGTATGAATATTCTCATACAACTCTTGCTTATCTGTTATGCACTTTCAGTATTATGATATTTTTCTGTCTTTTTTTCTTTCTCATTCATTCTCTTTCTCTTTCTGGCTCCATGTCTTCTACTTAGAATTTCTGCTGGTCTACTATTATACATCAGGATCCACTGGTTTTGGGGGAACATGATAGGGACCATCAGTTATCCTTGCATTCTTCGAGAGTTGTAACAGTGACGTGATATTATTCTTTGCCATTCTAAATGACAAGAATTCCCTTTCACTTTTACTACTATTATAAATTTTATATATTTTATATAAAATATTATATATTTTATCTCATAGGAATCATTGGGACAGATAAGATAGTTTTAACCTGTGACCTAAATGTCCTTTTTCTTTTAAAAACATCATTTTTATTTTATTATCAGTAAGGAAATACATGTAATGAAAACAAATCTATCCTATGGAAATTAGACCGAAGTTGTTCACAGGGATGAAGAACAAGGTAATGGGGGAAGTAACTACAAAGGATGCCCATCATAGAGCACAGATCCTCATAGTAGTTTATCATGAACACTTTGTGAGAATGGCAAGTTGCTGGGAACTAGAGATTAAGTCACTGAACATTTCATATATATGCACTATATATATTTGTATATGCATATATATGTGTATATGCCATTATATATGTACACATTTATGCTATTATATACACAAATACACACATACATTTACACATGTATACATGCACACCTGGAGAATGACACATAGTCACAGCCAACACAAATTTCACTACTTGCTGAATATGCCTTAGATGGAATGCTTGGAACAAAATATGTTGAATATGTATTTGTCTCTAAGAGTTCTTTTACCACTCCTCTTATCTCTTAAAACTGGTAGGTTTTGACAAATTGACTTGCAAAGTTCAGTACAAGTGATAGCAAGTTAATCAGAAATCTCAGTAAGTAAAGGTCATATGCTGACTCCCTGCTTTGCATGGAATGCTTGCTCTTGTAGACACTCTCAACAACCAAAGCAGCAGGAGAATATCCTGGTATAGAATAAAGTTATAAGGCTTTAAATGGCATCCTTCCTTGACCTCTTTTCCAACAGCCAGCATCATTTCCTAAGCACATGAGTGAGTCCTCAGAAGACTGGAGCTCAGGCCAACATTTAACCAACGCATGTGAAAAGTCCTATGTGAAAAATGTTGACTGAGGTCTTGCTGATTTCCTGACCAAGAAAATAAGAAAAAAAAGTAAGTATTTTTAATGTATTAAAATTTGAAAATAATTTGTAACTTGTCAATAAATATGCAGAACACAATTAAAGCAATTGACAAAAAATGATGTGCGTTTCATTTATGTGCTTTTGAACTTGGCGAGTGATTTTATTTCTGTCTACACAAGTAGAATCAGATTAAATCAAACCATTATTTCTTCATTTAAATAAATGGAAAAGATACAGATTGACCCATTGTAACAATGATATCGACAAGACACACTATCAGAGGGATGGTGGAGGAGGGGTTGGGGAGGTGTAAAGGGAAGGGATGGGAGGGGAAAAAAAAGGAGGGCTTAAAAATATTCAGTAAGAAATGGACTCATTACCTTAGTTATGTAACTGTGACCCCTCTGTACTGTATCTTTACAATAAAAATATATATTAAAAAGATACAAGGAAAACTTCTGTACTTATATGAAGTTGTATTTATTACTCAATATCAATAAGGTATTGGTTTTAGGACCACAGGCATATTAAAACTTTGGATACTCAAATTCTCTACATAAACACAGTATATTATGTACATTAGAATCAGTCCACAACTTTAACTGGTTTTCCTACAAATTTATAGAATAGTGTAGCTAAGGAAAGATAAATAAATATTGCATTTTCATATTGGATTACATATCCTTTCAAGTGTTGTCTAAAATTGGTCTACAATAAAATCATTCCCAATGATATCTTTCTCAAGATTGCAAATGTTGGTACTTTCAGCTGACCTTTCTTAAAGCTCATACTTCAAACATAACCTTTTAGTTTGTTCATCCATTCATAGGACATAAACATATGGCATAAAATGTTAATTACCTTTATCTGCTGTCATTAATGTAGTATAACTAATACAATTATGTATATATCGTGATGGAAAGAAGATTCTTCCTTCTAAATAAATGCTTGCAGGCATGTACACACGCACACACAAACGCACACACACAAACACACACACACATACACACACATATATTTACCACTCTAACTCGAGTTAGGTTCCTGATATTGGGTCTCAGACAGTGATCTAATAATCAAACTTTCTTGCCCAGACATAAAATACATTTATAGTTCCAAACATGCAAAAACACCTGATCATTAAAAAAGGAGAATATTTAACAGAACCACCCAGCTCCTGAGCTATCTATTCCCTGATTTCATTCATTCATGATGATGCATTTTTCATATCATATTTAAAAATATTTTTGTTTCTCTGATTAGCAAACAAAAATATGCTGTCATAAAATACAAAATGTAGGTGAAATTACTTGTCTTTAATATACCTTATCAAAGACTTCTGTTTGCTTCTTGTAGAGTGTTTCTGACATTTGCCCTAATGTCTAATATTAAGTTACAAAGGACATGCCATATTCTTAATTAATTTTTCCTAAAGGTTATGCTATGGAGTTGACTCTTATTTGTTTCCTTATTCTAAATTAAATTTTCTTAACAACTTCAATTATTTCTTATGTTACTTCCAAGCCATTTGAAATATCAAAAAGAACGGGAAATTCACATACTCAAATCTATAAATTTTCCTCTGAGTATTACCTGTGCTGTTGTGTCACAGAGGAGGTAGAATTTTGTGTGTTAACTTGCACTGAATTCCATAAATGCTGGAACTTCCCTCCATATTTCTTCAGTGACTCATTGATGATTTCGCAATGTGTTATTCAGTCTCTGTGAGTTTCGCAATTTTCTGTGATGCCTTTTGATGTTGAGATCTAATTTGGTCCCATCGTGGTCTGACAGGATGCAAGGAATAACTTCATTTTTATTTTTGAATTTCACATATTTTCCTTGTGATCTACGATATGATCTATTTTGGACAACATTCCATGGGCTGCTGAGAGAAATATATATTGTGACTCTGCTAGGTAAAATATTCTGTAGATATCTGTTAGGTATAGCTTGTCAATGCAGTTATTTAGTTCTGAAGTTTTTTGCTAAGTTTTGACCTGTATGGCCTGTCCAGAGGTAAGAATGATGTGTTCAAGCAACCAACAATGTGTTTGGATGTATGCATGTTTTTATGTCAATTCGCATTTGTTTGATGAATTTGGGATCTCTAGGATTCAGGGCATTAATATTTAGAATTGTTATATCTCCAGATGGATAGTTCTCTTTATCAATATTTAATGTCCTTCTTTGTCTCTTTACTTTCATACCACTTGAATTTAAAACCTATTTTATCCAATATTAGTATAGCTACTGAGGCCTGTTTACGAAGTCAATTTTTCATTTGTAAAGTTGATGTATAGAATTGTTACAATTACATAAGTCAGATAATGAGCACATTTCTTTTTGAACAGTGGCACATCTTCCCTAATGTTCTCCCAGTTTTTCCCTTCCAACCTCCCTCCCCCACAAGTTGTATAGTTCATTTTCAATGTAGTGTCTATTGAGTTGCACTGCTGCATTTGTTGACTCTTTGTCCCACTATGTCTGTGTTCCCTATTGCCCTTTCCAAACTGACATATACGACCTAAGGTGTAGAAACAGAAAACAGCAACAGAAGGCAGAAGGGAAAAAGCAAAATAATAAATAAAACTTTACATATCCATTTCCTGGAGATCATTTGGATGAACATTATTTTATATGATAATATTGATATAGCTATTGAGCCTTTGTGATCCTCTCCAAAGGGCATCCTCCTTAGATCTTACTATGTAAATGTTTTGAATCCTATATAATTTATCATGTCCAAGTGTAATGGTTTCTCCTTTACCTTCCAAGTGTGTTTACTTGTAGAATTAGAGGCACATTCTAATACAACAGAATGGAAGAAGATTATTTTTTTTTCTTTTTGCTTATGTGGTGCTGAGGAATCGAACCCAGGGCCTCATGCATGCTAGGCAAGTGCTCTACCACTGAGGCACCTGGAAGAAGATTATTACTACCTAAGCATCAGACAAGGGTTTTCAAACATAACCCATATTTAAAGATAAAAAATTAAACCCAATGAAAATAAACCCTAAAATAAACAAGAACCCAGTTAATATATGGGATAAACACTTAAAGAGAAACTTCTCAGAAGAAAATTGACAAATAGACATATTTCTCTCCATAAAAGAAATGCAAATCCAAAGAACACTGAGATTCATTTCACCCCTGTTACAATGTCTTTTGAAAAAATGAACAATCACAGATACTGATAGAGATGTCGACCAAAGGAAACTCTATTAAACTGTTGGTAGGAATGTAATATTCTTCAAGCAGTTTGGGAAACACCATGGAAGTTGCTCACAAAACTGAATAGAGAGCTACTTATGATCCAGCAATTCCATTTACAGGCATTTATCCAATAGAGTAGAAATAAAGCCACACTGAAGCTGCCAGCACAATCATGTTAATTGTTGCATTATTTTCTGTAGCCAAAATATGGAATCAACCCACATGCCTCTCATTGTAAAAAGGGATCAAGAATTTATATATATATGTATATATATATAAATTTATATATATTTTATTTTATTGAATCCTGTTTACAAGTGTGTATGTGTTTATATACATATATATATACATACAAACATACAGCTATACATACATAATGTACTTCTGTTCATCCATCAGAAAGAATAATATTTCCCCATTCTTAACGAAAGTGAAAGACAAAATATTAATCTTAAGTGAAATAAACTAGACCCAGAGAAACTTAGGTTACATGATTTTCCTCATTTGTGGTACAGAGAAAGTGCCTATAAATGTAAAAGTAAACACACTTGATGGTATGCAAGGATGTACAAATGAATTATCTGAAGTGTCAGAGTCCATGGAGAGTGAAAATACAACACTTCTCTTAAAAGACTAAGTCAAAGCCCAACAAATTAAATACCAGTAAATGTGTACAGGAGAGGAAAGTGGGGGGAAAGTGAGAGGGGTAGGAAATTGGAGGGAAAAAGGGTAGAATACAGGCAAGAATCCCTTGTATAGTGCCCAGAATTGGAATACACAAAGGAAAGGGTAGTGTGAAATGGAGTGAAGATTTTGAAATGGTAACACAATTCTAAGTGCACTGTACACATAAACTGCTTTGTTAAATGGCAAGTAATTCCATAACATAATATTGGGATACATAAGGATTGGGGTTGATTGGGAGATGTGGATGAGAATGTTAAAAGGGGTGACATTGGTCAAGATGCACTGTATGCATAAACTATTTCAGAGATTGGCAACTCCTTTGTACAAATAATTAAAGATAAAAGTATTCAAAAATTATGATAGTTGAATAGAGAATTGAACCTCAATTAAATTCATATTTAAAACTATTTTTAACCTGGTAGTTTGGAGAAAAAATTCAAATAATTAAATATTATGAATCTTTTTATCAGAATTTGTGAAATTAGAATCAAAACTACTTTGCTTCATGTCAGCCATTGGGCTGTTACAAGAGAATATTTCAAAGTGACCTAAAAAATTAGGAGTATATTATCCATACTCCAGAAGGTTGAATATTGATTATAAAAATGGTTATTCAAAGCAATTCCTTGCTTTATGGGGGCCTGCTTTCTGGTTCATTAAAATTTATTTGCTGGACTTTCACATGGCAGAGTAATTATATTGGACTTCTTTTATCAAGATCATTATTGCAGGATCATCTCTGAAAGGATGATTCTAATGTCACCAGACAGGAGAATAGATTTTCAACATGTGTATCTGGAAGGAGTTACATCGTCCAATACACTTTGCAACTTTTTCTTTAACTCAGTGTGGTGCGTCATTTAGATATTATTTCATAGAAGATAATAAGTTAAGGACAAGTTTATATCATGTGAATTATGTGAATGATTCTTCTTACAATGGGAGTAATTATAGTGTTGGCAAAGTGAAGTATGATTGCTTAGTGGTTCTTGAATCACATCATAGGTAATCATTTATATGTGGTACAGCCTTTCTAAGGCCCTTCTGATGTGTTTGAATAATCTCCGATGAGTTATTTGCTGTCAGAAATATTCATTTGAGCCAACAAATTTAGATGTCCTTGATTTTAATTCCGGTCTGTTATTAGGACTCCCACAGACATCACAATCAGAGGATGATAATTTCTCTGATAAAATACATAATAAAATTTATTATAATTAATATAACATGAAAACTGTAATATTAATAGCACTATAAATACTAGTATTCATTTTTAAATATATTGACATCCTTTGGTTACATCAATTTTTTGAATAGTTAGAATTAAATGTACATTGTTTGCAAATAGATATTTGATGATGCATAAAAAATGAGAAAAACATTTGTGTACATATTTACTACATATGCAAACAGATTCACCTGGTTATTTCTGACCCTTCATTTGTTGGTTTCATTCATGCATGGAGAACATGCAGATAAGTGAAAATTGCAAACTTGCATTTACTAAACGGTTAATTACATGCTGTTTATTTTGGGATAAAAAGCAGATTTTATAAATTAAATTGTTTCAAGTATAACATTTTACTACTATCTTAGATACCAATAACTTTCTATTCCTTTGAGGCATGAGCCCTCAGGATGTTGACCAAATTTCTTAGTTCATTTACACAATTAATATAAGTATGTATTTTCTCATCTATCTTTCATTTCACCACAGAACCTGTATTTATACTTTATGTCATACATGAATATCAATGCCTTTAGAAGATATTTATTAATTGGTGTATATTATTTGTAAAAGGCAATCTTATTGAAATATTTTACACACTCACATATTGATCAAAGGCCTGATTAACTTGTTTCTGACTTTCTTCATTCCCATTGCCCCTTATTTTTCAACTGTTTTCTGTGAACTTCTTTGTGCTATCTTCACACATGTCAAAATGTATTATAGTGTTGTTCACCCTCTGTCATTGAAAATTATACAATGCTGAACATAAAAGCAAAAATCTAAACAAATAGAGATATATCATTCTTGTGGATTGGATGATACAATTGAAAAAAGATATAAATTGTCCCCTCCCCTTTGTTTTGGTCATCCATTGGGCTTGAAATCTGGTACTGGGCACTCTCACTCAGCTCTTCAGTTTAAAGTGAGTTTTCTACTCATTGAGCAACTGTGTCACTACTGGTTTTCTGGTGGTTAATTTGACATAAGAGTCACACGGACATTCCTGTTTCAGCTGGCTTTGATCCACAATCCTCAGATCTCAGCCTCCTATGGAGCTAGGATCATAAGCATTAGGCAACACTGCCCAGATTCACAGTTTCATTTATAAGTTTATGACAATTTCTAAAAACACCTGATCAGCTATTTTTGGCTCACTGACAAAGAAAATAAACTGGAATATATTTCTCTATCCAATATTAAAACTGAAAGTGTAAAATTGTTATATTTGTAAGGGAAGATTATACAGCTCAATGGGTCTGTAAGGCACCAGATTAGATCCATATAAATATTATCAAGGGATATTTAATAAGGGGTAAAAGAAAACATTGGTGGAATTAAATTCTCTTTAATAAGTGGTGATAAGGTAGACCGTATTGGGGGGAATTAAAAAGTGACATTGACTTAAACATAATTTATTCAAATGTTAACTTCAAGCAGGATGAAAATGTGGCATATAAAACAAAAAGAGTGATGTAAATGTAAAGCAAAGAAAGATGTCTACAATTTTGGAGATGAAGCACTCTTAAATTTGGCATTAAAATTACAGGAAAGGAAAACTTGATATAGCAGAACTCAATACAAGTGTAAAATAATTTGGTCTTTGAAAGCTCATATGCAAGTAGTGAATAGAAGTTGGAAGTTGGGGGCTCATGTATCTCATCCTAGCTATTTGGGAGGCTGTGATTTGTGTATTGCTGTTTGAAGGCAGCCCACAAAAGAAACTCCCTGAGAATCTTACCTCTGATTAACAGCAAAAAAGCTACAAGTGCGGCTTGACTCAAATGGTAAATTGTTAATAAATTGCAAGAAATCTCAGGGACCATGAGTTCAAGCCCCAGGAGCATACATGCATGTACAAAAGTAATAGTAGTGATGATGATGATGATGATGATGATGATGATGATGATGATGATGATGATGATGATGATGATGATGATGATGATGATGATGATGTTGATTATGATGAAGGGTATCCATAGTCAAAGATAAAATATTTGCAAATCCTGTACCTAAAGAATGTCTCAAATCTAGACTCTGTATAGGACTCTCAAAACAATGTTAAAAAGAACACCAAGTATAAACCACCAAAATACATGTTGTGAAAAATAAACACAAGAGAAGCATCATCGGTCATCAAATAAATGCACACTAAAACTAAAATGACATCATAAGTCATGTATGAGTATTACTTCACATAATACAATAATGACCATACTGAACGCTACCAAGAAACAGAGAAACTGGATCCTGGCAGGAATGTCAAATGGGAAAGACACTCCTGAAAATGTTTTGGCAGGTTCCTAGAATGAAGAATATGCAAATACCCACAGTATAGCACAGGAATTGAGCTCTTCAGGATTTGTCTCATAGAAATAAAATGTAACATTCACCCAAAAGCCAAAACTCAGAGGATTATAGCAGCATTATGTACTCTAGTCGAAGAAATGGAAATCAATTCAAGCTTTCTTCAAGTGAGTGGGAAATGAATTGTGCAACATTCTCTAATAACAGAAACAAAAAGCAACTCGAGAGAATACAGTATAATATTAAAGCATAAAATAACTGGGAATAATCTACCATAGATTTGAATTCAATCTTAAAAGCTTAGTTATTACATGATCAAGAAGTCAGAAAGAAAAAAATGTGTTGTTTGCCAAGATGAAACAGGTTTGGGATGGGAGAATGAGAAGTAGTGGGTTTAATTATAAAAAGGGAAGCATGAGACAGACTTATTTTTGGTAAAGAAACGTATCTGTAAATATGGTATATTCATATAGAGTTGATAAAAATTATATTGGACTTAATATATTTAGAAAATAATTAAAATAACTGAAGTATTCATAAGGTACTTGTGAAATATTAGTGTCCCACTTGTGATATCATACTAGAAATACTAAAATAAATTGGAAAAGTATTCAAAAGATTTCTCTGTGTTCTTCTAAGATCATAAAGTTCCATACTAACCTCAATAAAACTTAATGAAATATAGAAAACAGAAGTTACATTGATAAATGGGGATCAAGCTTGAAATATACCTTGATAATTGGAAGGCAGAGATTTAGAAGACTGATATCAGAGCCAGTTCTGACAAAAGAAAATTCATGAGAAACTAAAAACAAAGAAAGCTAGATATAGGGTAATTTCCCTGTTATCTCACATTTGTGGAAGCCATAGGAAAGAGATCTTTGCTTAAGGGAGGCTTGGCCTCAAAAATAATATAAAGTGATTAAAGCCTTAGCAACATCAAGCACCAGTAGTGCCAAAGGAAAAGAAAAGAAGACAACAGAAAAGGAAAGGAAAGCATAAAAAAGGCAACTATTTACTCTTCATTCTTGTAGTTTCATGTCATTGGGTACAAGAATTGAGAGTATTTTGTTTACTGTTTTTAGATTCAGGCCTCTCTAATATGAAAGTATTTATTTCAAGTAATTATTTTATTACTACTATTTATTAGCTTATTATTAGGCCTTCATGGAGATTGAACCCATGGCTTTGTACATATATATAGAGAGAGAGAGAGACTAATATATATATATATATATATATATACATATATTAGTCTAGTTCTACAACTGAGCTGTACCTGCAGGTCTCTTGTATAGTTTTAGAAATTGTTTATGAATTCTTCAATAGTTATCTATTCTACTTTTCATCTTATCTTTTCTCTCCTACCTTTCCCCCTATGTATTTTAGTTTAAGCATTGAAATTTTCCCTCAATTTTATCTTCGAAACTTAGAACTTTGGTTTTAAGTTTACAGAGAAGTCGGTTATTTTATGACATCTTTTTAAATTATATAGCAATATATGTATTTCACATGTATGATTGATTCTTAGAGTTCATTTCAATAAGAAACATTTATATGGTCATATACACAGAGCTACTGAGCCATTGTGATCCTCTACTAAGAATAGCTTCCCTTGTTCTTGCCATGTGAATGCTTAGAGTGCTGTTAGTTAAGCATGTCCAATTGTAATTATTTGTCTTTTACCATCTATTGGATTAACTTGTAGATATATGGACATGTCTAGTTATTACAAATGAGGGAAACCATGCAGCATATATTGAATTGGATCTGGCTTATTTCACTTAATATCATTTTTTTTCCAGGCTTTCCATTTCTTCAAGAATGGGGTAATGCCATTCTTTCCAATGAAAGCACAGAATTCCAACAATACAACAGAATTGAAGACCCAGAAATTGGCATATAATCTTTGATAAGGAAGCAGAAATGAAGGATGGAATAAAAACAGCCTCTTCAAAAAAGAGTTCTGGTAGAATTGTCTGCACACAGAAAACTGAAGTTAGATCGTTATATATCCGTCTGCACCAGAATTGATTCCAAATGGATCAAAGACCTCAATGTAAGTCCAGATACTTTGAGATTGTTACAGGAAGAGTTAGGGGAAACAGGAGGGTTCCTTGGCACTGGTCAAAAATTCCAATGTAATTGTGGATAAATGGGATTACATCAAACCAAATCAATCATTTGTCAGACTCAAAAGAAATGAAGAAAAAAGAGATAGTGTAGCACAGATTTATTTGGATGCAAAGCTATAGATGAAAGCCTCACCCAATACTAAATCCTTACTCCCTTTTCTATCTAGGTTACTTATAGTGGGTTGACATGAATTCAAGAGTTTTCTGGTTGGGATTAGAATGAAAACAGCTAATGCTAAGACAGAGGTAGCATGTGAAATGAATTGTAACTGGAGAAAAGAGGAATTAAGGTAGGGGGGTCTAGTTCAAAGTCTTGGCTTGGTACCAGCTAAGTAAGGTATATCTGCACCAGGGAAGGGGAATAAAACAGGAATGGTTATAAACAAAAGCATTGGTCTGAAGCCTCAAATTAAGGACCCCAGTCTGTGTGGAATGATCTCTAACATGAGGTTTTATTTAAATTAACAAGCATGATTTTACATGATTGCAGAGTGGGATGGTGCATAGTCACAGGAATGTCTGCTATGTCAGGTAATCCAATCTGCCCTTTCACATTACCCAATAGCCAGGTTTCAACGCAAATGACTACGAAGAGATTGTAGAAATGAGACTGCGACTTTTCCCTCTCATGAATCAAAATTCTGTCAAATGATTTCTGTCTTCAAATTTGATTATACATTTCTCATGATTTTTCCTACTATTTTGTCTTCATTATTGATATCCATAGAACGTTTTTGTTGTTATCTTGTGTGTATATGCCATTTTTAGGGCTTGAGCTAAATGTTTAATGGGCTCCCTTGTATTTTTTGCTCATGGCTGATGACACTCTATTCCTTGAGCCACATCCTCATCTTCTCCTTCTTGGTGGATAATTGGAGATAAGTTTTCATATTTTTGTCTGTTTGGACTGACATTGAACCAAAATCTTTAGGTTTTAGCCTCCCGAGTTTCTAGGATTCTACACATAAACGGCTAACACCAACCTTTGCTTTACTGTTATTTTAAGTATGTGTTAGAAGAAAGTTGAAGTATATTTGTGTTAAGTGTGAAATTTTCAAATACAAGTTTGAATCATCTTGATATAATGTAACTGTTATCAATTTTAACAGCTAAATCAATTAATTTTACACACTCCCACAGAAATATAATTGAAAACAAAAGACATAATTATTTTCTTAATACAAGTACTGGAACCATGATTTTTTTTCACGTTACAATTCATGTTTTATATAATTTTGATTAGCAGACATCCATGAATAAAAGTAAATATATTAATTGTAAACCACAAGAAGCAAAGTGATTTTAGTTAAGAATAGATATTTCATTACAGTCAGAAACTACGTTTTTGAGAATTCTCACTAAAAATAGAAGTTACATGCAGAAATTAATGGATGTAGATTGATCATTACAGAACATATGAATGAATATGTAAAATATAAAATGTAAATATGTTAAAACATAATTATGTAGCCAGGTGCCTGTGGCTCATGCTTGTAACCCTAACTACTAAGGAGTATGAGAGCTGAAATCATGGTTCAAAACCAGCCTAGGCAGGAAAGTCTGTGAGATTCTAATCTCCAATTAGCCACCAGAAAACTGGCAGTGGTCCAAGTGGAAGAGCAGTAGTCTTGATCTGAAGAGCTGAGGGACAGTGTCCAGGCCCAGATTTCAAGCCCCACCACTGACAACAAACAGTGAGAAATAAACTATGCTTTAAAGAGTTAGCCAAGGCAAATGGTTTATTAGATATTTAGAGTCATGTTCAGACTTTGTGGTGGAAGCCAGAAAGAGAAAAAAAATCATGTTTTTATACTTCCTTGAGCCACTCTAATTTACTTCATCTATTTCTGGAAGAATGAAATTCTTGATGTGAAGCCTTTTGCTTGATATACACAATGTGTCATTCTTCCTTTATTAATAGGAGAATTTGGAGAAAGGATGAGAATTCACACTAGGAAAAGAAGAAGAGGAAAAGAGAAGGAGAATTCTAGATATTTTGTTCTTCCTCATCTCAATCACAAGGTTTGGATAATGATTGTGGATTTTAGATACATGCTCTAGAGTGATTAAAAACATAATGGAATTCTATGCCTCCATCAGAAAGAATGACATTGCCCCAATTGTTAGGAAATGGAAAGGCTTGGAAAAAATTATATTAAGTGAAATAAGCCAGGCCCAAAGAAACATAGGTCCCATGGTTTCCCTTATTTACAATATCTAGTATATGTATGAGTCAAGCAGAAAAGGTCAGATAAGGTGATGTTAGGAAAATAAACCCTAAGATATGTATTCAAATGTTTTTTTTCTTTCATGCATTTGTTTCTAACGCATTTATAAGATTATTTCTTTGTTGCTTTGTATGTCCCCCCCACAGTATAACCCCTGTTTTCACTACATTTGATGTCGGTATAATTTGTGGAGAGGAAGGGGAAAAACAAGTCATTTAAATAAGGATACAGGTGGACCCGTTGCAACAATGAGAAGTACAAGTTGTCATGTCGAAAACGAACTTTACAACTTTGGTGGGGGGGAGGATAGGGTGGGTGGGGGATGCTGAGAAGGGATGGGAAGGGGAAACAAAGGAGGAGGCTACAATGCTTGATAAGAAATGTACTCATTATTTTGCCCATCTAATTGTAACCCCTCTGTACAGTATTTTCACAATAAAAAATAAATAAAAATTAAAAAAAGAAAAAAGATAACCCCACAAGTGATCACATGAAGAATGCTGATTTACAAAATATGTAATAGCATCAAACAGGAAATGTTATCTATTTGTTTAGTTCTTGTTTAGTATTTGTTAAACTCTGATGTGCTATCGTCAACTATCATAAAGGTATATAAGAATGGTAAGCAACTAACTTCTTTTTTGGGGGGGGGGGTCTGGTTGTGGGGCCTGAACTCTGGGCCTGAACTCTCCCTCAGCTCTTCAGCTCAAGGCTAGCCCTCTACCACTTGAGCCACATCACCACTTCTGGCTTTTTTCTTTTCTTTTTTGCTTATGTGGTGCTGAGGAATCGAACCCAGGGCCTCATGCATGCAATGTAAGCACTCTACCGCTGAGCCACCTTCCCAGCCCCGCAACAAACTTCTTAATATCAAATTCTAATATTAGCTTAGTGCTGCCTGTTATATATATGTGGCTGTATTTGAGTTTTGCCTCAATTTTACATGCTATATTCTTCCAGTATATAAGTTGAAAGAAGACTCCCTCTGGAAATATGCTATTTTTATAGCTAATTGAAAACAACTCAGCTGTTTGACAGAGACAATGAGATAGAAATCTTCCCCTAGAAATACCCTTTCACCATTTATGGTTTATATTTGTAAAATGGTTTATATTTGTAACCTGAAGTAAGTCACATGACCTATCTTGACACTTCAGAGTAGAGATAAATCTCACCTACGGGAAGCTGAAGCAGGACATAAAGTAACATGCCAAGTTATGCAACACTTGACATAAGGAAGAAAAAGAAGGAAACTATAATACAATCAATCATACTTGCCATAACATGTCACTTCCGGAAGGAAGATATTATTTACTTTTGTTTCTAAAAGTATTGAGATCTTCAAATCCTGCCTTTTATTCTTGGCTAGTACAGGAATTAGAGAACATTTGCATACTGAGGCAGCAAAAAAATCTCTAGAAAGCTGGAGTAAGCATTTTAATACTACATTTTGTTCTGCTAGGAAAGGAAATCATTTTATAGACAACACTTTATATTTTCTTACCTATTATCTTTTTTTCCAGAACTTGTTTTTGTTAATATATGTGACTATCCACTAGAATAAATGTCTTCATTTATCTGCATCTTGTGCAGAGAGCATAGGCAATTAGATGTAAGTGGGAGTTCATCAGTAGCACTATTTAAAAATGCAAAAAAATGTGGATAGGGAACCACTATACGTATTTTTCCACCATCACCTTCTACATCCTCCTTCTTCCTTCCCAGGACATACCCAATCTATAAAAAGGCTACGATATTTGACTCTTGACTTTGAAAGAGGAAGCAGAATGCTATGGATGTTGGAGATGACTGTTAATAGTGTTTTCCATAATAATGTCACATACAACAGTCCTATGAGTCCTGCAGCTCGTAACACTATATTTCCTTAGTTATGTGATAGGAATGTCAGCCTTACTGGATTTAGTATTGTTTTCCACTTCCTTTTCTACCACCTGGTCTGAATTATAATATATAGTAAAAGAATGAAAAAGTAATGCCATCTTAAAAATTCCCATTGCAACTTTAGAACTTTGGCACAGGGCAGGGGGAGGAGGATTGGGGGGAAATTCGTGGGCAAGGATGGTAAAGGGAAGCAAAGGATGAGGCAGCAATCCTTGATAATAAATGTACTCATTACCTTGCTCATGAAATTGTAACCCCTCTGTACAGTATTTTCACAATAAAAATAAACTTATGAATATAAAAGAGAAAGTCAGAGGGTAAAAAACAGTTTTTACAGAAGAGAAGGAATAAATCCAGATGGAAGGAATAAATAATAATAATAACTAACGCATACCAGAAACTCTTCTAGGGAACCATTTTTGGTTATTGAAGAACTTGTTATGAACTAGGCTTATTCCTCATTGCCTTTAGAATTCTAAATCTCTTAGGCTATTTCTCTATGTGATAAATGATATATCCTTCTATGCTGTTCTTTTATAGCTGATCTACTTTGTTTTCTAAAAATCTCAGTTTTTCTCTATTTTTATATGAACAATATCTGATACTATATTCACATACACAGACAGTGGAGGATGGTAATGTAAGAGTCTCATAGCTCATGAGTCATTAATGAAACAACATGCAAAAGGAGGACTTATTTGTTACTACCTCGATTTTTCTGAAAAGTTGCAATGTCATCCTTTGCTTCAAATTTCCATTCTTTGTCTTCATAGTGTCATTAAGTGCACTAAATGGACATATGAGCCAGACACTAGTGGCTCACGCCTGTAATAATAGCTACTCAGGAAGTTGAGACCATAAGATTGTGGTTCAATGTCAGCCTGGTCAGGAAAGCCCATGAGACTCTTATCTTCAATTAACCCCCAGAAACCAGGAAGTGGTGCTGAAGCTAAAGTGGTAGAGTATTCAATTTGAGCTGAATAGCTTAGGGACAGCGCCCAGGATGAACGTTCAAGTCCCACAACCAACTAAAATGTGCAAATATGACTTTGAATTTCCCCAAAAGGAACAACAAGGTCAACAGTAATCTTTCCAGGCAGAAAAAAATATAATTCTAAAATGATTCAGTGCACCTACTTTTGCTGAGTTATTTAAGATATGCCTTTTTTACTGAACGTATTCTCTTCTTTTAAAAATTGTCAAACATTATCTTTATAATAAACTTCATCTAATATTTCTTGTTTCAAAAGAGAAGTCTTTAGAGTTGGTGTCAGTTGGCTTTCTTACAATCTTAGTTCAAAGCCAACCCAGGAAGGAGAGTCTGTCAAACTCTTATCTGTAATTAAACACCAAAAAAGCCAGAAGTGGATTTTTGTCTCAAGCAGTGGAGTACAAGCATTGGGGCAAGTGGGCAAGAAAGACAACTGTTCAAGGACAGGGTCCAGCCTCTGAGTTCAAGCCCCACAACCAGCACAAACTAAACAAACAAACAAACAAAAAAACCCACATATTTCTTTGGGACCTTCCTTAAAGCACTGGTTTGAAAAGAGGATCATTTTGTTGATCGTACTTACTGGATCCTGCTTTTTGGAATCCTTATTACTATAGAGAACTCAGGAACATACTAAAGGAATGGACAACTGACTTCTGCAACAAGAGAATCATCTCAGGAGGGAAATATCCATGCACAAGACACTTTAAAACCACCATCTCTTTCTTTCTTTGTAGTAGAACACTTTTTTTGTTTGAGTGTTTTGTTTTTCACCTTTTTCTTTTTTGTTATTGTGAAAATACCGTACAGAAGGCTTACAATTACATGACCAAGATAATGGGTACATTTCTTATCAAGCATTGTTTCCTCCTCCTTTGTTTCCCCTTTCCATCTCTTCCCCTTTCCTCCCCATCCCCACTGCCACCCCCCCTCCAAAGTTGTAAAGTTTGTTTTCAACATGAATTCTGGTACATCTCATTGTTATTTCCATTTTTCCTATTCTGGCCTTTCTTTAGTAATACTTTCAACTAGAAATTTACAGAAAGGTTTTATATGAGTAAAGAGCAACCACACTCCAAGAAGTCAGGGATAGAATTTACTTCAAGCCTATTCTTTTCTTGTACAGTAAAAGGACAGCACAAAATAATTGGAATTTGTCATTTCTCTATGTTAAATTCCTCTTTTGGATTCAGTTTCCACTTGCAGTAACAGTTCTTTCCACTTACTTCCATTAACAATCTATAGTGCTTCTCCAGGTAAAATGAATGTTTTCTGGCCTCACTGAAATAGCTCAAGTATATTTTTGGACATGAGGTAACACGTGTTTCAGAAAAAAATTCGTAAGGAGAAATATGATATTTAAATGGCTTATAAAACATTATCTAAGTACATATGGTCATATAAGATGATGTTAAGTGAAATGGACCCCAAGATAGGGACAAAACTTGTTTTCTTCTTTCTTGCTATTGTTTTTTAATGTATCTAACATAGTACTATGTGATTTTTTTTGTTTCTCTTCTATTTTCTTCCTCCACGGTATACCCCTGTTTTCACTGTATTTGATGTCATTGACCTGTACCTTGCATATAAATTTTTCTAATACGGAGAGGGGAAGGTAAATAACAAAATGCTGAAACATGGATACAGTATGACCCATTGTAACAATGAGATGAACAAGACACTATGTAGAAAATTTACAACTTGGGGAAGGGAGGGGGGAGTTGGGACTGTGAGAAGAAAAGGGATGGCAGGGGAAAAACAAAAGAGGAGGTAACAATGCTTGATAGATAATGTAATCATTAACTTACTTATGTGACTCTAACCCCTCTGCACACTATTTTTTTTAAAGCGTGAAAAACCATTTCCTGGAGCACATTATGTTCAAATTTCATAAATGCTCTGTAAATTAAAACCAATTTTAAGTGGGAAGAAGGTTCTCAGAAATATATTTTGTGGGTGAGTGTGTGTGTTGTGCATTATTTCCCAAGGGTACATAAGTTAACAGTAGGAAAAACAATAGGAATCATAGGAGAAAGAGAAGCTCTGTGTTTAAGTATAATGGTTCAATCCACTTTAGAAGAATTTGCATATAAGACAACTTTGAAACAATAATGCTAAGACCAGTATGTTGATTAATGGGAATGATATAGAGAGACATTACTACTAAGTGGAACATGAAGGATGAAGTCACTCTCTTTCATCTACCAGTGCTAAATCATGGTAGCTAATCATGAAAATTTGTAAAAAGAAGAACGGAAGAATAATTCTGGTTCCAACGAATGTCGGATATAAGAGCATGGACTTAACTGGAAATAATATCATGTTGAGAGAGCAGGAATTATACTAGCAATGAACTGGTTGCTAAGATCACATTTCTTTTTTCCTTTTCCTATTTTTTTTGATGGTTGTGGGGCTTGAAGTCTGGGCCTGGGCAATGTTCCTCCACTGTTCAGCTCAAGGCTAGCTCTCTATCACTTGAGCCACAGCGCCAATTCCAGTATTCTGGTGGTTAATTGGAGATAAGTGCCTCGGAAACTTTGAATTGCAATCCTCAGATCTCAGCCTCCTGAGTAGCTAGGATTAGGCCTGAGTCACTGGCACCAGGCTTAAGATCACATTTCTAACAATGTACATTCAGGATATGTAATGTGTATGTTCATCTAACTTTATATGAATTATTGTGTTAAAAATCTGTGCTACAGATTAGACTTTACACTTACAAAAATGTTTCTAGTTAAAAAGTTGATACTCCTGTAAAAATAAAACCTAAGAATTTAAAGAGGTCTGGGAAATTCAGTTTGCATCCAGTCTGGGCAGAACAGTCTTTGAGACACTACCTATCATTAACCAGCCAAAAGCTGCATTGGAAGAATTACGCAAGTGATGGAGTACTAGTTATGAGCAAGATTGCTGAATAAGAGCTTGAGGTTTTTGCATACATACATACAAACATGCACATACAAACAGAAGCACTTATATGTGCAAACACATATACGCAACAACTCTCAGAATGTATATAAATGTTAGAAAATGATAGAAAATTTGTCCTGAGGAAGACCACAACATGTGATAATTTTTAATATTAGAAAGTCGTCAAGTAGGAGGCAACAATGCTTGATAGGAAATGTACTCATTACCTTGCCAGTGTAATAGTAACCCCTCTGTATGGTATTTTCGCAATATAAAAAACTAAACATAAAAAAAGTCCTTAAGTGAACTTTCCCCAAAAAAGGTTGAGAATATTACATAGATAGGTCTCAGAGATAGTAAGAAAATCAAGTTATCATAAGGGATCAGATCCATCCATGGAGGAATGAATCAGAGACCACTGCACGTGCATCTGATAATATTAATATCCTGTGTTAAATGTTAGAACATCTTTTTTAAATTGTACATAAACATCCTGAGCAGTCAGTCTAGTGGATAAGATCATCAGAGAAATTCAGAATTGCTAGTCTGTTTCTAGATGAAATAAACCATCTAACTATAGCAGGGCAATGTGATACAAATATGGAATTCTAGCACTCAGACTAAGACAGAAGTGGAATTACAAAGTGATACCTTCCCTGGACCAGGTAGTATAATTTCGTGTCAATAAAACAAACCAAAGAAGAAGAACATAATACAGAGTTGGGAAGTTTGTCATTATGTTTTGAGAAGTCAAGTTTCCTATTGAAATGCAACGCATATATAATCGTCAGTTGTGTTTTAAATGCTCTCTTCATTACAGAATATTCCTAGATGGTTCATGATTTCCAACCAAAAATTTGAAAAAATAAGTATCATTCTGTTGGATTCCAAAGAAATGATGAAGGATTACAAAATGTTAAGCATGGAGAAATAGAGAAGTTCCTCTAATGTAGGAATTTGTAGACCTGGCTAATTGGAATTTAGATTTAAAATAAATATTTTTCTTTGTAATTTCATATTCTATTGGATATTACAAAATTCTTGTCAAGTAAAAGATTTAATTTGCAAATTCAGAAATAATTCTGGCATTCTATTTGCCTAGAATATTCTTTCAAGTGAGATATAATTAGAACTGAGTTAATAGATAATTCCAACAGTTCATATATAGTATGATAATGTTATAATCTAGACAGAGTTGCCAACAGATGGATGATACTAATTTATAAATTTAGAAAAAGAGCAATTTTTGAGACTTTAGTATAACATGGTATGAAGAGTGTAATTGTGTGACATCTTTTTTTTTCTACCTACACTTAACACAGGAAGAAATTTCCTTAATTACGTACCTTTGTATACAATGATAAAAAAATGCTAGGTTTGGGATTTGTTTTTATTTTTTTGTTGTTGTTGTTTGGTTTGTCCTAGGGATTATCCTCTGGCCCTGGGCACTATCCCTGAGCTTGTTTTTTCTCAAGGCTACTGCTCTTTCACTTGAACCTCAGTGCCACTTGTGTCTGGCTTTTCCTGGGAAGTTTATTGGAAATAAGAATCTAAGGTACCTTCCTGCCTCGGTGGGCTTTGAACCATAATTTTCAGATCTTAGCCTCCTGAATGTCTATGATAGATAAAAAAATATATCTAAGTATATATAATATTTGCAAGTGAATTAGGCAGAAAGAAATCCAATATCAAATAGGACAAAAATGGTAGTGAAGAATATTCCCTTGAGAAAAATATAGGAGGCTGCCAGAAGTATGAAGAAATTCAGATAATTTTGAAGAATTTAGAATTGCAAGTTCAAGTATGTCTCTTTAAATAAAAATTATGTAAGTGGAAGGGTAAAAGATGTTGGAGAGAAGAAAATAACTGACAGCAAATCATTGTCCCAACTTAGAGTACAAAAGAAATAATCTATAAATTCCAAGTAAAAAAGAGACCAATATAATATGTCCCACTTAATTTAGGTACATGCAAAATATTTACTTGGCTTTTTCCTACTTTAATGCTTCAAAATAAAGAAGACATAAGAAAAGTTATGTGATTGTCATTACTTCAACCTGAACTCTAACTGTAATGAGCCCTCTTTTTCTCACTTTGCACTTCGAAAATAGTCCCTATGTTGATGATGTTTTGGCTAATTAGAGTCAGAGTTAGGGGCTTCTATTTGTAAAATTAACTCAGACTAATTTAAAACAGTTTTCCTCACGGTATCCAACTACATTTTCTGAAGCTGTACTTTGAAAACACCATCATACCTGAGCACATTATTTGAATTCACACTTCAGCATTTCCTTGACACATTCGACTTTGTGCCTTCCTTCTTTTTTATACATTCCTTTTCATTTTATAGTTGTCCTATTGCCATTTCATCTGTACAAACTTCTAAGAACATGGTTCAACTACCACTTCTTGTTTGCACACACCCAGTCTATGTAAGAAGGTACTTTGTCCATGTTAAGCAATAGAGTAGTACTCACTCTCTGAGGAGAAAACTTCCACAGTATAACCCTATGTCCACATTAGAGGATGTAGAATGTAAAGCAGTTTGACACAAACAGTGATACTAGAATTGAAACGCTCCTTTGGGACATTTTTTGTAGCTCAATTTGCCCAGGATAAATATAAATATCCACAAAATTTGGAGCCAGTTAGTAACTAACGAAATTAAGACTAGATCATAGATGTTGTGTTGATACACGTCACCATTGTATTATTATTACATCAGAATCATTCCTTACTTGCAAATGTGTATGAGAAAATGAAAGAAAGGCATTAAAGCAAAATGTCTTACCTTTTTAAGCATTTAATCTTAGTGGGGACGGTAATGTCTGAACTCTTCCATTCAATAAAAGCTTGAAGTATATAAGAGCACTTCCTACATATAATAATTTCTGGCAGGTTGATTGACAGGGTTATTTCAGTATGGAGATATCTCTAACAATATCTTGACTTAAGTAGAGTGTATGGCACTTATGATGGGTCAATGGCTATTGTGGCATTTTCTGTTCTAAAGAAAAATCAACTTGAGGAGTTTTCATTAACATCAGTAAAGCTGTATGTTCAACCAAATAATTGGTGTTTCTTTTCCTACGTTTATAATAAGTAGGCTGATAAGATAACAAACATTTCTAAAGATATTTCAATAAAATCCCAAACAAATGTGGATACATGGGTCCCTTGTGCTGTAGTTCAATCTATAATCTCGTGGCTAAACAAAGTCTTCCAAAATATTCGCAAAATAATTCTAATTAAAGTTCATGAGAGTTATATCTGTATAATTCTTCTAAGGTCAGGATAAAAGCATTTGTTCCCAACACTTAAAATCAATAGGATCTGTTGAATTCATGGATCAAGAATTTTATGTCTTCATATTCATATCCCAAGATTTTATCAATACGACTTTCACCAAAACACTGTTCTTATTGAACTTGTTTATGTCCTTTTAATTTTCATATCCAAATAGTATATTTCCTCCAATACCTTCTTGCAAATTCTATCCTTTCTTTACTTCCGTAAATCTGTTTTTATTACATTTTTGTTTCCTTATTTATCTCTTTCTTCGAAATTGTTCACACTGTTGCTCATATTGCTCACATTGTGTCAGAACTTTCCTTTACCTCTTCCCTTTAATAATTCACCCGATTTTATTACTGTTTTTCACATTCATGGTCGTGGATATTTTCATGATGTCAAAACAGACCTATCTTTCCATCTGTTCAATAAAAACTTTAGAACTATCAGAGGGGTTTTCCCCCTGCATCCATCATTTGCACATGTAGTCCTTATCACCAAGAATATCACTCACACAGTTGCCTGGCCAGAGATGTAGAAGCCCTTTAGATTTCTCCTTACCCTTCTATTCCCGTACATTAGGTCAGATGTATGATGAAGGTTTTCTCAATTTCTCTCACTAATATGATTTCTATGTACTTCTTTTTATGCCCCTGATACGAGCCTGTTTCAAGTACTAATCACTGGTCACCTAGTCCTAAAACAACTATTTACAAAGTATGCTTTTTCCCCATAGTATTTTCATATTGGTCCTCTCCATCACCAAATTATTCTCCTTGTAAGCACACAGAGTGAAGAGCTCAGACACCAATTCTATTATCATTATTTACTCAGTATTGACTGTTGGCCTTACATTTCTCATCTGTAAATGGATGTAATCTACCAGAAATATTGAAGGATATATTTGCTGACTTCTAGAGCAAGAAAAAAGAAAAGTGAAAAGTCCTTACATTTTCCACCTTAGCTTACAAATAAGGAAAGAGTCAAATTCAGTTTGCTGATATAAAGTCACAAATTGTTTCATGCAGAAATAAAAATAAATTTTAGCTCCTGGCTCTAAGAACTGTGTCCCTTTAAGGCAACTACAGATATGAACGTGTTATTAGGTAAATTATGTCATGTGTATACAGCTTTATTGAGCATTCTTTCAATATATCATTAGAAAACATTGGTTATTGAATAGTATCTATATGAGAATGTTATTTGAACTAATAACACTAAGTTGAAAACTACATCTTAGTCCATCAAAATGTGGAAATAAATAATTTTATTTATAAGAAAACAATACCACCATGAAAAGTGAGTATACATTAGAGAGATTGCAGCAATAACATTAGGGTTTTTACTGTCTCTACCTGTTTATGTGATTATATTTCTTGATATTGAAACTCTCCTCTTGTTATTCTTGATGTATATAATCCAACGCTGTCTATTACTACGTATTCAATGTGGGAAATAAAGCTTCAAATATATCTAAACTTTTTTCCTTTTCCATTATAACGTCATTATCAAGGTACACTCTGGTCATCCACACCTAACTTGCCAGTTTCGGCTATGGCTTCCTTAATAGTCCTCCAAACATCAGCAATGCAGGGTCATGTACTCTTTCTTTGCCTTGTCATTTACATCCAGGATGGTCACAATACAAAGGAACAAAAAGGAGCAGCCCCAAGGTTTGAACTGAGGTCCTAGGATCCAAGGGTTGGCTGTGGCAGAGGTGCCAAGACCTGAGAGCAAGCCCTGTGCTCAGCTAACAATAATAATAATATTAATGCCCTTGTTTGGAATTTGTACTATTTTTCTGGCAGGCCTTGTATTTGATCTCAGGGTCTGGATAACTTTGTGGCACTGTGGATGAAGGGGAAAGGCTCACCATCCTTGAAGACAAGAAATTCAGACCTCTTCCCAGACCTTGAAATGAAGCCCCAGCACTGGAAAAATAATATTAATATATGAGATCTATTTACATACATGGGTTTAGTTCATATGATGTTTATTACCCTTATTTATTTAGTATTATTACACATATAACAGATCTTTTATTACATCATATCACATAGAATATATTTGCATATGGATTATACATCATACTGAGACCCAGGACATTCACAGAAAAGGAAAAAAAAATGTGTCAAAATTGACTTCTTACTCCAAATAAATTTTTGGACATGCTGAGATTTCAACTTATAGCCTACAATGACCAATCCTTAAATGGGGTCACAGTCTTAGCACACAAGCCTCTAGCAACCTGAGCTGCCAGAAAGTTCTGAGGACCTGTGATCAATCCACAGGAGTACTCAATATAGAGAGATAGATAGATAGATAGATAGATAGATAGATAGATAGATAGATAGATAGATAGATAGATAGATAGATAGATAGAATTGATAGATAGATAGATAGATAGATAGATAGATAGATAGATAGATAGATAGATAGATAGATAGATAGATAGATAGATAGATAGATAGATAGATAGAATTGATAGATAGATAGATAGATAGATAGATAGATAGATAGATAGATAGATAGATAGATAGATAGATAGATAGATAGATAGATAGATAGATAGATAGATAGATAGATAGATAGATAGATAGATAAAAAATAGACGTGTAGATATATATATGCAGAGAGAGAGAGGGAATGTGAGGATATTAAATTATATATATAATAACCAATTATTAATTATCAAATTATGCCTCCATTTAATGAAGTATCATGTTTGAATACTTATAAAAGCATTAATTAAAAATTAGTCAATAACCTTCCATTAGGGGAATCATACCATGGTGTTAGAATGGAAGATATAAATCCAATAATTTTTATGTGGCATTCTAAAATAGAATCATGAATTAATTGCAAATTTAATTATTACTTTTATAGCATTCCATTAGCATTCACATGAATGGGAATGAGTTTGTCAGGATCATCTTCAATTTGTGGGTGGCAGTCTTGGCATTAGAACTCCAGGCTTGGGTAGTTTACTTATAATGCAAACAATTGGAATGACAGCGTGAAGATTTCAGATTGTTATGATTACAAAAAAGAACAAGAAGAAAAAAACCCAGGAGTCACGGACTCCTGCCTGTAATCCTAACTCGTCAGGAGGCTGAGATATAGAGAAGGCCAATTTGAATTCAACCAGGACAGGAAAGTCCAAGACATTCTTATTTCTAAGAGATCACAGGAAAAAAACAAACGAACATTAATTGGGCTGTGGCTCAAGGGCCGAGCACTACCTTTGAGGAAAGGAGCTCAGGGACAGGGTCTAGGCTCATAGTACAAACCTAGAACTGTCCCCACCCCAAAAATAGAGGCAATAACTCCATGTCTCTGTGTATGGATGGATGATGGATGGATGAAAAGCATTCAGCAGGTTGCCCATGCCCAGCTCTCCAACCTGGGCAAGCTGGGACAAGCCTTGAATTGTACTAAGTCTGAGCCGGAAGCTTGAACATAGCATCCTTTTCTGCCATTTAATAAATGAAGCCTGATGGGACACCTAGCAGCCAGCCACTGCTTCCAGGGAGACCACAGTACCTATACTGTAGGAGTTGTCAAAGTTTCTGGCTCCATATTCTCTATCCCTCTGTAGAATGTGAGACTATACCTCTGGGGCATGGTCGCTATCACTCACTTATCATTCCTCAATGCTGAGTCACAGGCTGGTCCCAAATCTTGGCAAAGATAAGAAATAGTCAGCAATATCTATGCTGAAAGGGGTATGCCAATCAATCTCATCCTCATAATTCCTATTAGAAGTGAGCCTTGATCTGTGAATGTGGCTTAGTGGTAGAGTGCTTACCTAGCACGCACTAAGCCCTGAGTTTGATTGCTCAGTAAACACAAACAGAAAAAGCCAAAAGTGGCACTGTGGCTTAAGTGATAGAGTGCTAGCCTTGACAAAATAAGCTCAGAAACATGCCCAGAACCTGAGTTCAAGCCCAAAGACTGGCAAAAAAAAGTGAGCCTGATGAGACATATTCTTCTGGGACTCAGAGGAGGACCGAGGTTATAGGTAAGAAGTAGGGTAGATGGCCGGTGCAGGTGGCTCACCCCTGTAAGGTACCCTGGAGGCTGAGATCTGAGCATCCCAATTGCAAGCAGGAAAGTCTATATGAGACACTTTTCTCCAATTAAGCATCCAAAAAGCCAGAAGTAGAGCTGTGGCCCAAGTAGTAGAGTGCTAGCATTGAGCACAAAAGCTCAGGGATAAGATAGTATGCAGGCCATGAATTTAAAACCCCAAGACTGGCATGCACATGCACACACACACACACACACACACACACACACACACACACACACACACACACACACACACACACACACCAAGATAGAGCATTTGCCAGTCAGCCTGCAAAAGTTCCATCTCTAGCAACTCAATATTAAAAAGAAGAGGGAGAAGGGAAGGAAAGACATGCTCCACGAGGTGATATAACCAGTGCCAAAATTCCATAGGAGTTCTAAGTTGTGGATTCAGGAGAGAAGGTCTCAGGCAGAAGGTGCAACATGGGCAAAGGTCCTGAGGTGTGGTGTAGAGCAGATGGTGTGGGTGGGATGAAGGTTCTGTGGCTTCAGACAAGTCTGGGAGGACATTCAAGGCTGGGTCAAGGTTTGTACTTGAGTCACACGTAGGGTACACGGTTGGGTCCTAGAATGGGGACCAGGGGGAAGATTAGCTTGCTTTTTACCAGGTAACCCAGCCATTTCCTGTGGCTGGAAGCTTATTTTTCACAGATCCTGACCCTCAGACCTCCTGTGCATGGAGGAGTCAAGGCAAATGCAGGGAAGAAAGCTTGCTTAAGAAAACCTTCTAGCCCAATGCCAGTGGTGGCTCAACCCCTGTAAATCCTAGCTACTCAGGAGACCGAGAAAGAGATCGTGGGTCAAGTCAGCTCAGGGGAAGAAAGTTAGTGAGACTCTTCTTGCTAATGAATTACCAAAACCCCGAAATGGAGCTGTGGCTCAAGTGGTAGAGTGCTAACCTTGAGGGAAAATGTTAAGAGTCCAGAGCCCAGGCTGTGAGTTCAAGCCCGCATACTGGCACAGATGAAATAAAGAAAAGCTTTCAGGAGCTCCTAGTCTATTGTGGTGAAAGGCCAGATCAGCCGGGCACTGGTGGCTCACACCTGTCCTCCTACCTCTTCAGAAGGCTGAGATGTAAGGATCACTGTTCAAAGCCAGCCCAATTAGGAATCATGGAGACTCTGATCTCCAAGGAACCTACAGAAACCTGGAAGTGACTCTGCAGCTCAAGTGGTAAGCTGAAGAGCTTGGGGACAGCGCCCCGGCCCAGAGTTCAAGCCCCATGACCAACACCTGGCCTGCTTGGACCTCCCTCTGTTGCTCTAGGCAGAGTACTTTCCAGTGGGCCACTGAGTGTCTCCCAATGTCTAGGTGTCTTATAAGTCTTGAGAGCAGCCTGTTGGGAGGCCATTAACTATAGAGCAAGCGACAGTACCAGAAATGGGTTGAGCCTTGGGACATGGAGATAATCAGAATGGCATATATTGTGGGTGTAATGTATATCTGAGCAGTAAATTGACATCTCAGACCACGGTTCTGGGCCAGGAGGGACAGAAGCTGCAAGATATCACACCAGGTAATGCTCACTCATGCGGGTATCACAAGAGTGTGAATTTGTCTCAGGAATTCATAGCCAGGTTGCTGCTTGTAGCAGTCGCTGTCCCTGGAGTCCCAGGGTTCAGAGGCATGCTTTACTCACCAGTGCTCAGGGGCAGATGAAGGTCTGCAATCATGGGCCGACTACAACGAGCATCCGTACTGTCCTTCCCATGGTCCTCTGGACCTGTACATGGATGTATCTCTTGAGAGTTTACTGTGACTATGCCTCAGGACTGCCCCCAGTTCTAGTTCAGCTCATCATAACCACCTTCCTGTGTGTGTTGTGGTGTGCGTATGTGTGTGTGTGTGTGTGTGTGTGTGTGTGTGTGTGTGTGTGTGTATCTGTGAGTATGCGCATAAGCATCTTGGGACTAGGGCTTGATCTCAGGGCCTGGGCTCTGTCCCATACTTTTTTCATTCAGGGCTAGCACTCTACCAATTAAGCCACAGCTTTTCTTCCAGCTTTCGGGTGATTATTGGCAGAAGAGGGTCTCACAGACTTTTCCAGCTGGGCTGCCTCTGAATGGCAATCCTCATATCTCAGACTCCTGAGGAGCTAGGAATATGAGAGCATGAGCTATTACCATCTGGCCACAGTTTCTTTCTTGACTAAAACAGACTACCTCTCTCCATCTGAGCACCCATCTACAGCTACCCCTCCTAACCCTGGCTTCAGATGAAACATAACCTCTTCCCCTGAGGAAAAAGAAATGGGATCAGGTTTGAGCTTTATTTTCTTCACACAGTCAGGGGCTGCTGGGAGCTGATGTGGAGGTCAGAGATCTAGGCCAGGGCAAGAAGACAACTGTTAGAACAGAAGAGATTATGAAAATACAGCCTTGCAGCTGGGTTCCAGTGGCTCATGCCTATAATCCTAGCTACTCAAGGCTGAGACCTGAGAATCAATCAAGATTCAAAGCAAGCCTGGGCAGACTCTTATCTCCAACGAATCACCAAAAAGATGGGTAGTAGAGCTACTGTAGTTCATGTAGTACAGCAGCAACCTTGTGCAAACAAGCTAGAGCATACCACGGAGGCTCTGAGTTCAAGCCCTGGTACACACACACACACACACACACACACACACACACACACACAAACACACACACACAAACACACACACATCCTTAGCAGGTGCCAGTGGCTTATACCAACAATCCAAGATACTCAAGTGGCTGAGCTCTTAGTGTGGCAACTTGAAGCCAACCCAAGCAGGAAAATATGTGATACACTTCTGTTTACTAAGCTACTAAAAGAGATGAAAGGTGAGCTGTGGTTCAAGTGTTAGAGTGTTAGCCTTGAACAAAGGAAGCTCAGGGACAGTGCCAAGGTCTGAGTTCCAGCTCTAAGATTTTTTTTAAAGACACCCCGCACCCCAATCAGGCCATAAATCCAGATTTTGGTAATTCTAGATCACACTTCCACTCCTGCCACTTCCACACTACAAGTGGCCGGTGTATGGCCAGCACTGGGTTAAGAAGTGAACTTACACAAGGAGGACATAGCCAGGTCAAGGATAATGCCCCAGAACATTGAGGTACTGGCCAAACCAGTCTCTCATCCCCCAGTTGCCTTGCCCTAGAGTTCAAAATCTGTGCCTCTGTATTCTGGACATCTGGAATTGTCTAGAAGGACCTGAGAGGCCCTGCTAGGGCCATAAGATAGACTTGCCTGAGACAAGACATCGACCAATACTTCCAAGCCACCTTGGCCTCACCTCCCATGTAGACCCTGATCATCCTTGCTGGGTCAACCTTCAGTCATCCATGAAGCTCGATTTGGCCAGAGCCACTGGCAACCACCCTTCCTCCACTCCACTGCCAGCCTGCTGGGAGTAGGATATGCAGCCAGAGGCCCAGCAGAAGAAAAGGACAGGATTGCATGACGACTGAACTTGCCCCCCACCCAGAGGCAGCACTGCTAGCTGGCCCTGCTGACCCAGAATCCTCTGGAAGTGGACAAAGATATGGACAGTCAAACTTGGGCCCCAAAGAAAAACTAGAATATTCAGGTCTCTGGCAATTTAGGACTCATTATAGATCCTAATAGGGGGCTAAAGGCAAGGTTGCCATGGAAGAGGGGCACCATATGAATTAGGAATAGGCAGACAGGCACTCAGGAAGCGGACAGAGAAAGATGAGGGAAAAATACACGCACGCACACACACACACACACACACACACACACACACACAAAACAGGTAGCCCAAGGCCTCAGCAGTCCCTGAGCACATGAATATCCCAAACCCCGATAAGATGGCATTATTGTCCTCAGACCAAATGTAGACAAAACTCAGAGCCTCTCACACATCTGGAATGGCTCCTAACACAGCATAGCATTTCCTACTGTACACAACGCTATGAAGAACACTCAGCCACCTTATTTTTGGTTGTTGGTCATAGGGTTTGAACTTTGGGCCTGTAAACAGTCCCTCAGCTCTTCAGCTGAAGGTGTGCGCTCTACCACTGGAGCCAGAGCACCACTTCCGGTTTTCTGGTGGTTCACTGAAGATAGTCTCACAGACTTTCTTGCCCAAGCTAACTTTGAACTGTGATCATCAGATCTCAGCCTCCTGAGTAGATAGGATGACAGTTGTTAGCCACTGGCATCTCCCAGACTCAGCCACTTTCTCTACCACTTGAGCCACGGCCCACTTCCAGTTGGAGTTTGGAGATGAGACTCTCATGGGACTTTCCTGCCTCGGCTGGGAAATAAGATCCTCTGGATCGCAATCTCCCAAGTATCCAGGATGACAGGTGTGAGCCACCAGCACAAGGCTTATGGTCTCTCATTCTTAAGAATTCCCACCTAGTCCTCCTCTAGATAGTACCACCTAGACACTCTTTAACCTCCCTCAGGGACAGCAAAGTGAGGCTTGGAATCTGGGTAGGACCATGGGCATTAAAGGCCTCCTTCACATCACAACCCCTCTCTAAGCTCCCATCCACCTCCTCTGGATGGCCTGGTCATCTGGGGCAGATCAGACCCACTAGGAAATCTGGTGGATGCCCTGTATCCCCCGCACCTACCAACTGGTACCTGAGGATTTCTGGGGCCAGCTACTCCATATCCAGGTGGAAGACATTAGGAGGGTTGCTGATAACCAGGTCCAAGGTTGCCCAGGGCAGAAGGAGTGTCCAAATCCCCTCTGTCAAAGGAGACACAAAGCATGGATAGATCTACCAAGAGCTACAGGGCATGGCCATTCACCTGTCATCCAGGTCCCTTGGAGTGCTGTTATATGTTGACAGTCCTGGGGCTTGACCTTGGGGCCCAGGCGCTGTCTAAGAGCTACTTTAGCTGGAGGCAAGGGCTCTTCCACCTGAGCCATGGTGCCACTTCCGGCTTTTTCTGTGTATACGGGACGTAGGAATCAAACCCAGGGTTTCTTGCGTGCTAGGCGAGCTTACTACTGCTAAGATACAATCCCAACCCTGAATAGCTGCTCTTCTGTGACACCTTGGGCCTGTCTCCGGACAGACTTGCCCATCTTTACTGAGTTTTTCACCACTAGCTCTGGTTGGAAATGAACATGCTCAGCTATGTTGTCCTTTATCTACCGCATCTTTGCTCTGTGTGCTTCCTGTCAGATCCTCCTTGTTAAGCAAGACCCCCTTTTAAGTGCTGCCTCTAAGAAGCCTGCTCCAAGTACCCTGGCAGAGAGGGATCTTCTTTACTCTGCAGGCTGCTGGCCTTTTCAAGCTCTGCCTACCAGCTGGTGTGTGTTCAGAGAGCACAAAGGGGAAGGTCTGGCTTTTACCACCCAATTTCTGAAGGCTCTGATACACTACCCAGAGACCGTTAATGTATCACACTTCGGAAAAGAGCACTCAAGGCTCAGGCAGTCTGGGGGCAACACATGGGACCATTTCTTTATTTGGGCTTGAACTGAGGATCTGGGAGCTGTCTCTCTGAGTTTTTGTGATCAATACTGGTGCTCTATCACTTGAGCCACAGCTCCACTTCTAACTTTTTGGTGATTCCATGGAGAGTAGTATCTCAATGGCTTTCCAGCTTATGGCTGGCTTTGATCTTTGATCCTCAGATCTCTGCCTCCTGAGTAGCCAGGATGTCAGGCATGAGCCTGAGCCAGAGGTGACAGGCACCAGAGCCTTTCTTTTGAGCTTCTGTTTATCTCATGTCAACTAGCAAGCCCTAGTTAAAATAGTCATTTACAGGGGATCAATTTCCTCTCCTAGGTCAGTTAGTCCAAGGAGATAAAGTGTCTTTGAAAAAGGATACTCTGAGTTGGCCTAGGTGAGTGTGTGTGTTAGAGTATGAGTTTCAGGGATACTTACTCCCATGTCCGCAGTGCCTCATCCTCCCAGTGGTGAGTAAATCCAGGATCCCCATCCCAAGGAGGGAAGGTAGGGGATGGTACTTAAGGTCATATCAAGAGGGATGATCTGATTTCTATCCTGTAGCTGAAGCCGGGAGAAAAAATAGACAGAAGGAGAGGTTAAGAGGAACATCAAGGTACGCCCCCTACCTTTGGATACAAGTACCAGAGAGAAGACTGAATCCATCCTTTTTGGTAGTAACATAACAGGTGCCCACTATTCATTTATTTTATTTTTTGTGAGTCCTAGGGCTTGGATTCAGGGTTTCGGTGTCATCCCTGAGCTTCTTTTACTCAAGGTTGAGGCTCTACCACTTAAGCCACAGCACCACATCTGACTTTTTTTCTGGTGCTGGGGAGGTGGTTTATGGGAGATAAGAATATCACAGACTCTCTTGCCTGGGCAGGCTCTGAGTCACAACCATCAGACCTCAGCCAGGATGAGCAAGAGCCACCAGCACCTGTTCACCACCATCCATTTATAATCCCCTAGGGCCAGTCCCAGGCCACCCACACTGCACCCTCCATGTTGTAGGAAGCAGACATGGGTGGGTTTGATACTTCAACAGCCTACCTAACTTTGAACATTTTTCTGGGTCAGTCTGATAGCGGCTTCCTTCTTATCCACAGCAATGACTTGGCTCTGTCACAAGAAAAAATGTCCCCCAGGAGGTGTCAGGCCTGGGGTCTTTCCTCTGTACACCACCCCCTCTCCCCAAAATGACATAAAACAAAAGTAGACATAGAGTGAATTCATTTTCTTATAATCAATGTCTAGCATGATATGTGGTGGTAAGGATCAGAGGCCTGGGATAGTGCTGTGCAGTTGGACAACGTGATGTCTCCTCATCCACTTTCCTTAACAGAGAGTAGTGGAGAAGGACTCATCAGACGGACTGACAATGAATAACCATCATGGTCTAGCCCGGGCACAGAGGGGCTTACCTCAGGGAGCTAGTTCAACAGGCTGAGCAAGACAGCTCCTTATGCACAGTCCACCTCCAGAATTAGAGGGCCATCTTGGGTCCCAGCCACATGGGGACACTAAGCCACCTCCTGCAGCACCCATTCAACAAGTTCTTATGAGAGAGAGAGAGACAGAGACAAGAAGACAGACAGACAGACAGACAGAGACTCTTATCTCCAAAGAACCACGATAAAACCGGAGTGGTGCTGTGGTACAAGTGGTAGAATGCTAGACTTGATCTGAGGGGCTTGGGGACAGCACCCAGGCCCAGATTTCAAGCACCATGACTGACGAGAAGTGGACTTCCTACCACAAGAAGTGGACTGATTAGCACCCATAGTCTTAGGGAGCATGACAGAGAAGTCCAGCCAAGCTTCCTGTAAGCTTGGGCACATGAGTAGGCCATCCAGCTTCTCCATTCCTCATTTTCCCCAGATGCAAAACTGAACACAGTGAAGGAACCCTTTCCTCATGGGGATAGGGTAAGGATTAAAGAGAGCCATGTTTTGTTTCACAATCTCATACCTGTTACCTGATAAATAGCAGGCCCCATCTGAGCCCTTTCCAGCTATCTTCCTGTCATATACTCACAGAATTGCCAAGAACCTTCTCTGACGACCGCTCCCTCTATGCTGGCCCTGCCCAGAGATGCTCCTGTATTGATCCTTTGTTTCCTCACAACTTTCCTGTGAGGAGACTGAGGTCCGATGGTTCCAGGCCCAACCCAGAGCTTCAACTTTGGTCAAGAATTGGCTGCAATGGACTAAGAGTTTGGGATAATCCATCTAAACCATTGACTGAGCTTGGCACAACATGTCTTCCATCCCAACTACAGATGACCACGCATGGTGGCCCATGCCTGTCACAGGAGGACTATGATCCAGCCCAGCCTGAGCATATATTGAGTCTCAAAATGCCAAAGAAAGAAAGATTTAGCTCCCATGGTAGAAGACTTGACAGGAAAACCTAGGCCTTGAGTTCAAACTCTAATATACCAAAAAGAATCAGAGGCCTGGTGCCAGAGGCTCATGCCTATAATTCTAGCTACTCAGAAGGCTGAGATCTGGAGATCACAGGTCAAGATTTAAAATAAGGTTGGCCTCGCCCCTCAGACGTCATGATCAGAAGACCCAGAATCTGACCAATGCTAATACGCTCCATACTAACAGGGCTCACATCCTTACTAAATGCTGGTCACACTCTCTGTCCCCCTGGGGAGCAACCCCCTGAGGGCCCCACCGCCAGGTCCTCCCAAGCTCCCTCTGCCACCACCAGGCCCAAGCGAGTAGACAGTTCCAGGGCACAAAGATCCCTTGGTCTTATAATTTAATGGTGTTGAGTCCCCTTCAAGCATCTCACCCTTCCAAGCCCCCAGACTTCAGCCACAAAGCCCATGCACCCCCCACCCCCAAGATAGTGGTTAGAAATTACCAAAGGGCCCAGCGCTCCTTTTTGCAACCCACTTCTACACACACTCACTCACACACAAACATACAAAAACACACACACACACAAGGCCCGGCACGGGTGGCTCCTCTCTGTCATCCTAGTTACTCAGGAGGCTGAGGTCTGAGGATCACTTTTAAAAGCCAGCCCTTGCAGGAAAGTCTGAGAGGCTCTTATATACAGTGAACTACCAAATAGCCACAGGGGGAGCTGTGGTTAAAGTGTCAGAGCACTAGCTTTGAGCACAAAATTTCAGGAACACCACCTAGGCCTTGAGTTCAAGGCCCACTTCTTGTACCTTCAAATACACACAGACATAGATACAGACAGACATACAGACAGACAGACAGAAACACACACACACACACACACACACACACACACACACACACACAGGGACAGCCCAAGGGTTCAGCAGCCCCTGAGAACAGAACCATGAACTCATTCCATTAGGATCACATCCCACCCCCAAGAAAGTGTCACTACTGACCTCAGACCAACTGTAGACAAAACATTGAATCTCTCACATATCTGGAATGTCTCATAGACCAGCATGGCATTTCATACCATATACACGGCTATGCAGAAAACTTAGCCACCTCTTTTTTTGTTGTTGGTCATGGGGTTTGAACTCTGGGCAAGGTCACTGTCCCTCAGCTTTTCAGCTAAACGTGAGCACTCTCCCACTTAAGCCACAGCAAAACTTCCTGTTCTCTGTTGGTCCATTGGACATCAAGTCTCACAGACTTTTCTGTCCAAGCTGGCTCTGAACCATGGTCTTCACATCTCAGCCTTCTGAGTAGCTAGGATGACAGCTCTGAGCCACTGGCGACTTCCGGTTTCAGCCACTTCACATACCCAGAGGAAAACCATCTCATAAGGCCACAAACTTCTTGCAACCATTCACTTCAGAATTTGTCACCAAGCATCCAAACACATCCTTTATTGGAGAGAATACAGTCACAGCAATCCCACCCCTGCTACCATTTGCCCACTCCCTGCCTACCACAAGCCACATCCTCTTGAAGCTGTGTCTTCAAGCTAGGGTAAACTTGGGGAGTTCTTAGAAATGTCTGTACAGTGGGGCAAGCATCTGGTCTCCCAACCACAGAAACCCCCTCTTCGACCATCTCACACCTGGACCATCCTTTGCAGGCATATATGTTTTACTTACTTTCTTTTTTCAGTTGTGGGGCTTGAATCCTAGGCCTAGGTGCTGTCCCTGAGCATTTCAGCTCAAGGCGAGCACTCTACTACTTAAGGCACAACACAACACCACTCCTGCTTTTTTGGCAGTTCGTTGGAGATAAGAGCTTCAGAGTTTTTCCAGCCCAGGCAGGCTTTGACCCCTGATCCTCTGATCTCACCTCCTGAGTACCTAGGATGACAGTCATGAGCTACTGCCACCCGGCCAAAGATACTTTTCCATGCTTGTCATCCTATCCCCTCAGGAGACTGAGATCTGAGGACTGCAGTTGGATGCCACCCTTGGCAACAAAGTCCATGAGAACTCTTCATCTCCAATTATAAACACCCAAACAAGTTGGAAGTGCAGCTGTGGCTCAAATGGTAGAGTGCTTGCTTTGAGTATAATGACAAGGGATAGGACCCAGTCCCTAGTTTCAAGCTTTTTCTAACAAAGACCCACCCAAGAAAGGGATGCAGGTGGGCATACGTGAACTGGAAGCTCACACATAATACTTAAGACTCCCAGAACAGACCCCATCCTGCTCTGATACTCTAGATTCTATGTCCTACATCATGGTAATCTTAGATGGAACATACCATGCACCAAGTCAGGATGTTCAAATACAATTGCATATTCAGGATCCCCTGACCTTATCAAAGACTCAAGATCTCTCACTGTGCTGCCTCTACACTGGGTAGAGAGGTGAGGTCTAGTTATCCAATCACAGTATGTGGGAATGGAAGGATTTCTCGGCCAAGGGACACAGACTCAAGGGCTCCAGGTCCCTCTCTCTCAGGAAGGAGAAAAGGGCTGATCTCTCCCAGGAATGTTCCTGGGTTGTGAGTATCCTCAAATAAACAACACTGGTCAGAAACCAGTACCTCTGGTTTTCCCACCAGCCTCTATCCAAACCTGCCCCACCTTCAGTCTGCCCTCTCTGAATTCCAGATCTGCCATCTAGGCTAAAGGCTGAGCCAGGAAACAGACCCATCTCTTCCTCTGAGAATGGCAATCACGGGGTCCTCGCACCCCCTTGAGGAAGTCTGGGGCAACAAGGGTCCTTACTCCCACCCGCATTCCCTGGCTGTCCTGTGATAGTGGCCAGCTTAATTCTGTTTCTGGTGGAGGAAAGAACAGGGTGGGTGTGTCAACTTCAGATTGAGCCCTGGAAAGTCCCAGTCCCCAAGAATGCACTGCACAGGCATCCTGCAGTGGACAATAGCCAGGTGGTCAATGGTGAACCCAATGTGCCAGGACTCTTAATAGCAGTGTGGCTGGGAAAAAGGCTCTATCACTTTTGGTATAGGTTGTCAGGTGAAATCATGGCAACAATGTCATGACACTTCAAACCTGTGACCGTCTTCCTTCTTCCTCTTCCTTCTTATTCCTTCTCCCTCCCCCCCACAGACACTCCCTCACTACAATACCTCCCTAGCCCTTGGACAGCTTGTTCTTATCTGACCAGAAAATAAACTCATTGGCACCAGGGATGATTGAAACCTGGTGACCTGCCCTGAGTCCTCGTGTCTACCTGAGGTTGCTTCCCTCTGCAGTCGGCTACCACACAGCTCCTGGATATCAGAAAGTTGCTGAGGTGTCAGTAGCTTGGTCCTACATACTGGCTTTAGGCTCTGAAATTGTCCCCACATAGATTGTAAATGGTTGGCTACCTTGTTACAGGGACTCCAAACCAAGTCTCACATGTTCTCCCTTCTTCCTTCCTTTCCTCTTTTTATCCATCCGGACTTCCCTCCTCTTTCTCTCTTTCCTTCCTTTCTCTCACTCCTGGACCTTGAACTCGGAGCCTAGGTGCTGTACCTGAGCATTTTTACTCAAGGCCAACGGACTATGGCTTGAGCCACATATCCATTTCTGGTGTTTTCTTTTTGGTAGTTACTTGTAGATAAGAGTTTTACAGGCTTTCCTGCTTGGGCCTCAAGCATCCATCCTCCCATCACAGCCTCCTATGTAGCCAGGATGACAGGTATGAAGCACCGGCATCCAGCTCAAACCAAGGTTTCTTCATGTGCTGTGGAACCAGCACTGGAAACTCTCATTGTCTATGACCACTCCAGATGCTGGTGCACACTGTAACTCTTTGTTGGATAAATAAATGAGCGTCTGTCTTCAAAAATACTACAAAGTTCCATCCCCTTCAAGTAAGCATCCTGGTGGCTGGGGCAAAGGCTGATGTAGCTCTCCCACAGTTCTCCCTTCTCCCTCTTCCCACCCTCCTGGTGCCACAGAACTTAACTGTTTTGGCTCTGAAGACTGTATCCATGGTGCGCTCGCTGGATTCCGGGGCTTCTGGGATGCCTACCTTCTCATAGATCTCTGGCCAGCGGCTGACCGATAGGTGGCACTCAGTTCCCCACTCAGGAGTGAATGAGGTTGCCATGAGCTGAAGGCCAGGCTCAAGGGGTCTACTCTCCTACCCCTGGGGCCAGCCAGGATGGCCCACCACATCTGGCCCCCAAATTTCATGTTGCAGATAAAGGATCCTCGAGGCATCTTTGGTTTCTGATTCTCCCAGAGTCCAGTGCAGGGGCTGAGAATTCTCTCTACTCACAGCTGGCTGCCTAGAGATGGTGAGGTCACAACCTCTGCTCCCCATGACATCCTCAATGTTATGTATAGGTCGTAGGACCCCTACCAAGAAGACTACCAAGAGTCAGACTCTACAGCTGTTTTATTTAAATGGGCTGCAGCTCGGGCCTCGTCCTACACTCTGACACAGCAGAGCCCAGGAAGAGAGCCCCGCGCTAAGGATTTACAGGACTTATGAAGGCACACAACCAGGTGCTTTAGTACCACGTGTTGCTCTGCTCTGAAATAAGCAACAAATTGTGACTGCCTCAAGTATTTAAGCCTTCACTCAACTGTGGTGGTCACACTAGAGAGAGTCAGAGGAGAATCAACAGCTGCTGCATAAAAGCAATCAAGGCACGACGTTCATAGCAGGAGACCATCTGGCTTGAGAACTCTGCTTGTAATACTTTGATTGTCATTGATTGTTGGCTGAAATGGTTCATCTAATTTGACCCATAATCCCAGGTGTTGGTGGAAATTGCCAGCTTCAAGCAAAAAAACCCTGGAAAAGGTAGCATTTTAGTTGTCCCAATCAAACTTAAAGGGTTCCAAAGTTAGTGGACCTCTTTTCTTTTGAGACAGCCTACATCAGGTTACAGAAACTGGCAGTCAGCAAGCCCTAGCTAACTGCCATGGCCTGATACCAAGCAGGCTCCAACAGGGGAACGCACTTCCCTACCACTGCCCAGCTGGAAATAGCACAGGCAGGACACAGATTAGTGTCTGCAGGATTCCAGGGAGGACTTCCCACCAGTGCACTCCCCTGGGAGGTAATACACACAACCAGTGGGATCCCATAGCCCACTGCCCAGATGCCAATGGACACCGTCAATGCCCTGGGTAAGGTTGCCCTCTCATCCTCAGTAGTGGTGAGCCATCTGCAATGTCACACCCTTCACCATTTCCTAGACCCTCCTAGCTTCACAGCCCCTGCCATACTCAACCCCCTCCATCTTGTTCCCTAATTACATTTGGCAGACACATTCCCAACCCTTGAATTAGCTCCAACTATACAAACGAGAGCATAGTGTCCTGCTGGAAGAGTGTGGCTGTGGTCACACTAGGCTCACAAGCCTTCAGGATTAAGACAGAAGGTATCAACTTTGGTTTGTGGTTCACACAGGCCTCCTAGGGGAGACCCACGCAGGCCCAGCAGCTACTGTGGGTTATAGGAAAGGGGGAAGAGAGAGGTGGGAAGGAATGTCTACAGAAATATTCCCCAAAGCAGCCATGAAACAGTGATGGTGAAAACAAAAATTATGGTTGGTCTCATACTTGGCATTGCTGAAAAAAAAAGAACAACAAATACAAACACACACACACGCACACACAAATCCAGAACAGTGGCTGTAGACTCATCCATGCAGCACCTGCAATTTGCCAACTGATCACTCACCTGAGCACAGTCAGGCTCTCTCTCTCTCTCTCTCTCTCTCAATCTCTCTCTCTCTCTCTCTGTCTCTCTGTCTCTCTGTCTCTCTGTCTCTCTCTCTCTGTCTCTCTTTCAAGCACACACACACACACACACACATAGACTCAGAGTAGTGCCCCTCCTGAGTTTGTTGGTTCCTCATCTGGGACAATGTACAAGCTGGAGCACGAGAGTTCCCTTGTCAGAACCAAGGGCTCGACCCAAGGAAGCACCACTCTAATAATGCTGAACCACCCTGCCTCTCCCTTTCTCCAGGGCCAGACACTTTCCCTTGGGAATAACCAGCCATGACTCCCCATTCACCAAAACCCTAGGCCAGGACTCTGGGCGAAGGAGTCCTGAGACAGGTGGCTCTTCAGAGCCTGGACTGAAAACAAGCAGGAGGTCATGGTGTACCCAGAGAAGTGTCTGACCTGGGGTGGGGGCAGTGTTGGGGAAATGGATGATATCCTAAAGGCTACATACATGGATGAACTTCCTACTCCAGCCTAGATGCTTCTGGGTGATTGGTGGATTTTGGGGAGGATGAGGAAACCAGATGTGCCTGGAGCACCAGCAGATGGTGGCAGAGCTTGGAAATGTGATCACTCTGTGAGTGCTGTTGACAGCTGGAACGGGGGAGGGGGAACAGCAGTGTGTACCTGTGTTGGAGGGGCATGTTCTTCCCAGACATTCACCTTCTATTTGACCCGTAGTACACTCACGTCCCTAGTGGGCTCTTCTGGAACTCTCCTCAGGGGAAAGGGTAAGCGAGCACAAAAGACAAGGGCTCTCACAGAATGGAGGGCTATGTTCTGCATCCAACACCCCCCCCACCCCCAGAAAAAAGGAAAACTCACAAGAAGGCAGGTGTTGAGGTGCTGCTCCCCAACTCTGACTAAAGCCACCAGGTTCCCCTAGGGAGAGAAAGGGTGCAGATGCATGGCTCTGTGGCTCCCACTGCTCTAGGCCAGGGGCTCAGTAGCGCCCCCTGTTCACCCATCCCTGCATCTGCCTTTTTCCTGGGACACTGGCCACTAAGGATGGGTATGGGATTCCAGGATCAACATCCACTCTCCCATCCCACACTCCTGGGGCACATTTGTGGCAGAGTCAGGGCTGGCCTGCCTGGTGCTAGGGAGGCGCGTTTGGGACACAAGAAGGGAGGCAGGAGTCACGGGTCTGGGTCCATGGGGGGAGTAGGGTAGGGGGAGGTCGTGAGGTGTAGACCCGCGGGGCTTCCACTGAGGACCAGGACCGGGTCAGGGCTGCAACGAGAACAGGGGTGCACCATCGCTGGATGACTCCAAGAGGCACCACGGGTCCAAGCTAGCATCAACCTCTTTCAAACAAGGTGCCACAGGTAGGGCAGGAGAAGAGGCTGGGGCAGGGGCGGGCAGGTGGCAGGGCTGAGCTCACACCCTCCACAGCTGAGCTCCTGGTGCAGGGGCCTTGGACTCAGGGCCTACCTGGCCTCTGAGCCTCCCTAGGGCTGTGAGAGGGATGTGCCTGCTGTGCTGGCTTTGTGTCCTCTGTGCTCCTGGCCCAGACCTGTGATCCTACAGCAGTGGAGCCCAGTCATGGATGCTGCCACCCCTGGTGCATGTGCCTTCTCTTCTCTGCTCTCTCTCTCTCTCTCTGCCCCCAATTCTCACCCAGGCTTCCCAGCCCCTGCTGCACAAGTATGCCAGTTCCCCTTTGCCCCTGTCTGCAGCAACTATGTGCCCCTTCAGCCACGCCTTGTCCTGCCCTCAGTCACACTACTTCCCCACCTCGCCCATGCTCCTGCCCCTGGCTTTGTGCTGCTCTGACTCTTCCTTAAGGCTACCAGGCCATGGCAGAAGCAGCCTCACCTCAGCTCAGGGCTTCCCCCCAACCCAGGCAGCTGTCTGGGGGAATTGAAGATCCCCTCAGCCCAACCACTGGGGGAGACTCTTCTCCATCCACCCCACAAACCAAGCAGGTGCAAGGTAACGCTCTGAGTTTGTGTGTGTATGTGTGTGAGTGTGTGTGTGTGTGTGTGTGTGTGTGTGTGTGTGTGATTGTCCTCTCAAGGACTCAGAACATTGAATCTTTTGGGATGACAGCACACAGCACACTTATAAAAATGGAAAGGCTTGCAAAAAATTGTATTAAGTGAAGTAAGCCAAGCCCAAAGAAACATAGGTCCCATGGTTTCTCTTCTTTGCAATATCTAGTATATGTATGAGTCAAGCAGAAAAGGTCAGATAATGTGATGTTAGGAAAATGAAACCTTAGATATGTATTTAAATGTTTTCTTTCTTTCATGCATTTGCTTCTAACTCATTTATAAGATTTTTTCTTTGTTGCTTTGTATGTCCCTCCCCCAAAGCATATCCCTTGCTTCTAATATATTTGATGTTGGTATAATTTGTGGAGGAAATGGGGAAAAACAAGTCGTTTAAGGATACAGGTGGACCCGTTGCAACTATGAGAAGTACATGTTGTCATGTGGAAAACAAACTTTACAACTTTGGTGCCGGGGTGGGGGGGGTGGGAGGGAATTGGGTGGGGGAACGGGGGAGGCTGGGAAGGGATGTGTAGGGTAAACAAAGGAGGAGGCTGCAATAATTGATAAGAAATGTACTCATTATCTTGCCCATGTAATTGTAACCCCTCTGTATAGTATGTTCACAAAAAATTAAAATTAAAATAAAAAAAAAGCAATAAGAACCCCGTGTAATGGATTCAGCACAATGTGCCTTTTGAAGGACTCAGCACATAGATACTTTTGGAATCCTCATGGTAATTTAATTACCAATAAGATTAGACATGCCATTTTGACATCACTAAACTTAAATATCATATTATTATGGCATTATATATCATAGTGACATTAGAGACATATTGTGAATTCCTATTCTGTGATTTCATTCTATTACAAGCTAGCAATATTGGTGGATATCAGAAATCTATTGTGACCTCAAAGCCATTATGACATGAAAATTACTTTGTGACATCACAATGCCATTGTGATATCATTAACCTGTTCTGACATCACAAACCTGTCCTGTCCATTGTTACCTCATCACCAATGTGACATCACAAAGCCATTGTGATATCACATTGCTATTGTGACATTACAATCACCTTGATACCTCCCAAACCCATTATGACATCTTTAGCACCTTTGAAAAAACACATGGCCTTTGTGACATCACAGTACCTTTGTGTATCCATACCCTCATTGTGAAATATCAATTGAGATCAGATATACCATTGTAATATCACAAAGCATTTACAATATAATCATTGGTGTGACATCACATTGTCATTATGACAACAGGTCATTGTGACATCACAAATCTGTAATGACATCATACCAGTATGACACCACATTGTCATTGTGACAACATATATACATTATGAAGGCCTATTATGTGATTTCGTTGTATGTTCAAATTGGGTTCATATCAAACACATTTGGACTTCATAACCATTGTGATATGACAATCCCTTTGTGATATAAGATTGCCATTGTGATGTCTCTAAACTGTGACAACTCAAACATGCACTGTCCTCATAAGTTTTGTGACATGTTGCCACTGTGTTATGCCCATTGAGAGCTCAATCTATTTTCAATCTCACATTATTTCAGGTATGACATTAAATATTAGAAATATACTGTGATAGTATGAATATTGTGACATCACACTGCTAGACGTAATGACCATTGTGTCACATTGTCACATCACAAATCTGTTCTCACTTCATCACATTTGGGCCAACAAATGACTTTGGAATCCTCACAATCCCATTCTAAACTCATATACTCATTATGAGTTAATGACAATTGAGGTCTGAAATGCCATTGTCACATCACCAAACTACTGCGACATCACAAAACTATTTTGAACTCATCACTATCACGGCATCACTAACTAATTGTGATATAACAACACTCTTATGACATTATAATTTGACATCATATTGCAATTGTGATATTACTGAACCCTCATGCTTTCACAAACCTATTATGATCTTATCACATCTTAGAAAATTATGGCCTTTGAGACATCAAGCTCCTTCCGTGAACTTGTATCATTGTGAACTTGTAGCAATTGAAAATTGAAATAAGATGTGATATTGCAAACTAGTTTTCACATCACTAACCCATTTTTATATCATTAACACTTTGACAACCAGAACCTGTTAGGAACCCTAGCACTTTTGACAAAAAACATGGCCTTTGTTTCATCACAGTTCATTTGTATATGTCATTGTGACTTCATCCTCATATCCTCACTATAAACTAATGGCAATTAAGATCTGACATGCCATTGTGACATCATAAACCCTTTTTGACATTATCACCAGCGTGACATAAGACTGTCATTATGACACCATCAGCTCATTGTGACATCACCAAGCTACAGTGACACATAGCATTATGACATCGCATTGCCATTTTGCTGTCATAGACACATTGTGAATGTATATCTTGTGATTTCATTCTATTTCAAATGTGGCATATCAGTTGATATCAGAAGCACATTGTGACCTCATAACCATTGTAAGATAATAAACCCTGTGTAACATCATAACCAGTATGACATTATATTGTTGTTATGACATCTTTAGCTTATGTTGAAATCACAAAATGATAATGACAGTATAGCATTTGGCATTGTCATTGTGACATCATTGTCACATTATGAATGCCAAATCTGTGATTTCATTGTATTTGAAATGTGACATGTGGGTTGATATCAGAACCTCATGGTAATGTCATTACCATTGTCTCATAAAAGTCCCTTTTTGACATCAATTTGGCAATGTGACATTACATTGGCAATGTGATGCTAGTAAGGCATCGTGATATCACAATGTTCATGAACTCACAATGGATTCCTGGTATCAACCAACATGCCACATTAAAAATAGAATCAAATAACATAATAGGCAAACACAATGTGTCTATGACATCAGAATGCCAATGTGATGTTGCAATGCTATGATGTCATTGTAGTTTTACATGTCAAAATGAGCTGATGGTGTCATAATGGCAACATGATGTCACAATTATGATTATGTCAGAAAGGATTGGTTATGTTTCAATGGTATATCTTATGTCAGTTTTCATTAGTTCCCCATGAGGATATGCATACAAAAAGTTTCTGTGTTGTCACAGAGGCCATGTGTGTTTTCAAAGGTGGTAAGAGGTCATAATAAGTTTGGGATGGCCCAATGTGATCCATAATGTCACAATGGAAATGAGATATCCCATTAGGTTTTTGATGTCACAGTGGTGATGAGGTCACAACGATTTTGTGATGTCACAGTTTGTAATATCAGAATGATATATCAAATTTCAAGGACTCATAATTCAGTATGAGGATACCAGGTGATAGAAGAAGCTCCATAGTATGAGGTCATACTATGTGAAAACCCAATGGGACAGTGATTTCACAATGACAATGTGATATCTCAACAACATGTTATAAGAATGTTTTGATGTCACAATTGATGATGCAATACTGATGAGGAGGTCGCAATAGATTTGAGTTGTCCCAAGGGGTTGGTGAAGGCACAATGCCATGTGGGATCTCAATTGTCATTAACACACCATGAGTATATGAGTTTGGGAAGGGATTCTGATGTCAGCAAAGCATATGTAGTCAAAAAGGTGAAGAACCAACAGATCTGAGATGTCACAAAGTGACATAATGGTTATGATGTCCAGCGGTGTGATATCATGATGTTACACTGGATTTTAGATATCTCATGTCATATCTGAAATACGAGGTCGAACACAGATTTTCAACTCACAAATGGCCTAAGATATCACAATGGCATGTCACAAAATTATGAGAACAGGAGATGTATTTGATGTCACAGTGGGTTAGTGATATAACAAAGGGAATGTACTGTGACAAAGAAATTTAGATGTCACATAGGTTATGAGTTCACAATGGTTTCCTGATATCAACGCAGATGCCACATTTCAGATAGAATGAAATCAAAGAATAGGCATTCAAAATGGGTCTATGACATGAAAATGACAATGTGATGTCAAGGCAGCAATGAGGATAGTATATGTACTCATTACCTTGCTCGTGTAACTGTAATCCCCTGTACACTGTATTTACAATAAAAAAACTCACAGAAGAAAAAAAAGAAAAATATGGTATTGTGTCATTGGGGTTTGGTGATATCACAATGAATGGTGGTGTCATAATGATAATGCGATTTCACAGTCATAATTATTGCACAAAGTATTTGTGATGATACAATGCTATATGTGATAACAATTTTCATTAGTTCACTATGAAGATATGAGTACACATATCTTCCACAGAGGTCATGTGTCTTTTTTTCATTTTTTCATGTTTTTTTTACTGTGAAAATAGTGTACAGAGGGGTTAAAATTACATGGGCAAGATAATGAGTACATTTCTTATCAAACATTGTAGCCTCCTCCTTTGTTTCCCCTTCCCATCTCTTCCCATCCTCTCCCTGCCCCTCCACCCAATCCTCCCTGCTCCCCCTCCTCCCCCAATGAAAGTTCTAAAATTTGTTTTCGACATAAGGACTTGTATATCTCAAGAGTTCACAATAGCTTTGTGATGTCACAATGTGATTGTGAAGGCACAACAGCAATGTGATGTCACAATGGTTTTGTGATGTTACAGTGGTGATAAGGTCACAATGAGTTTGTGATGTCATTATGAGTTTGTAATATCACAATGACATTTCCAATTTCAATTTCTACTAGTTCACAATGAGGAAACAATTTCAAAGAAAGAAAAGCTCCAAATACCATGAGTTTTTAGACATAATTTTTGCGATATGATGCCATTAGGATATTTTAGGCCTTTAGTAAGTTTATAATCTGTTTTCAAACTCATAATAATTCAGGTATGACATATGATATCAGAAATTGACTCTGACATGAACATTGTGACATCACATTGATAGACATCAAGAACATGGTGTCACATTGTGAACTTACAAATTTGTTAGGGCTTCATCACTTTTGTGCCAACACATGACTTTGGAGACAACACAGTCCCTTTGTGAACTCATATTTTCATTGCGAATTAATGACATTTGAGATCCGGCATGCCATTGTGACATTTTCAACAAATTGTGACAGCACAAACCTATTATAGTAGAAACACATTGTGATCTAATAGCCATTGTGGTAGCACAATCCTTGCATGACCCCATATTTCGATAGTGATATCACTAACCCAATGTGAAATTCCAATCCTCTCATACCCAATCCAGGTATGAAATGTGATACCCGAATCCAGTGTGACATCTTGATCATGGTGACATAACACTGATAGATGTTATGAGCATTTTGTCACAGTCTGACAACACACACCTGTTAGGACTTCATCACTTTTGTGACAACGCATGCCTTTGGAGACATCACAGTCCCTTTGTGAGCTCATATACTCATAGTGGGTTAATGACAATTGAGATCACATGTGTCATTTTGATATCACCAACACATTGTGACATCACACACCTCTTGGAAACTCATCACCAGTGTGGCATTACCAATTGTGGTATCAAAACATTATAAAGTCATCATATTGCAACATCACATTGCCATTGTGATGTCACTGTTCCACTGTGTTTTCAAAAACCTACTGTGTCTTCACAGCATTTCAGAAAATTCATAGCCTTTTATACTTCAGTCTTCTTCTGTGAACTCATATCCTCATTGTGAAAGAGTAGCAACTGAAATTGGACATGCGATTATGAGATGTGACTTCACAAAATTATTTGATTTCATCACCAATGTGACATAATAAACCCCTTGTGAGCTTTCGTTGCCATTTGACATCACTATCACATTGTGACATCCCAAACCTATTAGGACCTCTTAGCACCTTTGAAAAAACACATGGCCTTTGTGACATCACAGTCCCTTTGTTTAACTATACCCTCATTATGAACTGAAAATTGATACAAACATGCCATTGTAACATCACGAACCCTTTGTGACATCACAAGTGTGACATAATATATTGTCATTATGGCAGCATCAACTACTTTTGATATCACAAATCTATAATGACAAGATAGCATTATGAGATCCCACTGCCATTGTGATGTTATAATAAGTTTATGAATGCCTGTTTTTAAACTTTTTTTTTTCCGTTGTGGGGCTTGAACTCTGGGCTTGGGTGCTGTCCCTGTTCTTCAGCTCAAGCTGAGCACTCTATTGCTTCAGCCACAGAGCCACTTCTGGTTTTCTAGTGGTTTTCATTGGAGATAAGAGTCTCATAGACTTTCCTGCCTGAGCTGGCTTTGAACTGCGATCCTCAGATCTCAGCCTCCTGAGTAGCTACGTTTACAGGCATGAGCCACTGGCGCCCGGCTTTTTCATTCTATTTCAAATTTGACATGTGTGTTGATATCAGAAACATAATGTGACCTCATAACCATTGTAACATCATAAATCATCAGTGATATCAAATTGTCATTATGACACCATCAGCTCATTGTGACATCACCAAACAACAATGGCATCATAGCATTATAAATCACTGTGACATTGTTATGACTTAACAGTGTGAAGGCCTATTCTGTAAATTCACTCTGTTTCAGAAACCCATTTTGACCATATAACCAATGTGATATCACAATCCTTTGTGACATAACATTGCCATTGAGATATTAACAACTTGCTGTGCCATCACAACCAGTCCTGAACTTGCAAGTTTTGTGACATGCTGCCATCATCATATAGTAGGGCCTTTGTGAGCTCATAATCTGTTTTCAATCTCATATTTCTGGTATGACATGTGATATCAGAAATCCCTTATGACATCATACTGCCAGATGTAATGACCATTGTGTCATATTGTGACATCACAAAGCTGTTAAAAAGGCATCACATTTGTGACAACACATGCCTTTGGAGACATCACAGTCCCTTTTTGAACTCATATATTCATTATCAATTAATGACATTTGAGATATCCCATGCCACTCTGACATCATGAACCTATTGTGACATCACAAACTTATTGTGACCTTATCACGAGAATGGTATCAAAAACTAATTGTGGTATCAAAGCATTATTTTGACATTATATTGTGGTATTGGCATTGTTATTTCACTGTCCCATTGTGTTTTTACAAACCTATTATGGCCACATCACATCTTAAATAATTCATGGCCTTTGAGACTTCAAGCTCTTTCTGTGAACTCGTGTACATATTACCTCTAAGGCAAGGAGACAAACCATTGAGTCACATTTAATACAATAAATCTATTTACACTAGAAAGGAGACTGTGATTACCTTATCCTGAACTGGATAACCAGGTCCAAGATCAGCCTTGACCACCAAACCTCAGACCTCCAATGGGCAGCCCCGCCCTATCTTAATTGGTCTGCAAACCACCAGCCAAAAAATTATGAGCTTCAAAGCTCCAAACCACAATGGGCAAGGCTTTTAACTTTTCCATTACTCCCTACTTCACTACAGACCTGTTATTCCTTTCTGGTCTTTCTCTTTTTCGCTTCCACCATTTCCTTCTTCTCTTCAGGCCTCTCCAGGCTCCACAGGCCTACACTACTCTGCCCTAATGACCACTTTTCTGCTTCCTCTCTTCTCAGGTTTTTCCCTTCCTGCTGTCTTACCACTTTCTTCCATCCGGGTAGCTCTCATTTTTATCTCCCCTTCCAATGCTCTGAAAATGCAACTTATACATAGGTTGTACCCGTCCTCACTCCAATGGGTCTTCTGCCTAACAGTTTTCAACCGTCACTTCCCAAACTGCCCAATGTTCAATCACTTCTTGACTGCTCACCATGTGAGGCTTGACACCTTCAACTTTGGTGGCATTCCCCACACTCTCTGGTGGGCCAGGCCAAGAATTCACAAAAATTAATGGCTCCGACAGATAATTCTGTCTCCACTGGTTATTACAGTATCCTCATAGTGAATTAGAAGAAATTGAAATTGTATATGTCGTTATTATATTACATACTTGATGAGATATCACTAACCCATTGTGACCTCATCACTGCGATGACATCATAAACTCATTGTGATATCACATTGCCATTGTGCCACTATGATCACATTGTGACATCCCAAACCTATTATGACCTCAGAAGCTTTGAAAGAAAGCATAGCTTTTGTGACGTCACAGGCCATTTGTGTACCCATAGCCTCATTTTAAGATAATGAAAATTGAGATCATACATGCCTTTTTAACATCGCAAAAACTTTGTGACATCATTACCAGTGTAGCATCACATTGTCATTATGACAACATCAGCCAATTAGGACACCATAAAACTATGACATCATAGCATTACGACATCATATCGTCATTGTGATGTCACAGATATATTGGAATGCCTATTCTGTGATTCCATTCTATTTCAAATGTGGCAGGTGTGTTGATATCAGAAATATATTGTGACCACATAATTATTATGACATCACAATACCTTGATGACACCACATTGCCATTATGATATCACTAACCCACTGTGACATCACAAACCTGTCCTATTCTCATAAATTTTTTGACATGCTACCAGTGTGATCTCTTCGGCATCACTGAGTTCATAAATTGTTTAACTCATACTTCAGGTATGACATGTGATATCAGAAATCCACTGTGACATCATGACCACTGTGACATCACACTGCCAGATGTCATTACCACTGATTCACATTGTGATATCACAAACCTTTTAAGACTCATTACACTTGTGCCAACATATGCCTTTGGATACATCATTATCCCTTATGAACTTATATAATCATTGTCAATTAGAGATCTGGCATGAGATTATGACATCACCATCCCATTGTGAAATCACAAACCTATGTGACCACATCACCTGTATGGATCACCATTTGTGACTTCAAAACAATACTATCTCATGTAATGGTAACATCACATTGCCAATGGGATATCTCTGTCCCATTGCATTTTCACCAATCTATTATATCCTCATATTTTACAAAATTTATGGCCTTCCTGACTTCTAGCTCCTTATGTGAACCTGTATCTTCATTGTGATCTAGTAGAATGAAATTGGAAATGTAGTGGTGATATTACAAATTCATTGTGACATCACTATCCAAGTGTGACCTTATGACCACTGTGACATCACAAACCCATTGTGACATCACATTGCCATGATTGCCTTCTGATATCCCAAACCTGTTGTGATCTCTTAGCACTTTGAAAAGGCACATGGTGTTTGTAACACCACAGTTCTTTTGGGTAACCATATCCTCATTATGAACAAAGGACAACTGACATCAGACATGCCAAACCATTACAAACTCTTTGTGACATCATCTACAGAGTGAGATCACATTGTGGTTAGGATACCATCAGCCCACTGTGACATCCCAAAATGACAATGACATCATAGCATTATGACATTACATTTTCATTGTGAGGTCATAGAGACAAAGTGATTGCCTATTCTGTGATTTCATTCTATCTCAAATGTGGCATATAGAAACCCATTGTGACCACATCACCATTGAGCCATTGCAATCCCTTTGTGACCTCATATTGATATTGTGATATCATTAACGCAATGTAACATCACAAACCTGTCTTGTCTTCATAAATTTTGTAACAAGCGATTACCTTGATCTGGGCTGGATGCCCAGAGCTAATTGCAGCTTCAACCATGAACCCTCAAACCTCCAAAGAGCAGCCCAACCATTTGTTAACTGGTCTTCAAACAATCAACCTCCAAAATAATCATCTCCAAGGCTCCACACTTCAAAGACAGGGCTTTTCCTTTCTCTTCATCCTCCTTCTCTACAGACATGTCCTACATTTCAGGTCTTTTCATTTTTTCCTTCCACAATTCCCTTCTTCTCTACAGGTTGCTGTACTCTTGACAGGCCTTCCCTGCCCTGTCCAGGTGGCCAGGTGCTGTCCTTTACCTCCTGCTCTCCCTCAATTTCCTCTCCTCCCAGATCTTTACCCTCTTGCAGTCTCATCACTTCTTTCCTTCCAGGTCTTTCCCCTTTTTCTTCCCCCTTCTGTTGCTCTGAACATGCAACCTATATATAGGCTGTACCCTGCCCCCACTAAAATATGTTTCCTGCATAACAGTTTTTAATCATCACTTCCCAAATGTCCATGCCCAATAATTTCTTGGCAGCGCACCATGTGGAGCTTAACATCCTATCTCTTCAGCAGCATTTCCTGCCCAGTCCAAGGGCTTGCACCCCCCTCTCTGGTGGTCCAGACCAGGAGGTCATGATGACTATCTGTTCCCGTGGATTATAGGGGTACTGCTGGTAATTACAGTGTCCTGATGGTGAACTAGTAGTGATTGAAATTGGACAAATAATTGTGATATTACAAACTCATGACCTAACTAACCCATTGTGACCTCAAAACCACTTTGACATCATGAACCCATTGTGACATTACATTGCTGTTTAGACACCAGGATCACATTGCGACATCCCAAATTTATTATGACCTCTTATAACCTTCGAAAAATACATAGCTTTTTGACATCACAGTGCCTTTGTGTACCCAAACCCCACTGTGAAATATTGACAATTGAGAATCAGACATGACATTTTAACATCAAAAAGTTTGTGAGGTCATCACAACTGTATATGAAATTATAATTTCACATTGTCATCGTCATATCATCGACACATTATGCATGCCTTTTCTGTGACTTCATTCTACTTCAAATGTGGCATATAGGTGCATATCATAAACAAATCATGAACTCATAACCATTGTGACATCACAGTCCCTTTGCACATCACATTGCCATTGTGATATCACTAACACACCGTGATATCACAAAGCTATCGTGTCATCATAACTTTTGTGACATGCCTTTTTTCCTCATCATATGTTGACGACCTCATTAGATTTCACATATGACATTTGATATCACAAATTCCCAGTGACATCATGACCATGGTGACATCACCCTGCCAGATATCATAACCATTGTGTCAAATTCTGACATCACAAAACTTTTAGGATTTCAATATGTAACAACACATATTTTTGTAGGAACCACAGTCCCTTTGTGAACTCTTATACTCATTGTAAGTTAAAGACAATTGAAAACAATCATGTCATTGTGACATTGCCAGCACATTGTGACATCACCAATCTTTTGTGACTTCATCACCAATGTGCCATCATCAACTATTTGTGACACCAAAACAATATTCTGACATGATGTAGTGAGTTGTCATTGCCAAGTTGATATCACAGTCTCACTGTGTTTTCAAAAACCTAATATGACCTCATAACATTTTTAAAAAATTCATGTCCCTTAGGAATTCAAGCTCCATCTGTGAACTTGTATGCACATTGTGAAATATTAGCAATTCAAATTGGACATGTGTTTGAGATATTACAAAATCATTATAGCATCAAAAACCCATTGTGACCTCATCACAACTGTGAATCATAAAGCTATCATGACCCCTAAGTACATTTGAAAACACATAAATCATTTGTGTCATCACAGTCCCTTCGTGTACCCTTACCCTCAATTTGAACACATGACAATTGAATTCATATATGCCATTGTAACATCACAAACCCTTTGTGAATCCATCACCAGTATGACAACATATATTCATTATGACACCATCACCTCCTTGCAACATCACCAATTTAGAATGACCTCATAGCATTATGATATTATATTGTCATTATGAGGTAATAGACCCATTGTAAATGTCTATTCTATTTCATTCTATTTTAAATGTGGCATGTGGGTTGATATCAGAAAATCATTGTGATCTCATAAATATATGGCATCACAATCACTGTGACATCACAGTGCCATGGTGATATCACTTACACACTGTGATATCACAAACATGCCCTGTACACATAAGTCTTGTGACATGCTGAAATTGTGATGTCTTAGGCCCTTTATGAGCTTGCAATCTGTTTTCAAACATAATATTTCAGTTATGACATGTGATATCAGAAATCCACTGTGACATCATGAACATTGTGACATCATACTGACAGATATCATGACCATTGTGTCACACTATGAGATCACAATCCTCCTAGGACTTCATCACATTTTTGACAACACATGCCTTTGGAGATACCACAGTCCATTTGTGAACTCATATTCTCTGTGATTTCATGACAACAGAAACTTTATGCCATTTGGATATCACCAACCAATTGTGACATCATAGACCTACTGTGACCACTTACCTGCATGGAATCACCAACTAAATGTGACATTAAAACTTTTTGTGATGTCACAATGTGACACGATGTTCATGACATCTGTCAGTGTGATGTCACAATGGTCATGATGTCACAGTGGATTTCTGGTATCTCGTGTCATACATGAAATATGAGGTTGGAAACAAATTATCAGGGCAAAAAGTTCTAAGATATCACAATGTCAGCATGTCACAGAAGTTATGAGGATAGGAGAGGTTTGTGATGTCACGTGGTATTAGTTATATCACAATGGCATTGTGATGTCACAACGTGATTATGATGTCAAAATGGTTATGTAGGCACAAAAATGTGTTTCTGATATCAACTCTCATGCCAATTTTGAAATACAATGAAATCACAGAATAGGCATCCACAAGGTGTCTATGATGTCACAATAACAATTGTTGTCATAATGTGATTATGTCATTGAGTTTGGTGATGTCACAATGAGCTGATGCTCTCATAATGAAAATGTGATGTCACACTGTTGAGGATACCACAAACACCTTTTGATGTTACAATGGCATGTCTGATCTCAATTGTCATTGGTTAACAACAAGGATATGGGAAGACAAAGGGACTGTAATGTTGAAAAGGGCATGTGATTTTTCAAAGGAGCTAAGAGGTCATAATAGATTTGAGATGTCGCAATGGAATCATGATGTCACAATGACAATATTGCCACAATGGGTTTGTGATGTCATGCTAATGATGATGTCAAAATGGGTTTGAGATGTCACAACGAGTTGGCAATATTACAATCAAATTTCCAATTTCAATTGCTAATAGTTCACAAGGAGGATACTGTAATAATCAGTAGTGCCCTGATAATCTATAGGGTCCAAGAATCAGTCTGGCCCCATCTCCTGGCCAGCTGGAGAGGACAGGGCATTCTGTGGGAGGGGCTGGTACATTAACCACCAAGTGTTGAGCTGTTAAGAAGTGATTGGGCTGTGGGGAGTTTTGGATGTTACAGTAGAAAACTGTTGGCAGTTGGAGTGGAGAAAGGCTACAGACTTTATATATGCTGCTTGTTCAGAGCAATGGAAGGGAGATAAAATTGAAAAGTTCTGGAAGGAAGGAAGTGGTGTGATAGAAGAAGGGGAAAGGCCTGAGAGGAGAGAAAGTTGAGGGAGAGCAGGAGGTGAAGGATGGCAACTGACGACCCAGGCAAAGCAGTTCAGGCCTGTGGAGAGTAGAGAGGCCTGAAGAGAAGAAGGAACTGGTAGAAAGGAAAAAGAGAAAGACTTCAAAGGAAGTATAGGTCTGTAGCAATGGAGAGACAAAGGGAAGGGGACAAAAAGGCTTGGCCTTTGATGTTTGGAGCTTTGGATAGCATAATTTTGGGGGTTGGTGGTTTGGAGAATATTTATTATATTAAATGTGTCCCGATGGATTCTCTTGAACACTAGAGGTCCTAATTTTTGGAGACCCCATGGATATTAATCCGTTTGGATGGCATCAGGCCTTGGCCCAGGGAAAATTCCCCACAGGTGAGAGTGTCAGCATGCAGGGCCTCGAGTGTTTGTCTCCAGAGGACAAACATGGACAAAAATCATGTAGGTACCTTTAGGGGTGCGTCTGGGCAAGCTTGCCAGCCTGTTTTTGGAACCCCCTCTAGAGGTCATTTGTGGCTTCCTTGGGAAACCATCTGGAACCTCCTTACACATGGCCTTTGTTACCCAGTCAGGCAAAGATATTAGAAGAAATCTTCAAAAGTTTCAAGGTTTTGAGGGAAAGGTGTATTTTAAGTTGGAAATGGTTGCCCAGTGGGTGTTTGTTAACAGAGATAACCTGGAAAAAAAGAGTCTAAGAAGGGAGTTTGAATTTTGGTAGGAGCACCAGAATAGGGATCAAGAAACCTTTGGCAAAGACAGTAAAATTCATTTGAAAATGGCAGTAGGGAACCTCTAGGATTAAACCAGTGTGCTTATTGCAAGCAAAATGGACATTGGGAAAAGGAATGTCCAAGGAGGAGAAAGACAGAAAATGACAAGTAAGTAATCACATTAACCACCTGGAAAATGTATTCATATCTCTGGAGAAACATGCAAAAGAGCTTGGGGTCCCGAATTCCAACTGTGTTCAATTTAAAAAGCTGCCCTCTGAACTTAAGAAGAAATGTGGTAAAGAAAAAATTCACCCACTTTTAACTCAAAACACAGGCTTATAAAAGATTGAATCTCTTATAGGTGCCAGCCATAACCCACCAAGAGGTTAAAAACCACATAGAGCACATAGGAGAAAACAGGAATTATTTAACATGAAGAAAAGATTTGAAAATATAAATTAGGAACTTGTGTGAGTCAAAAATGAGAAGAAAATCCTCAAAAGGAACCTAGAAAACACTCAGAATCAAATGAAATTCAAGTACATTAGCCTGGATGAGCATGAGGCAAATTAGGAGACTACAGGTCAGAGGCCAACAGAAGCACAGGACAGCAATGCCGCCATCCTTGCTAACCACAAGTGAGGCCAAGGAAAGATCTTCATGCGGCATTAAGAAATCATAGCCATGAAAAAGGAGCTGGACCTGATAAAAGAATGTATTAGGGTGAAGTACATGTTGATTATTAGCATTGAAGGGTGTCACCAGAAATTCAAGGCAACAGAGAAAGAAGGAAAGAGTAGTTAGCAGAGAAGACAGGGAAGTGCTCTGTCATAGAAGATCAGGCCAAGAAAAGTGAACAGGAAAATATCAGGCTGAAGAAAGAGATTGTTACTCTTCAGAAAGATTTAAAGGACCACATGCTCTGATAGAGAATGCCGGGGAAAGGGAAAGAGCATTGGGAAGAAAAACAGAAAAGCTAAACAAACATTTGAAAGATCTGTCAAAAAATTACACTGAAGTGGAAAACCAGAAAGAGAAAATACTAGAGTAAAAGGCCAAAAAGACTGCTGAGACCTTCACCCTAAATGTAATGCAGAAGCATCGAGTCCCAATGGAACAGATGGAGGTGGGAAAAAATACCTCTCAATAGCACATTTGTGAACTTAAGGGAGGAGTTGAAGAGCAAGAAAAGGTCATGTGAGAAGGAGCAGCAGTTGGCCAGTCAAAGGAACTCTCCTGTGACCCTGTCAAAATACTTGCAGGTTAAGGAGCACATTGAGAAGGAGAGTAAGATCATGAAAGCAAGTTTGAGAGAAAAGGAGCAGAATAAAATAGAAGAAGTCTCCAAGGTTCAGAGTTCTATACAGGAGTTAAACTAGAGACCCTAAGATACAGGGAAACATCTAGCTGATCAGGTAGCTTGGGAGACCACTCTAAAACCAGTGGGGTCTCTAGAGCTACTAGTTAATATTAAAGGAAGAAGCAAAAACAGTTGTAATAAGTGTGCAAGTGTTGACACTGACCTTGTGAAAAATGTATACAGGCTTAAGCTTTCTGTCAGTTTACATGTAGATATTTGCATCCTGGTAAATTGCCCCAGGCCACTGCCTATAACTGTTCGAAAACCAGTGGGGCCTCAGCTTGACAATCCTTTGTAATGTTTGTAGGTAATTTCCAACAGGTAAATGCTGAAAAGCTGGAACATATGGAAACAATTCATATGTGAGGAACCACAGATGGTGAATTTGGGAAAGTGGGCTTCACCGAGGTAAAGCCTGGAAAGTATGGTTATTGGTATCTGTTACTAATTGTGGACACTTTTTCAGGCTGAGCTGAGGCATGTGATAATTTCTTGATTTGGCTTACCTTTAGCTATGGGGTCCAAAGATGCCCCTTCATTCAGGGCCTAAGTTCTCAATTATTAACTAACACCCTAGGAATAAATTGGAAGTTACAATCCATTTATAGATCTGAGAGTTCAAGGGACTAGAAAGAATGAATATGACCTTAAAGGAAACATTAACTAAATTAAATACAGTGATTGGCCATGGGTAGGTAAGCCTCCTGAACTTTGCTCTCCTTCGAGCAATATGTAGCCCTTATGTTAAAGGATTTAATCCTTTTGAAATACTTTAGGGTAGACCACCCCCTTTGATTGCTAAACTTGGAAAGGCTATATTAACATAAATGTCTAATTACAATCTGCAGGCTTTACAACATATTCTTTTATGTACCTATCCTTTGGTAACCAAGGCCCAGAGGTCGCCTAAGAAAAACTCCACCTGAAGGGGAGGGCTCTGTCCGGACGAAGGAGGACACCTAGTGGAGGAACTGGAATAGGTGGGGAGATGGCAAACAGACAACTCACACAGAAGAGGAGTGAATGCCAAGTGCGATTAATGCAGAGGATAACAAGCTTTTATAGCAAAAGTCTCCATGAGAAAGGGTAAAAGGTTACACAATCTTGCTGCAAGGCTTCGTTCTTGGGTGGTCACCAGCTGGTCGCCTGATCTTGTTTTTTGGATGACGAGTTATGATGATAGGCACTTGTTTTCAGCTTTACCTCTAATTTTAAGAAATACAATTGGTTTCGATGTTTATCACCTATTAACCATTACCCAGAGCATATGGGCAAGGTGCTGAACAGAAAGGCATGAACTCTAGTACTTTATTATTACTTTTGTTTAGTTTTGTACTTTATGCATTTTAAATTTTTCTAAGCAATTGTGCTTCTTTGCCATTCTTTAGAAGGTCCCCAATTTGTGACCAAAAGTCATGATATTCAGTATACTTAGTTAAATCTGACCATATATCAAATTTAAGCTCATAGTGTCTTTTCTGTAACCCTTTCACATAATCGTTTACTCTTTTCTATAGAGGCCTTAACTGTCTCATAAGATCTTTATTGTTCCTTCTTTAATAGTAAGCACCAAAGAGGCCAAGATCTAGCAAGTCTATCAGTAAATGAAAGAGAGTAATAGGAAGTTCTTTCTCCTAAGTAGTTTTCCCAACATTGCCATGCTTATCATACACACCTGTAAAACGATATGGATCTGGGGGAAGTCTTTGGGGTCCTCTAGATAATGGAGGATCCCACCATTTACCTCTGATAAGCCATTGCCACCTTTCATCTACCAATCTTTTAGGAATCTTATTTAGCTTTTGGCCTAAATATCCCTCTACATCTTTCTTATCTACAGGATATCTATATGAGTCTATTGTATATGCTTTAGGATTAAAGGAAAGTCTCCAGTAGCCATACACTCTTTCTGCTCTAGCTGTGCCTACAGCTTCTTGTAAATCTCTTACAATCAATTCCTTCTGCTGAAGTGATGTCATGAACCCCCAATACTTTAATATTTACTTATGACTTGTCTACTAGCCTCCGTAAGAAGGGCTTTCAGGGTAGCACTTAACTCTGGTGAGTTATTCATATTTTCAGGACACTCATTAGATGTTGGGGTCATCAACACTTTTAAGAAAGAGCCTTGAACTCCTCCAACTCTTCAATGAAATTGAAAGAGAAAGCTCACTACCGAACATATTCTATGAAGCCATCATAACCCTCATCCCAAAACCAGGCAGGGACTCATCAAAGAAAGAGAACTATAGACCCATTTCTTTGATGAACATTGATGCAAAACTTCTCAACAAAATTTTGGCCAATCGACTTCAACAATTCATCCAAAAAATCATACACCACGATCAAACAGGATTCATTTCAGGGATGCAAAGCTGGTTCAATATACGCAAATCAATTAATATTATTCATCACATCAACAGGAGCAAGAATAAGAACCACATGGTTATCTCAATAGATGGAGAAAAAGCATTTGACAAGATCCAACACCCCTTTATGATGAAGGTTTTGGAAAAATTAGGAATCCATGGAACATTCCTCAATACAATAAAGGCTGTTTAAGACAAACCTACAGCCAGCATTATACTCAATGGTGAAAAATTAAAGCCATTTCCTCTTAACTCAGGAACAATACAAGGATGCCCAATCTCTCCACTTCTCTTCAATCTAGTATTAGAATGCCTAGCTACAGCAATAAGACAAGATGCAGACATAAAGGGGATCCAAATAGGGAAAGAAGAAATAAAACTCTCCCCCTTTGCAGATGACATGATCTTGTATTTAAAGAATCCCATAGACTCCACTCCCAAATTACTCAAGCTGATTCAAAACTTCGGCAAAGTAGCAGGTTATAAAAATAACCCCCAAAAATCAATGGCTTTTCTGTATGCCAACAATGAGGAAAGTGTGGCTGAAATTACGAAAGCAACTCCATTTGTAATAGCCCCACAAAAAAATAAAATACCTAGGAATTAACTTAACTAAAGAAGTGAAGGACCTCTATGATGAAAACTTTAAAATCTTGAAAAAGGAAATCAACACAGAACTTAAAAAATGGCAAAACCTCCCATGCTCCTGGATTGGAAAGATTAACATTGTGAAAATGGCAATACTTCCTAAGGCTATCTACAAATTCAACGCAATACCTATCCAAATCCCAACCTCATTCTTCAAGGAAATAGTAGAGGCAATCCAAAAATTCATGTGGAACAATAAAAGACCCCGAATAGCAAAAACGCTCCTGAATGGAAAGAACACTGCTGGAGGAATATCAATACCAAACTTCAAACTCTACTATAAAGCCATAGTAATCAAAACAGCTTGGTATTGGCATAAGAACAGACCTCAGGACCAATGGAATAGAATTGAAAACCCAGAAATGAACCTACACACCTATAGCCATCTAATCTTCGATAAGGGAGCTAAAACAATAGAATGGAAGAAAGACAACCTCTTCAGTAAATGGTGCTGGCAAAATTGGTTAACTACATGTAGAAAACTTAAGCTAGATCTTTATATATCACCCTGCACCAGAATCAACTCCAAATGCATCAAAGACCTTGAAGTCAAAGCAGACACTCTGAAAACATTACAGGATGGAATAGGAGAAACCCTGCGTCTCCTTGGCTCAGGCCGAAATTTTCTGAATAGAGACCCGGAAACACAACAAATTAAAGAAAGGTTGGACAAATGGGATTGCATAAAGTTGCAGAGCTTCTGCATTTCAAATGACATAGCTAGCAAGATCAATACAAAGCCCATGGATTGGGAGAAGATCTTTACTAGCCACACAACGGACAAGGGTCTCATATCTAAAATATACTTGGAACTCAAAAAATTAAACCCCCCAATAACAAATCCTCAAAGAAACAACTTCCCAATAAATAAGTGGGCGAAAGACTTAAAGAGAAACTTCTCTGAAGAAGAAAGAAGGATGGCCAATAGACACATGAAGAAATGTTCAACACCCCTAGCCATAAAAGAAATGCAAGTCAAAACAACATTGAGATATCACCTCACTCCAGTTAGAACAGCAAAAATCAAGAACTCTAACAACAACAGATGCTGGAGGGGATGTGGACAGAAAGGAACCTTACTTCATTGTTGGTGGGAATGTAAACTTGTTCAACCACTTTGGAAAGCAGTATGGAGGTTCCTCAAAAGACTTCATATAGAGCTCCCCTATGACCCAGCAATCCCACTTTTGGGCATTTACCCAAATGTTTACAAACAAGACCACACTAAAGCTACCAGCACAACTATGGTTATTGCAGCATTATTTACCATAGCTAAGATATGGAACCAACCCAGATGCCCCTCAGTAGATGAATGGATCAAGAAAATGTGGTATATATACACAATGGAATTCTATGCCTCCATCAGAAAGAATGACATTGCCCCATTTGTTAGGAAATGGAAAAACTTGGAAAAAATTATATTAAGTGAAGTAAGCCAGGCCCAAAGAAACCTAGGTCCCATGGTTTCCCTTATTTGTAATTTCTAGTATATGTATGAGTCAAGCGGAAAAGGTCAGATAATGTGATGTCAGGAAAATGAACCCTTAGATGTGTATTTTAATGTTTTTTTCTTTCATGCATGTGTTTCTAACACATTTATAAGATTATCTCTTTGTTGCTTTGTATGTCCTTCCCCCACAGTATAACCACTGCTTTCACTATATTTGATGTCAGTATAACTTGTGGAGGAGATGGGGAAAAACCAGTTGTTTAAGGATACAGGTGGACCTGTTGCAACAATGAGAAGTACAAGTTGTCATGTCCAAAACGAGCTTTACAACGATGGTGCGGGGGGGAGGGGAAGGGGGGGAAGTGGGGGATGGAGAAGGATTGGGATTAGTGGGGAGGGGGGAGGCTGGGAAGGGATGTGAAGGGTAAACAAAGGAGGAGGCTGGAATGCTTGGTAAGAAATGTACGCATTATCCTGCCCATGTAACTGTAACTCCTCTGTACAGTATGTTCACAAATAAAATTAAATTAAATTTAAAAAAAAAAAAGAAAGAGCCTTGAATAAGTGAACGTTGAGCATGAGTAAGTACAACAAGAAACAGGAACAGTAAAAGATTAATAAGCACTCCTATACAGTGAAGAAAAGAAAAACAGCTACACATCTTTCCCAGGGGCTTGCCAGCCTTTTCTAGGAGGTAGGCCTCTTTGAAGCCCCATTCTCAGATCTGAAAGCAGGTTTCCCATGCTAAGCAGACTCCACTGGAGTAGGAGTGGCAGGGGTCAAGATGGCGATGGAAAAGCAGGGAACCACCACAGCCCTCTCTAACCAAATACAGATTTCAATGCTCTGTTTCTCCAAGTGACCCACCAGAAAAAGGGCGATTACTCAGAGAGCTACAGGAAGTGAAAAAAGAAAAGGGAAAAACTTACACAGACATTAAAGTGGGAAGACCCTTCCCACACCCCTTGTTGTTGAAGAGGCTCCACACTGAGCAGCTTAAGTGGCAGGGCTCCTTAACAGGCTGCTTAAGTGGCCCGGCTCTGGACCTTCAGAGGACAACACACTCGCAAGCATCCCAAGGCTCCCAGAAGACTCCCAAGAGCCAGTGCCAACCAAGAGAATTCAAATAGAAATCTCAGAAGGCAGAGCCAGCACAAAGACTCCCCTCACCCTCCCTGGCACAGCACCTCTGCCTGGCTGGTGCAATCATCTCAACCCAGTAAGGAGCAGCAGAGCTGTCAGCAGTGGCGAACGACCCTAGACTCACAGCATGGCACCTCTGTCCTGCTGGCATAAACATCCTAGCCTAACCTGGAGCAGCAGTGGCAGCTGGCAGTGGTGGTAACCCACCCAGACTCTGGGCACAATGCCTCTTGGCACTAGCCACAGGAACATCCCAGACCAGCCCAGGGAGGCAGCGGTGGCTGGGGCGGGGACAACTGCAGTGAACAACTCCAGACCCATGGCAGTTTGTGCCTCTCCATATTGGCCCGCATCAGCAGCCCAGCCTAGCCCGAGGCAGAAGCAGTGGTTAACACCTGACTCGTGCTGTGGTGCCTTCCTTGCATAAGTGGCCCAGCTGATCCTGCAGTGGCAGCAGCTGGGGTAGTGGCAACAGCTGCGGCAGCAGCTTCGGTGTCAGCAGCAGCGGCATCGACAGGAGCAGCAAATGACTCTGGACCCTTAGTGGGGTGCAGCACCTCTCCAAACTGACGTATAAGAAGTCCAGTCCAGCCCATGGTGGCAAAGGTGGTGAACATCCTGACTTGAGTCAGGGTGTGGTGCTGAACAACAACCCCAGAAAATCCTCATGAACTTTCCTGCCTGGGCTGGCTTTGAACCTGAATACACAGATCTGAGCCTCCTGAGTAGCTATAATTATAAGCATTCACACAAGCAGGGTCTTTTTCTTTCCAACCCCCTAACTTTTTCTAAAATAGATAATTTCTTAGTTCATTCAAGGAATTTAGGAAAATACAAGAGGATCGACATAATATCCTGTATTCTATCTGACCATAGTGGAATCAAACTAGTTCTCAATAACAAGGCATAAAGTAGAAAAAAACTTAAACACATGGACATTAAACAGCACTCTATTGAACAATACATGGGTCACAGAAGAAAATAAAGAAGAAATTTAAAAGTTCCTACAATTCAATGACAATGAAGATACATCACAAAGAAACCTATGGGACACAGCAAAAGCAGTCCTAAGGGGCAAATTTATTGTTCTCTGTGTGCACATCAAGAAAACATAGACCGATTAAACAATCTTATGATACAAATAAAACTGCTAGAGAAACAAAAAAAAATTGAACCTAAAATTGCTAGACAGAAAGAGATAACCGAAATAAGAACTGAAATTAATGAGAGACTAAGAAAATTATAAGTAAAATTAATAAAACAAAAAGCTGTTTTTTTTAAAAAAAAATCAATAATACTGATGGACCACTGGTAAGAGCAACAAAATAGGAGAGGAGACCCAAATCAATAATATCAGAGATGCCAAAGGGAAAATTACATCAAACATGCAAGACATCCAAATAATCATAAAGAAATAATTCCAGACTCTACTCACAAAGGAAGGAAAACCTAATAGAGACAGCTGAATTTTTACAAAAATACAAATTGTTATTTCCCCCTTTCCTTTTCAGCCATGCTTCTCCACCATGTATGGTGGGGGCAGAAGTTCAGTACATAAACTTCTTTTCCTGCCTGAATAGCATGTGGTGTTCTCTTCATCAGCTATCTAATGAAACCTACCTATTTAACATACCTTACATATGGTGCTCTGTCTAGGATGGGGTTTTTGAGTTGGAAATGTTAGAATTTCCTAACCACCCTTTTTTTCTGCAAACCAAACTGCCTTGAGACATCACATGAGACTTTTCACCAATACCATTGCTGGCTTTGACATCCACGTCCACACCACTTCTCTACTCTGGTGAGTGAAACTAGTCTCTATGGCTCTCTGTTTCTCAATCTCTGTTCAGATGTGGCACCATGCTTAAGAGATCCTTTGGCCTTTAGCCGAAAGGCTTGTCACTCTGGATCCGAAGATGCTTGTTTTGGGGGCTTGGACCTTTCTTTCTAGAGAGTACTGGGGGAAGTCGGGACGCAACTTCTGCCTGGTCAGCTCTGCTTCATTCACCAGATTGACAGTCCTACACATATATTAGGGTGCTGCGAGCCATGCCTGAGCTGTGAAACCCCTCTGAAATGCTTCTTGCACTCCCTGGATAGATGGGACACATAATATTTTTATGCTGCTGTCAGATTTAGACAATTTTTGCCTCTGTAATGGTACATGGTCGAAGTCTGTTTACTTTCAGGCTCCCTTTGCTCTCTGCCATTCATGTCCAACTTTCCATATCTCTCCCTTTCTTTTCTACAACATTTTGGATTGTGCCCTGAAGAATGCTACATGGGCTGGGTCCTGGGGACCCCCTCTAATTCCCTCATAAAGGCTAGCCAAACTAGGCTTGATTTTTTTGTTAAGATTTTCTTTGCATTTTTCAGAAATTCGCCATCTTGAGTCTGCCATCTTGGCCAAATGGTGGGTTAAGGGTTTGGCCCCATCCATCCTGTACCCTTCCACCAAGCTTACTACTCCTCCATTCATCTATTTCTAATGTGTCTTGCTAACAAGTTGCTCTTTTCGCAGACCCTGGTAACTGATGCCCAACCATCTGATGTGAATTGTTAGCAGAGATATCTAAATATTTTTGTCAAAAATTTTAAGTTTTGTGTTTTGCCTTTTTTGTTTTGTGTTGTGTAGTTTGGTACTGACTAAGTGATTCTAAAATATTGGGTATATCTGTGCTAAGATTCTCACGTCTAACGAGGTTTGTCATTGCAGATTATTTGGTCAATTCTTGATAAGGGTCAGGTAAGCCCTACTTATTCTATTTGATCTCCTTGTTGCTTTAATTGGAAATAACAAAGGGCTTTTGTGGCAAAGATTGCAGTTCAAAGCCAGCCCAGGGCAAAAATCCCTCAGATTCCATCATCCAACTAACCTGCAAAGAAAGGCTGGAAGTATGGCTCGAGCCTCTTATCTCTAACCTTCAAACACTGGAAGAGGTACTATAACTCAAAGTGGTAGTGTGTTAGCCTTAAGCAGAAGTGCTCAGGGACAGTGTCCAGGACTTAAGTACAAACCTCCTTGAATACCAGCTGGGACAAACTATTCCAGCAATGAGCACCTAGACTCGGCCAGTCTAGGGAACAAGAGAACATGGAGAGGAATAAGAGGAGATGATAGCACATCAGCCACTTTGTGCCTCCCCTTTCAAAATAAACCAGAGCCAGGAGATCAATGGAAGTAAGAAGGCTTCCCATCTAATGTTCCTTTCTGTCTAACTTTCAATTGGACAGGAATTTATATTCTTTCCTTTGTCACTTTTCTTCTCTACCTAGTCGCCAGATGTCAGAAGTAGCTAGGGACATTTCTACCAACATATTCAGCCCCAAGTCCTTCCTCTTGTCATTTACTTGCTCTTTAGTACTTTTTTCAGTCCCTCAATGCCTCATGAGACTTCTCCAGACTTGATCCAAGACTCCAGACTTCAACTAAGGACTCAATGCCCAAGTGACAGCTGTTGCCTGCTTCCTTCGCCCAGAGGGGACCACATCTCAGCCTCTTACCCCTACTGTTGATGGCCCTTGCAAACAAGAAGTAGCCAGAGAGAATGTTCATTCTTTTTCATAATTATGAAAAGGCTGGAATATCAGTTCTGAACAGGGACACCTCCATCCATTTTGGCTAAGTTTCTGCCCAGCATCTGTTACATAGGTAACTGGCAGAACTGGAAGTCACATCCTGGGCCACGTGTGGTCACATGCCTCCCATCTGACCTTAGGAGGGTCCAAGACCCTGAGGTCACATCCAGTGTGGCCACACATTTCCCCCACCTAGCCACACCTCTTCCTGTCCCTGGCTTAGATAAGTCTTGGCCCAGAGGTGGGTCACCCCCCTTCCTTTTCAGCCATGCTTCTCCACCATGCATGGTGGGGGCAGCAATTCAGTAAATAAACTTCTTTTCCTGCCTGAAAAAAAAAAGAAATACAAATTGCCCAAACAGAACCAAGAAGAAATAAATCAATAAAACTTGTCAATAACCTACAATGAGATAGTAGAAGTAATCAGAAATCTTCTAATAGGAAAATCTCAGGACCTAATGGATTCACTACAGAATTCTATGAGGCCTTTAACGAGGAACTAATACCCATACTCCTCAAGATCATCAGAGAAATAGAAACAGAGGGAGTAATCCTAGACTCATTCTGTGAAGCCAATATCACATTCATCCCAAAACAAGGCAAAGACACCCCAAAAAGAACTACAAACAAACCTCTTTGATTAAGACAGATGCAAAGCTCCTCGATAAAATTGCAGCCAACAGAATCCAGAAACATATCAAAAAATCATACATTATGACCAAGTAGGCTTCATCCCAGAGATGCAGAGATGGTTTAACATGTAAGTCAATAAATGTAATCCATCACACCATCGGATCCAAGGTCAAGAACCAGATGATTATCCCCTTTGATGCGGAAAGGGTTTTTGATTAAATTCAGCATTCATTCATGTTAAAAGCTCTGGAAAAAATATGAATAGTAGGAATACAATAGAATACTTACATGGCAGATCAAAGGCCAATATTATACTTAATGGGGAAAAACTATAAGCAATTCCCTTAAAAACAGGAACAAAGCAAGGATGCCCACTCTCTCCACTCCTCTTCAATATAGTTCTGGAATTCTCAGCCAGAGCAATGAGGCAAGAAAAATACATTAAAAAGTTCCACATATGAGAGGAAAAAGATCGATCCACATAGGAGAGGAAGAAGATCAAGTACCTCTTTTTGCAGATGGCATTATTTTATAAATTCACGATCCCTAAAGCTCCATCCCCAAACTCTTAGAGCTTTTAAACCAATTTGGCAAAGTAGCAGGATACAAAATTAACCCACAAAAATCAGTCGCCTTTCTATACAGCAACAATGTCCAAGCAGAAACGGAAATCAAGGAAACAACCCCATTCACAATAACCTCAAAAAAAAGTATCTAGAAATTCCTAACCAAAGATTCAAAGGGTCTATTTCATGAAAACTATAAAAGCCTAAAGAAAGGAACCTTAGAGGATACCAGGAAAAGGAAAGACTTCCCATGGCCCTGGATAGGCAGAATTAATATGGTGAAAATAGCTAATCTGCCAAAATTAATAAACACATACAATGCAATACCCATTAAAATTCCAATGACCTACTTTACTGAAATAGAGAAAATAGTCCAAAAGTTCATATGGAACAACAAAGGACATAGCATAACCAAAACAATTTTAGGTAAAAGAAAGAATACAGGGTGGATTATGATACAGGACTTCAAGCTCTATTATAGAGCCATAATAACAAAGACACCTTGGTACTGGCAGAAATAGAGACCTGAAAATCAATGAGACAGGTTAGAGGACCCAGAAATATAGCTGCATATGTACAGCCAGTTGATATTTGACAAAGGAACCAAAGACCTACAGTGGAAGAAGCATAACCTCTTCAACTACCGGTGTTGGGAAAACTGACCACATGCAGAAACCAGAAGTGGACCCTAGTCTTTCACCATGCACTAACATCAACTCAAAATGGATTAAAGACCTTAACATCAAGCTTGAAACTCTGAAACTACTGCAGGAACAAGCGTGAGAGACACTTGACCTTATAGGCACAGGCAGGAACTTCCAGAACAGATGCCCCGGGTCACAACAAATTGGAGAATGACTTGATAAATGGGACTACCTTAAAATAAAAAGTTTCTACACAGATAAAAAGTAGCAACTAACTAGAAAGAAAGCCAAATAATTGGGAAAAATGTTTACCAGCAATATATCAGACAAGGGTCTAATATCCATTATATATGGTGAACTCAAGAAACTAACCTTTCACCAACCTAACAAACCAATCTTGAAATGGTCAAGGAAGCTAAAGAGAGACTTCTCAGAAGAAGAGATAAAAATGGCAAAGTAACACATGAAGAAATGTTCATCATCCCTGACTGTAAAGCAAATGCAAATAAAAACAATTCTGAGTTACCACCTTACCCCAGTCAGAATAGCCCACATTCTAAATTCAGCCAATGACAAATGCTGGAAGGAATGTAAAGAAAGAGAAACAATACTGCAGTACAGGTGGAAATGTATACTAATATAACCACTTTGGAAAGCACGGTGGAGGTACCTCAGAAAGCTAAATATCGACCTCTCCTATGAACTGGCCATACCACTCCTAGACATCTATTCTGAACAAGAGGAACCACTATACAAAGACACACACACCTCTATGATTATTGCAGCACTGTTCACAATAGCCAAGATTTGGAAACAACCCAGATGAAACACTACTGAAAAGTGGATCCCAAAAATGTGGGACCTATATACAATGGAATACTATGCAGCCATTAGAAAGGACAAAATGATGGCATTTGCAGGGAAATGGATGGAACTAGACCAAATTATTTGAGTGAGGTAAGCAAAGAACAAAGAGACAAATGGCACAGGGTCTACCTGATACATGGATGCTAAAGCCAAAATGCAAGAAGGTATGACAGAGTAAACAGGGCTCAAGAAACAAAGGACAGCCACTCATTTTGCTGTATCACCATTAATGACTCCATGTTATTGACCATGTAGATAATAGAAATATGCACGCAATGGAAGAAGCCAGGAGGAGGAACAGAATAAGTGGGAAATGGAAAAACTTACAACAAAGGGGCCCATCAATTGCACTGGACATAGAAGAAAAATATCTAAGCAACCCAAACACAGTGATGGGAAGGGAGGAATGAGAGGGAAAGAGGGAATAGCCCACACTAAGCAAGAGGAAAAAATGTAAACATCACCTGAGGTGGGAAAAATAATTTGGATTGTCAAAGCTCATAGAATTAACAAATTTTAGACCATAATAACAATAACTTGCCTTGTCAAGGTTAAAATGTGTTTGTGACTTTACGCATCACAATTCCCCGGTACTGTGAAATATGTGAAATAGATGTGATCACCTATCTCAAATTTTACAAAAAAGTGTGAGAAGGGAAAGGTTACGAGGGATGGGTGACAATGTTGTCAGACACCTTGCATTCATGTACTGTTTTGTAGAATGGGAACTTCTCTGTACAACTACTTAAAGATAATAATAATAAAAATTGTTTAAAAATAAATAACCATTAGGATGACAATAAAAATGTTCAAATATAAAATAAGAAATTAAATCCTGTTGGAAGGAAAATTTCTTTGTGGGGAGTAATGTAGTTTATTCTATAGCAAGTCTCACTTCAGAAATAAATTCAAAAGCTAGACCTCAAGTAAGTGAAATAAACTAAGAAGTAGAGTTTAAAAAAGAAACTCTACCCATTCTTTCTTGTCTGGACAGCTGGTGTGGGTAAAAATGTATCATGCTCCTGAATTGGAACCGTGGTGGCAAGGACCTTACTTGGTGGTGCTAATTTCACTGTCGGCTATTAAATTAGTAGGAAAACAATATTAGATCATCAGTCTCAAGTGAAAACGGCAGTGAACCAATATACAGAGAAGGCTGCAAGATTGACTCTTCAGAGACACTCAGAGGATCCCTTAAGGATAAGGCTTACTAAGTGTTAATTAGTGCTAACTAGTGTGTTTCTATAATTTACTTGCTTTCTATTAAGTTTACAATTTAAGCCTGTTCATTGGGAGGAGAGAAGGGAATTTTTAGGATTTGGTAAGAAGGAATCAGGATTTGAATCGACATGAAAACCAGTGGGGGATGTATAAAGCAGTGGGGCCCAAATAACCAGCAGGGCCCACTAACCAATGTGGCCACATGTCATGGCCCACTGGAGTGCATGGGGCATGCCATCAAAGGGGACAGGGCATGCTGCTGGAGGGGGTATTGTGTTGTGCTCACATGACGATCTGTGAAGAAGTGATTGGGTAATGGGCAGTTTGTGAAGTGATGGTTGAAAACTGTTAGGCAGGAGACGCACTGGAGTGATGGAGGGGTTCAACTTATATATAGGCTTCATGGTCAGAGCAATGGAATTGGAGAAAATCAAGGCAAGACCTGGAAGGAAGGAAGTGGTGTGACAGTAGGAAGGGAAAAACCTGGGAGAAGAGGAATTTGTGGGAGAGCAGGAGGGGAAGGATATCAATTGGCCACCAGGTTAGAGAATTGTAAGCCTGTGGATAGTCTTAAAGAGAAGAAGGAAGTGATGAAAGGGAAAAAGGGAAATGAAGTAAAGGTCTATAAAGAAGAAGGGAGTAAGGAAAAAGGGAAAAGCCTTACCTATTGAAGTTTGGAGCTTTGGAGATGATAATTTGGGGGGTTGGTGGTTTGCAGACCAATTAACTATGTGCGGGGCTGCCCATTGGAGGACTGAGATTTGGTGGTTGGGGCTGGCTTGTCACTGAGTGCACAGCCCAGAACAAGGTAAACGCATGCCCATTTCTAGTGTAAATAAAGTTATCTACAATGTGTCTCATTGGATTTTCTTGTGCTTTATGCATCATAAGTATACGAGTTCAAAAGTTAATAATCTCAAAGGCCACAAATTTTGTAAAATGTTATGTCATAATAGGTTTACAGAACCCAAGGAACAGTGATATCACAAGGGCAATATGAGGTCACATATCAAGTCATAATAATATTTTGATGTCATAATTAGTTGGTGATGCCATAACAGTCATGAGGTCACAATAGGCTTATGATGTCACAATGGCATGCTGGACTTCAATTTTCATTAACTCTCAATTAGAATATGAATTCAGAATGGGAATGTGAGATATACAAAGTCATGCCTTGGCCCAAACATGATTAACTCCCACCAGGTATGTGATATCAAAATGTGACACAATGCTCATGATATCTGATAGAGTGATGACACAATTTTCATATAAGAGTTCATTTCTAATATCACATGTCATAACTGAAATATGAAGTCAAAAGCATGATAAGATCACAAAGGGCCTATGTATCACAAGGGCATCATGTCAAAGTTATGAGGAGAGGACCAGTCAATGATGTCAGACTGGTGAGCCTTCCTCCAAGGTTTTGTAATATTACAATGGTATAACTGATACCAATTGTTAAAACACAAGGATTATATGGGTAAACAACAACTTTGATATCACGAAGGCCATCTGCTTTTTTAAAGCATAACCGATTGAAATTTCACAATGTGATTGTGATGTCACAATGGCAATGTGATGATGCAATAGGTTTGTGTTATGGTGGTAATGAGGTCACCCATGGAATAGTGATGTCACTACGAGTTTGTAATATTACAATCACATGTCAGATTTCAATTACTACTAGTTTACAATGAGGATAAGACTTCAAGGAAGGAGCTAGAAGTCCTAAAACCCATGAATTTTCTAACATGTGGTAATAGGTTTGTGAAAACAGAATGGCACAGTAATATCACAATGTCAATGTGATGTCCCAATATCATGTCATAATAATGTGTAAGGGAGTTCGGAGGAAGATGGCGGAGAAGAAGCTGGAAGCTAAACAAGTTCTCCCATAGAAAGTAGTTTTAGTGTTCCAGTGAACAGGCATAGGCTAGGGAATCACACCAAGTGTGCCATCACAGTACCGAGAGTTTTGCCAGAGAGGGAAAAGCCAGGCAAGAAAATAGATCTGAGCACTTGCCAGTAGCTACAGCTGCAGCAGCAGTAGGGACAGCGCCAGTGTCCATAGCCACCATACCTACAGAGAGTCTACAACAACGGCCTCAGATGTGGTCCGTGAGCAGATTCTACTCAACACCAGCAAGAACTGACTGAGTTATTTTGCAGGTCAGTGGAAATAGAAGTGACATTCCAGGCTCAGTTCCACACAGAGGAACGTCACCCGGCATAGGCAGAGAAGATCCACCCTCGGAAGAGTGAATTTCTTCACTCGGTAAACAGAGCCAGAGTCTGCCCCTCCCTACAGAAGCCTAGACAATCAATTGAAATTCAGTAAACATAAACCCTGAGAATGGCTCTAAGCTGGGCTCTGTGAAGGTCTGAGGGAAAAGCTACAGTTTGCTGAAAGGCCTCAAAACTACCCAGAACCTAGCCTCATCACAGCATCTCCAAACAGGAGGAAACATCTATCTCCCTCTTTTGTGATACTCCAAGCAGTTCTCCCTCTCACTGAACTAGTCTGAGAGGAGAATCACAAAATCCTGGGTAATACATAGCATTTTCTGCCTGCCCAAACAAACTGACTTAAGAAACCAATCAAGCCATAGGAAAACCAAACACTACAAGCAGACGAGAGATTCCACCAAGAGACTGGTTATGGACACAGGGGATACAGGGTCTTCCATCCCCCCCCAAAAAAAACCCCAAAAATTCAAAGAACTCTTTTTTGAAACTTTTTTATAATTTTAATTTTTTAAGTGTTTTCTGTAAATCTTCTTTTTTTCATAACTTTAATTTTTGGTACATATATGTGTGTGTGTGTGTGTATTCAATCTCTTTTGATCTTTTGGTCCTTTTTTATTGTTTTCATTTTTTTCTCTTATTTTTGCATTACTTAAATGCTGTTTTGCTCATCCCCATATATATACCTGTTGTCAGTTATTAGACCTTTTCCCCCATTGTGTACATACTTAATCCATAAATTTATCACTCAATTCACAACCTCTTAGGCTTAACTTTATAATAGCACTATTATCTCTTTATACCTATATAATTTTCACGTAACTAATTTTAAATTTTTTTTATTTTTTATTTTTCATGTTTCCTTTCTATCCCTCCCCTCCTCCCATCCTATCCTTTTCTTCTCTCAATATCATTTCTTTAAACTTACATATTTTAAGTGTTTCACTTCTTAAATTTAAATTTTTGGTATTCCATTTGTTCTTTTTTTTTAAATCTCTCTCCTATCATTCTGTCCAATCCATTTCCCTCTCAGAGATTGGGACTTGGTTAAATTTACTCTCCTTTTACCTCTCCACATCCCTTTAGTCCTATTTTCCCCCACATTTCTCCCTAAAACCAATAATTTCTGGTTTTCTATATCCATCTTTGCTGTTCTTAACTCATTAACACATGGTCGTTTGATGTTGAATAGATTGTATCTGTTGAACTAGATTGTATCTGCATCCATTTTGATTGTGCAACTACCGGACTATGGTTGATACTTGCCTTAAAATAGTATTCTAGCACAAAATTGGTGTTACTTTCAAACCAAATGGGCAGAACAAGCTGGAAAAACACAAGAAAAATAGCAAGTCCGGGTATCTGAACTCCCACTCATGATAATCAGGTGAAAGAATAGTTAATAAATAATCCAGAGGAGAGTTCCCAAAAAGCTCTACAAACACTACTGGTAAACATGGTGAATGAAATGATTCAAAACTTGCAAAGAACTCAGTGTGAGCGTGATAGGGAGAGAGAGGAGGCATACCAAAGATTAATATAGGAATCTGTGAGCATTAGGAAACTACTTAAAGATTAATACAGGAATTAGGTAAGCAGGTTGAGAACAGTCAAAGAGAAATACAGGAATTGTGTGAGCATGCTGAGAAGAGTCATAGAGAATTACAGGAATTGCATGAACCTGAGGAAGCTAATCAAACAGTAATAAAGGAATTGCGAGTGCAGATGAGAATAGACAAAGATCAACACAGGCATTCATGGAATCCATAAACATGCAGCTGAAACACTTCAGGGAGACCACAAAGGCAATGGTGAATGGAGCACTACAGAAGAATTGGGAGTCCAAGGAAACCATAACCAATCAAATATGTGATATGAGAATAAACACTAAACACCAAATTAAGGAAGTAAAGTTCACATAAGATCTAAAACAAAGCTCCAACAAAGAATTTGAAGCCATCAAAGCCGACCAATTAGAAGAAAATGAAATAAAAAACAAAGTAGAAAGTCTTGAGAGTAGGTTAGACAATGCAGAAGATCGAATCTCAGGGATTGAAGACAGCCTAGATATTATAGCGATAGAACATACAACCATCCAAGACAAATCCAAGAAATATGATAGCTCTGTTCAATATTTGGAAGACACCATCAGAGGGCCTAATCTGAGGATAATGGGTGTAGAGGAGCACCTAGAGACAGAAGATAATGGCCTAGGAACTTGCATAGCAAAGAAAAATTGAAACAATATATCTCCACCAAACCAGCCTTACAAAAGATACTTAAAGATGTCCTACACATAGAAAATCAACAAGACCACAGTGAAGGCCAACAAATGGCATCCAAGTGAATAAAATTATAACTCAACACCAAAAGCCACCAAAGAAAGTCCTCTAACACATGCAGTTGAACAACACACTGTTGAATCAACAGTGGGTCATGGAAGACATTAGAAAGGAAATTGAAATGTTCATAATATTCAGCAAAAATGAACACACAAATTAGCAGCTCCTCTGGGACACAGCAAAGCAGTACTCAGAGGCAAGTTTATAGATCTGAGTTCCTACATCAAAAATTAGAGAGATCTGAAACCAACAATTTAATAAGACATCTGAACCTCCTTGAAAAAGAGCAGCAAGATCAACCTCAATCCATTAGATAGAAAGAAATAATTAAAATTAAATCAGAATCACACAAATTGGAATCCAATAAAATCATAGAATGAATCACAAAACAAAGAGTTGGTTCTTGGAAAAAATTAACAAAATTGACAGACCCTTGGCAAATCTTATCTGAAAAAGAAGGGAACACACCACACCCAAAAAAACAAACTTAGAGATGAGAATGGAAACATCATCACAGAAATAATCAAGATTCAGAACATTATAAGGGAATACTTCTCAAACCTTTATGTTATAATAACTTTGAGAACTTGGCAGAAATGGACCTTTTCCTAGCAAATATCAACATGCCAAAACATAACCAAGATAAGTTAAACCATCTTAACAGGCCCATATCAAGCATAGAAATAGAAACAACAATAAGAGACCTCCCATCTAAGAAAAGCCCAGGACCAGATGCAAATACAGCAGAATTCTGCAAGTCCTTGAAGCAGAGCTCATACCAATAATCCTCCAACTCTTCAATGAAATTGAAAGAGAAAGTTCACTACTGAACTCACTCTATGAAGCCATCACAACCCTCTTCCCAAACCCAGGCAGGCACTCATCAAAGAAAGAGAACTATAGGCCCATTTCATTGATGAACATTGATGAAAACTTCTCAAGAAAATTTTGACCAATCGACTTCAACAATTCCTCCAAAAAAATTACACAACAATCAAACAGGATTTATTTCAGGGATGCAAATCTGGTTCAATATATGCAAATTAATTAAAATAATTCATCACATCAACAAGAGCAAGGATAAGAAACTAATGGTTATCTCAATGGATGTAGAAAAAGCATTTGACAAGATCCAATACCCTTTTATGATGAAGGCTCTGGAAAAACTATGAATCCAAGTAACATGGCTCAATACAATAAAGGATGTATATGACAAACCTACAGCCAGCATTATACTTAATGGTGATAAACTAAAGCTATTTTCTCCTAACTCAGGAACAAGACAAGGATGTCCACTCTCTCCACTTCTCTTCAACCTAGTATTAGAATGCCTAGGTACAGCAATAAGACAAGATGCAAACATAAATGGGATCCAAATAGGGAAAGAAGAAGTAAAACTCTCCCTCTTTGCAGATGTCATGATCTTGTATTTAAAGAATCCCTCAAACTCCACTCCCAAATTACTTATGCTGATTCAAAACTTTAGCAGAGTAGCAAGGTATAAAATTAAATCTTAAAAATCAATATCTTTTCTGTATGCCAACATTAGAAAAGTGTGGCTAAAATCAGGAAATCAACTCCATTTTTAATAGCCCCCCCCACAATAAAATACCTAGGAATTAACTTAATCAAAAACGTAAAGGGCCTTTATGACGAAAACATTAAAAACCTGAAAAAGGAATTCAAAACAGAACTTAGAAAGTGAAAAAACCTCCCATGCTCCTGGATTGGAAGGATCAACATTGTGAAAATGCCAATACTTCCCTAGGCTATCTACAAATTCAATGCGATACCTATCAATATTCCATCCTCATTCGTTAAGGAAATACAAGAGGCAATCCACCAATTCATATGCAACAATAAAAGACCCCGAATAGCAAAAATGAAACTTAACACAAAGAACAGTGCTGGAGGAATATCAATAACAAATTTCAAATTCTACTACAAAACCATGGTAATCAAAACAGCTTGGGACTGGCACAAGAACAGACCTCAGGACCAATGAAATAGAACTGAAAACCCAGAAATGTACCCATGGACCTATAGCCACCTAAACTTCCATAAGGGAGCTAAAAAAATAGAATGGAAGAAAGACAGCCTCTTCAGTAAATGTTGCTGGCAAAATTGGTTAATCACTTGTATAAAACTAAAGCTAGATCGTTATCTATCACCCTGCACAAGAAACAACTCCAAATTGATCAAAGGCCTCAGAGTCAAAACAGACACCCTGAAAACATTACTGGACAATATAGGAGATATACAAGGTCTCCTTGGCACAGGCTGAAATTTTCTTAATAGAGACCCAGAAACACAACAAATCAAAGAAAGTTTGGACAAATGGGATTGCATGAAATTGCAGAGCTTCTGCGTGGCAAAGGACAAAAGTAGCAAGATCAATAGAAAACCCAAGGATTGGAAGAAGATCTTCTCTAGCCATACAATGGACAAGAATCTTATATCTAAAATACACCTGGAACTCAAAAAATTAAATTCCCCAACAACAAATTTTCAAAGAAACAACTGCCCGATAAATAATTGGAGTAAAGATTTATAGAAAAACTTATCTGAAGAAGAAAGAAAGATAGCCAATAGTCACATGAAGAAATGCTCAATCTCCCAAGCCATAAAAGAAATGCTCACCCCAGTTAGAATGGCTATAGTCAAGAACTCTAACAACCGAAGCTGGATGGGATGTTGGTGGGACAGTAAACTTGTTCAACCAGTTTGTAAAGTAATATGGATGTTCCTCAAAAGACTCTACATAGAACTCCCTGATGACCCAGTACTCTCACTGTTGGAAATTTTCCCAAATGATCACAAAGAAAACCATACTAAAGCTACCAGCACAACTATATTTATTGCAGCATTATTTTTTTGCAGGGGGGTGGGGTCCGGTGGTGGGGCCTGAATTTTGGGCATGGGCGCTGTCCCTCAGCTGTTTAGCTCAAGGCTAGCGTTCTACCACTTGAGCCACAGCACCACTTCCAGCTTTTTTTCTTTTTGCTTATGTGGTCAGGGGAATCGAACCCAGGGCTTCATGCATGCAAGGCAAGTGCCCTACCACTGAGCCACCTTCCCATCCCATATTGCAGCATTATTTATCATAGCTAAGATATGGATCCAACCCAGATGCCTCTCAGTAGATGAATGGATCAAGAAAATGTAATATATATACACAATGGAATTCTATGCCTCCATCAGAAACAATGACATTGCCCCATTTGTTAGGAAATGGAAAGCCTCAGAAAAAATTATATTAAGTGAAGTAATCCAGGCCCAAAGAAACATAGGTCCTATGATTTCCATTATTTGCAATAACCAGTATATGTCTGAGACAAACTGTAACTGTTACACAAGTTGATGTTAGGTGAAATGAACCCCAAGATAAAGACTCAAATTTTTTTTTCTGCTATTGTTTCTAGCATATTTATAAGATGATATTTTTGTTGCTTTGTATGTCCCTCCCCGACGGTATAACAACTATTTTCACTGTATTTGATGTTGGTATAATTTGTGGAGGGGATGGGAAAAACAAATTGGGATACAGGTGGACCTATTGCAACAATGACATATACAAGGAATTATGTCGAAAACCGAAGTTTACAACTTTGGCGTGGGGGGGGAGCGGATAGGCCCAGAAGGGGAGATGGGAAGGCATAGGAAGGGGAAATAAAGGAGGAGGCAACAATGTTGATAGGAAATGTGCTAATTACCTTGTTCATGTAATTGTAACCACTCTGTATGTATGTTCGTAATAAAAAATCATGAAATAATAAAGTAAAAATCCATGTCATTTTTTTTTTGGATCTAGTCGTGGGGCCTGAACTCTGGGCCTGGGCACTGTCCCTCAGCTCTTCAGCTCAAGGCTAGCACTCTACCACTTGAGCCACAGCGCCACTTCTGGCTGTTTTTCTTTTTGCATGTGGGGTGCTGAGGAATCGAAACCAGGGCCTCATGCATGCAAGGCAAGCGCTCTATCACTGAGCCAGCTTCCCAGCCCCCATGTCAATTTGTTTTTGTCGGTGGTGGGGTTTGAGCTCTGGGCCTGGGCACTGTCCCTCAGTTGTTCAGCTCAAGGGTACCACTGTACCACTTGAGCCACAGTGCTATTTCTAGTTTTCAAGAGATATATTGGAGATAAGAGTCTCACAGACTTTTCTTCCCAAACTGGCTTTGAACCACTATCCTCAGATCCCAGACTTTTGGGGACCTAGGATTACAGGCATGAGCCACCACAGCCCAGATCCAAGACAATTTTTAAAAAGCAAACTTCTAGAAACTTCTGGCTTTTTCCAGTAAACAATCTTATTTTTCAGCATTAGTTTATAACTATGAGTTATTTTTAGATGTAATTGAATTTTTTAATAGAATCAAATATAAGTTTTACTATTACTCAATATCTCACAAAAATCCACTATAATTGACTTACCTGAAAGTTAATTATTACATACTATATTACTCACTATTATTATTACACTCTATGTTATATATAGTGTGAAGTGAAAATAGTTTGGACTGTTTCATATAAATTAGTAGATGCTATTTTAGCATTATATTTCACATCTTTGATTTTAAAAGAAGGAAAGAAGATTTTTGAATTAAAATGAATATGAATGTGTAGAGTGTCCCAATTGAACCAAAAATTCTGACTTCATACATACAAAATTATTTTCTTTTCACTAAAGACTTTGAAGAAATATTATTGGAAATAGTGAGACAAGAGGAGGAAGAATTCAAATCATGTCAAACAATGTCTCTGTTATTCTGCTAACCCCTCCACTGTGAAGACCTGTCCATTCCCAGTTATCACAAAATTTCAAATGTCTCTCTTAGAATTGTATTAGGAAACATTCTAAATCACTGATTCTTTGTGTACTTTCTGTTATATGAAACAAAATATAGGCACAAAACAATTGTAATAAAATGCACACATATGTTGAAGCCACCACAACTGGAAAAACAACCAACAAAGTAGAACTCCCCCACCAACAAAAACATGTTTTCCCAATTTTTTTATGCACAAAAACCTCAAACATATGTTAACTTTGAGTAGAGCCATAAAGATAACTGTGTCTCAGAAATACGGTGGTGTTAATTTGTAATTAAATTCATCTAGATGAACCTAATATAGCAAATCCCTTGAATGGATCAAATTGTTTAAAACAAATGTGACTGTATGCAGAGTGAGATCTGCACATATTTAAAAGAATAAAATAAAAAATCATGACATATTTAAACAATTCAGAAAGGCAATGAATAAGTACAATAGTATCCATATTGATAACTAATTCTTGCTGATTTAACAAGAAAAAATATACAAATAATATAATCTGAGCAGTGTAGCTGAGTGTACATAATTTTAAACTACTCCAAATTACACTTTGTAGAAGACTGAATGTGACATATGTAAAGGAAAACATCAACACATGATATAAATGAAACTAAAAATCTCATGAAATGAGAGAAGTTGTTTCTGGATAGTAAGTTTAAAAAATGGTGGTCAAAATCGTTTTAGTACTGACAAAATTGCATACCTATTTAGTTAGATCCAAAAAAAGACCCAAGTTACTCAAGCTGATTTGAAACTTTGGCAGAGTAGAAGGATACATCTGTAACATTAATATGGATGTTGACTCTGGCATGGATTTAATTTCCTCTTTGATATGACAAATGAATATATGAAAGAACATAACTTCTCCAACTAAATATCAAGACCTAACTAAACATATAACCAGAAAAGTCATCATGTAAGCCATATTGCAACTTGGATGAAAGAAAAACCAGTCATACTGATTCTGTATTTATAATAAATGTTGATTTTTTTCAAAAATTAGTTAGTTTAGCTTGCATTTTTATAACATTGTTTTACATGATGTATATCTTGGTAACTAATTTTGGATGCCTCCTTAAATTTTGTTCTGAGTATAATGTCTCACTTCAGTTCCTAACCCATGAAATGATGTTAATTACAAAAAAATTCTAATAACCACTGTTTATAATACACAAAATCTCATAAGCATGACAACAGTAAGCATTGGTTAACATTTTGATATCATGGTCTCATGACTGATGTGGCCTATGTGCATGAGTATCATTGTACCTAGATTCCTCAGCCTAAATTTAGCCACTGTTAAAAAAATGTTTATATCTTTATTTGTCACCCATCAGAGATTAAATCTGAGTATAAAGCCTAAGGAAAATTATAAAGTAAGAATTTAGCTTTTTTGTATATAAAGTAAACAAAATGCAGTATAGAGTTACTCACTGGTTTAAAGTCAACCTATATCTCCAAAAACACTCTAAGCATTTCCTTACAATGTGAATTATTCTCATGAAGGGAATGGGGAATGTGAGAAGAGGACTAACCAAGCATTGTCTTCAAATATACATAATTTGGCTTTACCTCTACTTTTCGCTATAAGCATTTCTGATAAAAAAAAACTCTTCAGGTATAATATATCCTAGTTTCATATACCAAACTACATTCAGAAAAAGGTATATACCAATTAACTAAAAAATGTCCTGGCAGAAAAAAAATGGCATCTCTCAACTATTTGACACCCAATTCTTAGGTATTTCATTATGCCTCCATTTAATGAATGTGATTGTTTAAATGCTTCAGGAAGTATTAATTAAAATCAATCAGTTTAATATAATAAAATTATGTATGATTTTATCCTAGAATAATCCAGGAATTGCCCACTCAATCATGACATATATCACTTTCCATTAGTATTCATATGGATAGTAATGAGTTTCTAAGGATCTCCTGCCATTTGGAAGTGGCAGGACCAGGATTTGAACTGTGGGCTCCAGCTCCCATCACTTAAACCTGAGGATAGGGAACTCACCAGTCTGTCCAAGAACATCAGCAACACCAGTGAATAGGCAGGCACCAGTGCCTCTCAGCAGTCCTCCTTGATACTTACAAGGCTGTGATAGGAGGATCATGGTCAAAGTCACCCTAGGCAGGAAAGTCCTTGAGACTACTGTCCAAATTTAGTGCCAACAAAGCCAGAAGTAGAGCCATATGGCTTCTGTGGTAGAGGGCTAGCCTTAAACAAAAGAATCTCAAGGACTGTGCCCAGATCCTGAGTTCAAGGTCCGGGACTGGAAACAAAAAGACATACAGAACAATCTGTGCAGCCATCAGACTAAAGCAGGTCACCCTCATCAGCCGTTTTTGCAATTTATTATGAGGCCAATGCAAGAACAGTCCCAAACCAGGCAGCCAAAAAGATAAGCTTTCATAGAAGTAACCTGTATTCAGAAAATTAAACTTGTGGACGTAAAATGGCAGCATACTTATGTTAAAACTACCATTAAGAAAAAGATGAGGGGGCTGGGAAGGAGGCTCAGTGGTAGAGCACTTGCCTTGATGCCTGAAGCCCTGGGTTTGATTCCTCAGCACCACATAAGCAAAAAAGAACAAAAGCCAGAAGTGGCGCTGTGGCTCAAGTAGTAGAGTGCTAGCCTTGAGCTGAAGAGCTGAAGGACAGCGCCCAGGCCCAGAGTTCAGGCCCCATGACCAGACCCCCCCCCCAAAAAGAAAAAGATGAGGGGGCTGGGAATGTGGATTAGTGAGAGAGTTCTTGCCTAGCATTCAAGGACTTCTGGGTTTGATTCCTTAGTAGCACATACACAAAAAGCCAGAATTGGTGCTGTGGCTCAAGTAGTAGAGTTCTAGAGCCAGTCCCCAGGCCTTGAGTTCAACCCAACAACCGGCAAAGAGATAGCCAGGAAAGTAGGTAGGTAGTTAAGTAGGTAGGTAGATAGATAAATGATAGATGATAGATAGGTAGATAGATAGATAGATAGATAGATAGATAGATAGATAGATAGATAGATAGATAGATAGATAGATAGATAGATAGATAGATAGATAGATAGAAAGATAGATAGACAGACAGATAGATAGATGAATCTGGTGTTGGTTGTCAGGAGGAAAGAAGGGAACAAGTCCCAGTCATGAGGCCTTCTGCAGTGTGCCAGTCCTCCAGCATCACCTTCAAACCACTACAGAGCAGGAAGATTGTCTCTTTCCCACTTCTCAGGCAGGGCCCCAGAGTCAAGAGGGCAGAGCCAGGTTCTAACTCAGGTGCTTAGAGACAGAAGAGAAAAGGCCCTGCCTCTCCTGGGACTGGGGATTTACATTAATGATGGGGAGAATGAAGGAAGGAGAATGGTCTGGTAGAGGTAGAAGAAAGGCCTTCAAATCTGACAGATGGAGAGTCAAGAACCCACTCCCTAAGACCAAAGAGCAGGGTTTGTCTACTGTTCCTCCCCTCTCCCCCACTACACTGGCTCTCTATTGGTATCCTAAAGATAGCTTGTGGTTCCTTCACTTGAGGGAGGAAGGTTAATTAGTCATTGTTTGAAGAGGCTGAGAAAAGCCTGACCTTGTTGTAACTCTAACAAATGTTTCCAGTTTCCCCTCATTGCTGGCCATGCCTGGAATGAATGAAGTGGTTTTGCAGCTCACTTCCCTGTTGAGTGTGTACATTCTGCCTCCTAATCCTGCAGGCCTAGGTCTCTTCACCTAGCTTGGCTTTTGCAACTGTTTTCTGCCTTCAAATACAGTGTTACACTGGAGTTCATCCTGTTAACATGACTAGGGCTTGGATCCTGAGAACTTCATTTGAACCCAGGATGGGTCAATAATGTTTCTTTCCTGCTTCTATAGCTCAAGAATTCTAAGAACATTTAGAGTGCAAGTAACTTCTCATCACCAAGGGGAACATAGGAAGCTCTTCAACATCTGACCTTTCAGAAGTGGAAGTCAGAGTGTCATAGACTTTCCAGCCCTGGTGGGCTTCACCCTGTATTCCTCAGACCTCAGTCTCCTGAGCTAGGGTGACAGGCATGAGCTACTGGTGCTCTGCTAGGTTCAGAACTGTAATAACATTAACAATGTAAGTCAACTGCTTATCACAAAGGGCTTTGGGAACGTATTAAGCTATTCAACATTGGACCTTTCAGAACCCTGTAGGACACACAGTTATAATGCTAGAGCATAAGAGGCTGGGCATATGGATGTTCTACACTTCAACCTGGAGCTCTGACTTCAATTCTGGTGTACATCAGCATTCATTTTCCAGAGAATGTTCTCCTAATTAGCAAATAGGAAAAATACTTTGATTAACCCTCACTTTTTCCCCTGATGTGTGTCTCAAACTCAAGCCTAGGCACTATACCTGAGCCCTTCTGCTCAAGGCGTACACTCTATCACTAGAGGCACAGCATCACATGGGGTCTTTTTGTGGTTCACTGGAGAGAAGAGTCTAACAGGTTTTCCTTGCCTTGGCTGTCTTTGAAGTGTGGTGTTCAGATGTCAGCCTCCTGAGAAGCTAATATTCCAGTTGTGAGCCACCGGCACGTGGCCTATTGTTTCTGACAGTCCTGGGGCTTGATCTTAGGGCCTGGGTACTGTCTCTGAACTTCTTTTTCTCAAGGCTAGCACTCTACCACTTGAGCCACTCCACAGCTTTTGGCTTTTTCTGAGTTGTGGCCCTGAGGATTCAAACCCTGGCATCCATGAATGCTGAGCAAGCTCTCTACCAGTAAGCCAAATTTCCAAACCCACCCTTACAATTTTATCCCTCAACTTGCCTATCCTCAAGAAAAGGCTTCTAAGTATCTAAAGAAATCCCTATGGGAAGGTGTCCAAAGATAAATAAGACAAAGCTCATACTTGGGAGAGACTCTAAACATGTGAAGACTGTGACAAAGGCTTCCATTTAATTATGTATCATGTTCAACACTTAAAAAGTATTGATGAAAAAGGAGTCAATGTCCTATATTATTGTGTATAATTTTATAATAGATGCACAACATGTACTAAATATTATGTATATAATAATACTAAATACAATAAACAATAAATAAATGAATCAAGTAAAAAATAAATGCACAATCAATAATAAAAATCATAATATGTAAACTTACATATGTAAATATATATCATATATTACAACTATATAGAAATATTTTTGCATTGCAGGGCCTTTATTCAGACCCTGGTATCTCTAGCCTGAATTTCTTTTCCTCAAGGGCAGTGAGCTTTGCCTTCACCCAAGGTGCAAAATATTTACTTGGATGGTGAGATCAAATCCCAGCAATGCTGGAAATACTGACACCAGTTCCAAGACAATGCCTTAATTTTTTTAATGGAAGCAGTTATGTTTATTCAGTTCCATACTTAACATTGAAAAAGCAGTGTAGAATTTTGTACATCTATTCAGACATCTTTCCCTTAACCCCAAAATGCTTCTCTGAGCACTATTTTTTTTTCAATTCGTATTGTAAAAACCTTGTACACAGAAGTTACAGTTAAATGATCAAGGTAATGAGTACATTTCCTATTGAACATTGTTGCCTCCTTCTTTGTTTTCCCCCCTACCATGCCTTCCTTCCCATCTCCACAACTACTCCCCCTTTCGAGCTCAGTCACTTAATTTTTTTTATTTTTGGCTTTGCATGGAGTTTGATCTCAAGAAGTGGAAACTCTGCACTTTCCCTCACATTGCTACAGATTTACCAAGACCTTGAGTTCAAATCCCAGGCTAGGAAAGAAAACTGCCAGAGAAGAGGTCAGAGTTCCGGACCCCATAGATAACTCCCACATGGAGCACGTCCTGCAGCAGATGCCCCACATCCAGAGTGGCCTGCAGCTCACGGGCTCAGACTAGGAGGGAGTGCTCCCTCCCTTTCTTCTGTAGACTGATCTGGATGATGACTCTCTATATGACATACTGACTTTCAAAAGCCGTGGCAGCCACCAGAAGTAGGTGGCCAGGTGACCTTCTCTCAGGCCTCCATCTGCCAGGAGATGGGATGGATAAACTGTGGGTCAGGTAGGACAGAGGCTGCTGGGAAGCGGCCCAAATTCAAGGGACATCTAATGGCCCATTGGTGGCCAGGGAAGAGACCCATGTTATGCTTATCACAAACAATAAATTGTTTTCAAAGGAAAGAAAAGAATCCAAAAAAGATTTGTCCTTCCAGTCCTGGGCATTGAACTCAGGGCCTGGCCACTGTCCCTGAGCTCTTTTGGTCAAGGCTGGCACTCTAACAGTTGAGCCCCACCTCTCCTTCCAGTTTTTTCTGTATGGAATGTCAGTCATGCTAGGTGACCATATATACCACTGAGCCACATTCTCATCTAGGATGATTCCTCCCCCCCCCCCCAAACCCATATGGCCATTCTTCAGATAAATAGGAAGTAGGGGCTAGGATGAATATGAAGCACAAGTCTGGTTCACACAGAAATACTCCTCTGCCCCCTCTTTTGATCCACTTAGTTGAACTTTCTATTCTAACATTTAGGGATGAGAGTGGGAGTGGGGAGTCCTGAGAGAGGAGTACCACAAACAGTGGCCCCGTGAGCCCCACAGCCTACCTCACACAAGTGGTCCTCTAGATTCTGATCTTACCTTACTCAATGTGGAGTCTACACTATCTCTCCACCACTTCAAGGCTCAGGATGAAATAAAGGTCAGCCCTGATTTCAGCCCACACACAGGGTAGAAGCTCCTAATCCCAGACTGACTTCCACCTCTGACTTCCCCGAGTTAGACTGGACCAACCACTCACCACAATTTTGGCAGTGATGACCTCATGGATGGATTCCAGGAAGAAGGTCTATGGCAAAGAGCAGAAGCAGCAGGGTGAGAAGCGTGGAAGGAGGCAGGGTGATTGCTCTGGGATCTTCCTCTTTGGAGCCCTCCCATTAAGGCAGAGCCATGATGACTCAAAGCATGGCCAAGGCCAGGGTGCGAGACAAGATGGAGGAGCACGGGACTAAAGGAGGTACTGCTTTGTCTTGGAGCATTTGAAAATTCCAATTTTATTTGGCCCATACCAATCCCAAAGTCAACATGCAATGCCTCTCCTTGTTGTTGTCCATGAGCACTGTCTGTGAGCTCTTTTTCTCAAGGCTGGCACTCTACCATTTGATCCACAGGGACACTTCTTGTTTTCTGATGATTCATCGAGGATAAGAGTCTCACACACTTTCATGCCCAAGCTGGCTTGGCACCATGGTCCTCCAGATCTTAGCTTCCTGAGTATCTAGGATGGCAGGTATGAGCCACCAGTGCCCAGCCTGTGAGGCCTTTTGAAGGCATCTTGGAGAGACTGTAAAAGGAGCCCCAAAGGGCCTGGATAGACCAGGACCCAATCAAAGAGCTGGGATAGGGGAAGGCCATTCTGTTCCCCCAAATTAAAGATGCCAGGTGGTGGTGTATGCATCGAACACCTAGGTCAACACCCATCAGGCTTAGTGGGAAAAAGACAGAGAATACCCAAAGAATGCAGTGTAGAAAACTCTGATTTTGCATGCATGTGTTGTGTGTGTGTGTGTGTGTGTGTGTGTGTGTGTGTGTGTGTGTGTGTGTGTGTGAACTCAGGGCCTAGGCTCTATCCCTGAGTTTTTTTGCTCAAGGCTAATGTTCTGCTACCTGAGCCACAGCCCCACTTGCCTTTTGATGGTTAATTGTAAGTAAGAGTGTCAAGGACTTCCCTATCCAGGGTGGCTTCGAAGCATGATGGGAGCCCCAGGGAAGCAAGAGTAAACACAACTCGCAGGTACAATCCCTATAGTGAGCGACCCCTGCCCCCTGGTGGCCAGATGCAGGATATGCAGCCCCATGCCATTGTGCTCTAGAGTTCAATTTTGGGAAGTGACCAGGGCCAAGCCGACTTTTGTTCACCCTGAGTGCTGATGCCAGAGCAGGTCTGTTCCCCCTAGGCCAAGAGAGCTCCAGGAGGCCCAGTAACCAGGGGCACAAGGAAAACAGAGGTCAGTTCCAGGTCGAGCTAAGAGCCTTTGCCCACAGACACCCCAACTTGGCCTTCCCTTCCTGATCACCATAAGACCTGTCAAAGAACAACCCAAAAAAACAAATGGGAGCTATGGCTCCAATGGTAGAGCTCTCACATTGAACCAAAGAGCTCAGGGAAAGGTACCCCAAGCTTTGAGTTCAAGACCCCCAGTTGACTCTCCCCCATAAAACACAGGTTGGCTAAACTAGTAGGATTTGTGAAGTGTTTCTGAAGAATGGTGATACTGAAGAAAGCACCCTAATTCTAATGACAGCTGAACTTGTGACATACAGCTATGTGCTGAGTCGTTCACAGCGTGCTGTTTGCTAAGGCTTTTCCACATTGGGATATTGTGCTCAGTCCTCAAAAGGGTGCTGTTTGCTGAGTCATCACAAAGGGTGCTATGAGCTGAGTCCATTACATAACGTACTGAGTTCTTCAAAAGATGCGGTGTACTAATTCATCCCAAAGGCTGCTGCTATGTACTGAGCCCTTGAGAAGAGAGGGATGAGGTGAATTTTTCAAGTGCTGTGTGCGAGTCCTTTACACAAGGTGCTCTGTACTATCCTTCAAATGGTGCTGTGTGGTGAATCCTTTGACAGTGTTGTATGTGCTGAGTCCTTCAAAATTGTTCTATGTGCTGAGACTTTCGAAGGGTGCTGTGCACTGTTTTACACAGGGTGCTACATACTCAGCCCATCAAAGGGGGCTGTGGGTGCTCTTAACACAGGGTGCTATGTACTGAGTCCCTGGCAAAGAGTGCTACACGCCGAGTTTTTCAAAGCATGCTATGTGCTGAGTCCTTTACACTGCGGGCTATGGACTCCCTCCTTCAAAGGGTGCTGTGTGCTGAGTACTCTACACAAGGTACTAAATGCTGAATCCTTCAAAGGGAGCTGTGTGCTGAATCCTTTACACAGGGTGCTTTGTGCTGTTTTTTGAAGTGTGCTGTGTGCTGAGTCATCTCAACGGGTGCTATGTTCTGATTCCTTGAGAGGTTGTTATCCCCAACAATCACACACACACACACACACACACACACACACACACACACACACACACACAGGGAAGTCACTGTGTACCTGCTTGGTGTGTGGAGTGGACGGAGATGGAGGAGAGTCTCCCCCAGCAGTGGGGCTAGGGGAGAATCAATCCCCTGGGAAGGGGCTGGGCTTGCGGGGGAGTGCTGAGCTGAGGTGAGGCTGCAATTGCCATGGCTTGGAAGCCTTAGGACCCAATCAGGGCTGGGCTTGCAGCCAAGGGTGGGAGGAGGAGCCTAGCAGAAGAGGGGACATGGCCAAGGGAAGGAGGGGGTAGGGACCAGTGCTCACTGAGATGGCAGCAGTGGCCAGGGCCATGGGGGCAGGCACTGGGGGAGGGGGCAGGCACTAGGTGACCCAGGAGAGGAGTGGGGGCAGATAGAGAGAGAGAGCAGAGAAAAGAGCAAGCACACGCACAAGGGCAAACAGTTTCATCATCTGGCGGCCTCCCTGAACATTGCACAGGTCCTGGTGGGGAGCACAGAGCACATGGTGCTGGCCCAGCAGGCACACTGCCACAGGCAGCCATGAGGAGGCGCGGTGGCCATGGTGGCCCTGAGTCTGAGGTCCCGGCATAGGGAGCACTGAGGTGATGTTGGCACCTGAGGCAGGGTGACGTTGGAAGAGGAGGAGGAGCAGAGGACTCATGCAGCCCCTCTATGTTTCTGCAGAGACATCTGTGCCCTCCCAGCAGCATGACATTTCAAACATAGTGCTTTCAGCTTGGACCCGCGTTGTCTCTCACAGTTGCCCAAAAGAGATGGCGCACCCCTGACCGGTTTTCGGCCCCAACCTGGTCCCAGCCCTCAGTTCTTGGACTCCAGGCCCACATGCACACAGAGAAAATGCCTACAGCTTCTCCCAGCAGCACAGGTGAATGGCTGCCAAGAGTCCACAACCTGTGAACCCTCCTGCCCTCTTCTTCCCCCGCTGACACAGACCCATGCCTCCTGTCTCCCCTCTCCCACCCTTCCTTCGCCTTCGCCACCCCCAACAGTCCGCCATGGTCCTGCCACAAATATGCCCCAGGGGTGGAGGGTGAGGGTGTGTGTCGACCCAGGGATCCCACCCCCAACCCTAGTGCCAGTGTCCCAGGAAACAGGAAGATGCAGGAAAGAGTGACAAGGGAGGGCCACAGAGCCCCTGGCTGGAGCAGTGGGAGCCACACAGCTGTGCATCTGTACCCTTCTTCTCCCTGGTGGGAACCTGGGAGGTGGGGAGCAGCACCTCACCTGCCTTCTTGGGTATTTTCCTTTATGCTGGGGGTGGTGGGTGTTGGATGCAGAAGACAGGCCCTCCTTGTTGTGTGAGCCCTTGTCTTTTGTTCTTGGTCACCTTTTTACCTGAGGAGGGTCCCAGAAGAGCCCACTAGGGAGATGAGGGCACTGGGGGTCAGATAGAAGGTGAATATCTGGGAGGCACACACCCCTTCTGACACACATACACTCGACCTGTCCCCCCCCTCATCCCAGCTGTCATCAGTCCTTACAGGGTGATCACACATTTCCGAGCTCTGCCAGCATCTGCTGGTGCTCCAGGTTCATCTGGTCTCCTAGTCCTCCCCAAGAATCCACCAAGTCACCCAGAAGCATCCTGGCTGGAAGTAGGGAGTCCATCCATGTATGTAGCCTTTAGGATCCCATCCATTTCCCCAACATTGCCCCCACCCCAGGTGAGACACACCTCTGGGGCACTATGACCCTTGCTTGTTTTCAGTCCTGGCTCTGAGGAGCCACCTATCTCGGGACAACTTCACATACCATCCTGACCTGAGGTTTTGGTGAATGGGGAGTCAAGGTTGGTTGTTCCCAGGGAATGGGTCTGGCCCTGGAGAAAGGGAGAGGCAGGGTGGTTCAGCATTATTAGAGAGGTGCTTCCTTGGGTCGAGCCCCTGGTTCTGACAGAGGACCCCCGTGCTCTAGCTTGCATCTTGTCCATAGGAGGAACCAACACTCTCAGGAGAGGCACTGCTCTGAGTCTGTGTGTGTGTTTGTGTGTATGTGTGTGTGTGTGTGCGTGTGTGTGTGTATGCATGAGAGAGTGAGAGAGAGAGAGAGATCATCTTTCCCTTGTACAAGTTGACTGCTCAGCTGGGTGATCAGTTGGCAAATTGCAGGTACTGCATGGATTAGTGTTCTGTCACAGTCTGGATGTGTGTGTGTGTTGGGAGAGCAGGGAGATGACAAAAAATGAAAATATATTTAAGTCACCATGTCTAAAAAGAGCAAAAGCATTTTATTTGTGTGTGTATGTGTGTGTGTGTGTGTTTGTTGTTCTTTTTTCATCAATGCCAAGTACGAGTCTAGCCATAATTTTTGTTTTCTCCTTCACGGTTTCATGGCTCCTTTGGGGGAAGGTTTCAGTAGATGTTCCTTTCCACCTATATCTTCTCTCTGTCCTGTATCCCAGAGTAGCTGCTGGGCCTGCATGGGTCTACTCTAGGAGGCCTATGTGAACCGCAGACCAGAGTGGACACCTGTGCTTCTGTCTTCAGCCTGAATGCTTATGAGACAAATGTGACCACAGCTGCACTCTTCCAGCCAGATAGTCTGCTTTTGTGTGTATAGTTGGAGCTAATGCAAGGATTGGGAATGTGTATACAAAACGTAATTAGGGAATGAGATGTGAGGGAGTAGGGCAGGGGGTGTGAAGCTAGAAGGGTCTGGGGAGCGGTGAACGTTGTTACAGAGTAGATGGTTCACCACGACCGAGGATGAGACGGCAACCTTACCCAGGGCATTGACGGTGTCCATGGGCATCTGGGCAGGGTGCTCCAGGCCTCCACTGGTGGTGTGTTCCCTCCTGGGGGAGTGCACCAGTGGGCAGTCCGACCTGGAGTCCTGCAGACTCCAATCTGTGTCCCTCCTAGGCCATTTCCAGCTGGGCAGTGGCAGGCAAGTGTGTTTCCCCTCCTGGAGCCTGCTCGGTATCCGGCCGTGGCAGTTAGCTAAGGCTCTCTGAATACCAGTTTCTGTAACCTGCTGTAAGCTGTCTGGAAGGAAAAGGGTACCGCTGACTTTGGAACCCTTTAAGTTTGATTGGGACAACTGAAATATCACCTTTTCCAGGGTTTTTTTTCTTGAAGCTGGCAATTTCCACTAACAGCTTGGATTATGGGTCAAATTAGATAGATCACTTCAGCCACCAAACAATGACGTTCAAAGCAGCACAGGCTGAGTTCCCAGCCAGATGGTCTCCTGCTATGAACGTCCTGCCTTGACTGCCTTTATGCGGCAGCTGTTGATTCCCCTCTGGCTCTCTCTAGGGTGACCACCACAGTCAAGGATGTCGTGGGGAGCAGAGATTGTGACCTCGCCATACCTAGCCTGCCATCTGTGAACAGAGATGATTCCCAGCACCTGCACTGGACTCTGGGAGATTCAGAAACCCGGGACACCTTGAGGAGCCTTTCTCTGCAACATGAAACTTGGGGACTGGATGTGGTAGAACATCCTGGCTGGCCCCGGGGGGAGGAGAGGAGGCCCTTTGAGCAAGGCCTTCAGATCACTGCAACCTTGTTCACACTTGAGTAGGGAATTGAATGCCACAGAACTGGTCAGCTGTTGGCCAGACATCTTTGAGAAGGTAGGCATCCCAGAGGACCCAGAATCCAGCTAGTACATTGTGGCTCACATCCTTGGAGCCAAAACAGTTAAGTGCGGTGGCACCAGGAGGGCAGGAAGTGGGAAGAAGGAGAACTGGGGGAGCTACATTAGATTTTGACCGGCCCCCCAGGATGCTTACCTGTATGGGATGGGACTTTTCTGTAGTATTGTCATTGGCCGAAGCTCATTTATTTATACAACAACGAGTTACAGTGTGCCAGGGTCCACTGTGTCGGGAGGTCATAGACGATGAAAGGTTCCAGAGCTGGTTCCACAGCACATGAAGAAACCGTGGTTTGGATGCTGGAGCATCACGCTTGTCATCCTAGCTACTTAGGAGGCTGAGTTAGAAGAATAGAGGCATAAGGACAGGGCAGGAAATCCTTTAAGGCTCTTATCTCCAACTAACTACCAAAAAGAAAACACCAAATCGTCTGGTTCAATAGTGGGGGTAGTGTGTGTTCCAAGGACCACCTTTAAGTCACTGAGCAGGATTCAGTCCCTTTCCTACCAGGTGAAACATAGCTGCAAAAATTGCTGACACTCATCCCAGATGTGCTTGTGCTCTAATGAGGTAATGCGCACCTGGTTTTATTCTTTCTGAAAAGGATGGATTTTGCTGTTTCCAGTTATACAGGTCACTAGTTGTAAAGGAAAAATATATTAGAAAGGTGGCCTGCCCACCACCTTCTCCATGTTCCTGTCTCAAGGGTAATAAGGGTAACATACCACGTTGTAACACCTCAGGCTGGTACAAGTAGCCACTTTTGGTATGGAAGGACTTTAGATTAGAGTTGCTGATGGCAACTCCCTCTGAAGGATTCTGTAAACCTGGGGGAGAATATTTTTTGGATATGACAACTTTTTGCCTGTTCTCCCATCCTGAGAAAAGGAGTAAACAGAGGTACATACAGGACACAGATAGAACTATCAGCATACACACACAGACCAAGAGCCACAGACACTTAACTCACATGTCCCACACCACTCAATTTTGACCTCTGCAGAGATCCCAGATGACAGAGAGAACATCCCAGATTGCCTCTTGAGGATGCTGCAGATGACCTCTGGAGGATTTCATATATATCCTCCCTATGAGGCCCTAGATGACCTCTCACGGAGTTTCCAAATGGCTTCCCAAGGTAGTGTCAGATGACCTCCAAAGGAGGTCCCAGATGTCCTCTCAATGAGGCTGAGATTACCTCTTGAGTAGCTCCCAGAAAGCCAATCAAGGAGGCCACATATGAACTCCAGAGAAGGTTCCAGATATCCCTCTTGAGAAAGCGACAGATGACTTCCAGAGAAGGTCCTATATAGATTCTCAAGGAAGTCCCAGATGATGTCTGAAGACAGTCAGATTTTTCATCACGGTAACCCGAGATGACCTCCCAAAGAAGCTCCACATGACCTCAGGAGGTCGTCCTTAGTTGGCAATTAAGGAATCCCCAATGACTACTTTTGAATAGGTCTCAGGTGGCCTCCTGAGGAAGCCCCAGATGACCTCTGGAGAAATTCCAAGATGGCCACTGGAGAAGGCCCAAGATGACCTCCAGGGTAGGTCTTAGATAGCTTCTCAAGGAAGTTGCAGATGCAGTCTTGATGATGTTCCAGATGGCTTCCCAAGGAAGCCCTACATGACCTCTCAAGGAGGTTCCAGATGGTTTCCCAAGGAAGCCACAAATGACCTCTAGAGGGGGTTCCAAAAACAGGCTGGCAAGCTTGCCCAGATGCACCCCTAAAGGTACCTACATGATTTTTGTCTATGTTTGTCCTCTGGAGACAAACACTCGAGGCCCTGAATGCTGACACTCTCACCTATGGGGAATTTTCCCTGGGCCAAGGCCTGATGCCATCCAAACGGATTAATCTCCATGGGGTCTCCAAAAATTAGGACCTCTAGTGTTCAAGAGAATCCATCGAGACACATTTAATATAATAAATATTCTCCAAACCACCAACCCCCAAAATTATGCTATCCAAAGCTCCAAACATCAAAGGGCAAGCCTTTTTGTCCCCTTCCCTTTGTCTCTCCATCGCTACAGACCTATACTTCCTTTGAAGTCTTTCTCTTTTTCCTTTCTACCAGTTCCTTCTTCTCTTCAGGCCTCTCTACTCTCCACAGGCCTGAACTGCTTTGCCTGGGTCGTCAGTTGCCATCCTTCACCTCCTGCTCTCCCTCAACTTTCTCTCCTCTCAGGCCTTTCCCCTTCTTCTATCACACCACTTCCTTCCTTCCAGAACTTTTCAATTTTATCTCCCTTCCATTGCTCTGAACAAGCAGCATATATAAAGTCTGTAGCCTTTCTCCACTCCAACTGCCAACAGTTTTCTACTGTAACATCCAAAACTCCCCACAGCCCAATCACTTCTTAACAGCTCAACACTTGGTGGTTAATGTACCAGCCCCTCCCACAGAATGCCCTGTCCTCTCCAGCTGGCCAGGAGATGGGGCCAGACTGATTCTTGGACCCTATAGATTATCAGGGCACTACTGATTATTACAGTATCCTCCTTGTGAACTATTAGCAATTGAAATTGGAAATTTGATTGTAATATTGCCAACTCGTTGTGACATCTCAAACCCATTTTGACATCATCATTAGCATGACATCACAAACCCATTGTGGCAATATTGTCATTGTGACATCATGATTCCATTGCGACATCTCAAATCTATTATGACCTCTTAGCTCCTTTGAAAAATCACATGCCCTTTTCAACATTACAGTCCCTTTGTCTTCCCATATCCTTGTTGTTAACCAATGACAATTGAGATCAGACATGCCATTGTAACATCAAAAGGTGTTTGTGGTATCCTCAACAGTGTGACATCACATTTTCATTATGAGAGCATCAGCTCATTGTGACATCACCAAACTCAATGACATAATCACATTATGACAACAATTGTTATTGTGACATCATAGACACCTTGTGGATGCCTATTCTGTGATTTCATTGTATTTCAAAATTGGCATGAGAGTTGATATCAGAAACACATTTTTGTGCCTACATAACCATTTTGACATCATAATCACGTTGTGACATCACAATGCCATTGTGATATAACTAATACCACGTGACATCACAAACCTCTCCTATCCTCATAACTTCTGTGACATGCTGACATTGTGATATCTTAGAACTTTTTGCCCTGATAATTTGTTTCCAACCTCATATTTCATGTATGACACGAGATACCAGAAATCCACTGTGACATCATGACCATTGTGACATCACACTGACAGATGTCATGAACATCGTGTCACATTGTGACATCACAAAAAGTTTTAATGTCACATTTAGTTGGTGATGCCATACAGGTAAGTGGTCACAGTAGGTCTATGATGTCACAATTGGTTGGTGATATCCAAATGGCATAAAGTTTCTGTTGTCATGAAATCACAGAGAATATGAGTTTACAAATGGACTGTGGTATCTCCAAAGGCATGTGTTGTCACAAATGTGATGAAGTCCTAGGAGGATTGTGATCTCATAGTGTGACACAATGGTCATAATGTCTGTCAGTATGATGTCACAATGGTCATGATGTCACAGTGGATTTCTGATATCAAATATCATAACTGAAATATTATGTTTGAAAACAGATTACAAGCTCATAAAGGGCCTAAGACATCAAAATTGCAGCACATCACAAGACTTATGAGGACAAGGCATGTTTGTGATGTCACAGTGTGTAAGTGATATCACCATGGCACTGTGATGTCACAAAGCGATTGTGATGCCATATATTTATGAGATCACAATGATTTTCTGATATCAACCCACATGCCACATTTAAAATAGAATGAAATAAGAGAATAGGCATTTACAATGTTTCTGTTACCTCACAATAACACTGTAATGTCATAATGCTATGAGGTCATTTTAAATTGGTGATGGTGTCATAATGAATATGTGTTGTCACACTGGTGGTGGGGTCACAAAGGGTTTCCTGATATTACAATGGCATATATAAATTCAATTGTCATGTGTTCAAATTGAGGATATGGGTACACAAAGGGACTGTGATGTCACAAATAACATTTGTGTTTTCAAATGTAGTTAGGGGTCATGATAGCTTTATGATTCACAGTTGTGATGAGGTCACAATGGTTTTTTATGCTATAATGATTTTGTATTATCTCAAACACATGTCCAATTTGAATTGCTACTATTTCACAATGTGCATACAATTTCACAGAAGGAGCTTTAAGTCCTAAGGGACATGAATTTTTTTAAATGTTATGAGGTCATCTTAGGTTCTTGAAAACACAGTGGGGTAGTGATATCACTATGGAAATGTCAACTCACTACATCATGTCAGAATATTGTTTTAGTGTCACAAATAGTTGATGATGCCACATTGGTGATGAAGTCACAAAAGATTGGTGATGTCACAATGTGCTGGCAATGTCACAATGATATGATGGTTCTCAATTGTCTTTAACTTACAATGAGAATATGAGTTCACAAAGGGACTGTGGTTTCTACAAAAGTATGTGTTGTCACATATTGAAATCCTAAAATGTTTGTGATATCAGAATTTGACACAATGGTTATGACATCTGGCAGGGTGATGTCACCATTGTCATGATGTCACTGGGAATTTGTGATATCAAATGTCATATGTGAAATCTAATGAGGTCGCCAACAGATTATGAGGAAAAAAGGCATGTCACAAAAGTTATGATGACAGGATAGGTTTGTGATGTCACGGTGTGTTAGTGATATCACAATGGCAATATGATGTAAAATGGGATTGTGATGTCACAATGATTATAAGTTCATGATTTGTTTATGATATCCACTTACATGCCACATTTGAAGTAGAATGAAATCACAGAAAAGGCATTCATAATGTGTCGATGATATCACAATGACAATGTGAAATTATAATTTTATCATATTTTAGATTTGTGATTTCACAATGAGCAGATGGTATCACAATGACAATGTGATGTCACAGTTGTGATGACCTCACAAACTTTTTGATGTTAAAATGTCATGTCTGATCCTCAATTGTCAATATTACAAAGTGGGGATTTGGGTACACAAAGGCACTATTATGTCACAAAGCTATGCAGTTTTTCAAAGGTTATAAAATGTTATCATAGATTTGGGATGTCACAATGTGATCCTGGTGTCTAAACAGCAATGTGATGTCACAATGGGTTCATGATGTCACAGTGGTTTTGAGGTCACAATGGGTTAGTTAGGTCATGAGTTTGTAATATCACAATTATTTGTCCAATTTCAATCACTACTAGTTATCCATGAGGACACTGTAATAACCAGCAGTGACCCTATAATCCAAGGGGAACAGATAGTCATCATGACCTCCTGGTCTGGACCACCAGAGAGGGGGGTGCATGCCGCTGGAGTGGGCAGGACATGCTGCTGAAGAGATAGGTTGTTAAGCCCCACATGGTGAGTTGCCAAGAAGTTATTGGGCATGGACATTTGGGAAGTGATGATTGAAAACTGTTATGCAGGAAACATATTTTAGTGGGGTCAGGGTACAGCCTGTATATAGGTTGCATGTTCAGAGCAACAGAAGGGGGAAGAAAAAGGGGAAAGACCTGGAAGGAAAGAAGTGATGAGACTGCAGGAAGGTAAAGACCTGGGAGGAGAGGAAATTGAGGGAAAGCACGAGGTGAAGTACTGCAACTGGCCACCTGGATAGGGCAAGGAAGGCCTCTCAAGAGGACAGCAACCTGAAGAGAAGAAGGGAATGGTGGAAGGAAAAAATGAAAAGACCTGAAAAGTAGGACATGTCTGTAGAGATGGAGGATGAAGGGAAAGGAAAAAGCCTTGTCCTTTGAAGTGTGGAGCTTTGGAGATGATTATTTTGGGGGTTGGTTGTTTGAAGACCAGTTAACAAATGGTTGGGCTGCTCTTTGGAGGTTTGAGGGTTCATGGTTGAGGCTACAATTAGCTCTGGGCATCCAGCCCAGGTCAAGATAGTCTCTTGTTAATAATTTATGAAGACAAGACAGGTTTGTGATGTTACATTGCATTAATGATATTATAATATCAATATGGTCACAAAGGGATTGCAATGGCTCAATGGTGATGTGGGTTTCTGAAATCAACCTATATGCCACATTTGAGATAGAATGAAATCACAGAATAGGCAATCACATTGTCTCTATGACCTCACAATGAAAATGTGATGTCATAATGCTATGATATCATTGTCATTTTGGGATGTCACAGTGGGCTGATGGTATCCTAACAACAATGTGATCTCACTCTGTAGATGATGTCACAAAGAGTTTGTAGTGGTACAATGGCATATCTGATGTCAGTTGTCCTTTGTTCACAATGAGGCTATGGTTACCCAAAGGGACTGTGATGTTACAAACACCATGTGCTTTTACAATTGTGCTAAGAGCTCACAACAGGTTTGGGATATCACAAGGTGATCATGATATCATTGTGACAATGTGATGTCACAATGGGTTTGTGATGTCACAGTGGTGATATGTCACACTTGGATAGTGATGTCACAATGAATTGTAAGATTACCATTACATGTCCAATTTCATTCTACTAGATCACAAAGAAATACAAGTTTACATACGGAGCTAGAAGTGAGAAAGGCCATAAATTTTGTAAAATATTATGAGGACATAATAGGTTGGTGAAAATGCAAGGGGACAGAGATATCCCATTGGCAATGTGATGTTATCATTACATGAGCTAGTATTGTTTTGAAGTCACAAATGGTGATCCATACAGGTGATGAGGTCACATAGGTTTGTGATTTCACAATGGGATGGTGATATCACACTCTCATGCCAGATATCTAATTGACAATGAATAGATGTTCATAAGGGATAATGATGTATCCAAAGGCATATGTTGGCAAAAGTGTAATGGGTCTTAACAGGTTTGTGATGTCACAATGTGACTCAGTGGTGATGACATCTGGCAGTATTATGTCACAGTGGTCATGATGACACAGTGGATTTCTGATACCACATGTCATATCTGAAATATGAGTTAAACAATTTTATGAACTCAGAGATGCCAAAGAGATCACACTGGCAGCATGTCAAAAAATTTATGAGAATAGGAAAATTTTGTGATGTCACAGTGGTTTAGTGATATCATAATGGCAATGTGGTGTCATCAAGGTATTGTGATGCCATAATGATTATGTGGTCACAATATATTTCTGATATCAACCCACCTGCCACATTTGAAATAGAATGGAATCACAGAATAGGCATTCCAATGTATCTGTGACATCACAATGACCATGTGATGGCATAATGCTATGATGTCACTGTTTTATGATGTCCCAATTGGCTAATGTTGTCATAATGGCAATGTGATGTTACACTGGTAATGATGTCACAAAGTATTTGCAATGTTAAAATGGCATGTATGATCTCAATTTTCATTAGCTCAAAATGAGGCTATGGGTACACAAATAGCCTGTAATGTCACAAAGGCTATGCTTTCTTTCAAAGCTTTTGAGGTCATAATAGGTTTGGGATGTCACAATGTGATCATGGTGGTACAATGGCAATGTGATATCACAATGAGTTTGTGATGTCACGGCAGTGTTTCTGATATCAACTATGGTTACCCAAAGGGACTGTGATGTTACAAACACAAATGGCCTGTAATGTCACAAAGGCCATGCTTTTTTCAAAGCTTCTGAAGTCATAATAGGTTTGGGATGTAACAATGTGATCATGGTGGTGCAATGGCAATGTGATATCACAATGAGTTTGTGATGTCACCGCAGTGTTTCTGATATCAACTATGCTTACCCAAAGGGACTGTGATGTTACAAACACCATGTGCTTTTTCAATTGTGCTAAGAGCTCACAACAGGTTTGGGATATCACAAGGTGATTGTGATATCACTGTGACAATGTGACCTTGATGACACCACATTGCCATTATGATATCACTAACCCACTGTGACATCACAAAATTTTCCTATTCTCATAAATTTTTTGACATGCTGCCAGTGTGATCTCTTTGGCATCTCTGAGTTCATAAAATTGTTTAAATCATACTTCAGATATGACATGTGATCATTTGAAATAGAATGAAATCACAAGATACACATTCACAATGTGTCTATGACAGCAAAATGGCAATGCAATGTCATAATGCAATGATGTCACTGTAGCTTGGTGATGTTACAATGAGCTGATGGTGTCATAATGACAGTCATGTCACACTGGTGATGATGTCACAAAGGGTTTATGATGACACAATGGCATGTCAGTTCTTAATTGCCATTAGTATATAGTGAGGATATGAGAATGAAGTCACAATGACATATACAAATGAACTCTGATGAATCAAAAACCATGTTTTTGGCAGAAGTGCTAAGGTTCCTTACAGGTTCTGGTTGTCAAAGTGTTAATGATATAAAAATGGGTTAGTGATGTCAAAACTTGTTTACAATATCACATCTTATTTCAATTTTCAATTGCTACAAGTTCACAATGATACAAGTTCACGGAAGGAGCTTGATGTTTCAAAGGCCATAATTTTCTAAGATGTGGTGAGATTATAATAGTTTTGTGAAAGCATGAGGGTTCAGTAATATCACAATTGCAATATGATGTCATATTATAATGTCATAAGAGTGTTTTATGTCACAATTAGTTGGTGATGGCATAATAGTGATGAGTTCAAAATAGTTTTGTGATGTCGCAGTAGTTTGGTGATGTGACAATGGCATTCTAGACCTCAATTTTCATTAACTTATAATGAGTATATGAGTTTAGAGTGGGATTGTGAGGATTCCAAAGTCATTTGTTGGCCCAAATGTGATGAAGTCAGAACAGATTTGTGATGTGATAATGTGACACAATGGTCATTACGTCTAGCAGAGTGATGTCACAATATTCATAACATCACAGTATATTTCTAATATTTAATGTCATACCTGAAATAATATGAGGTCAAAAATAGATTGAGCTCTCTATGGGCCTAACACAGTGGCAACATGTCACAAAACTTATGAGGACAGGACATGTTTGAGTTGTCACAGTTGTTTAGAGATATCACAATGGCAATGTTATATCTCAAAGATTGTCATATTCCAATGGTTATGAAGTCAAAATGTGTTTTGAAATACAACGAAATCACATAATAGGCCTTCATAATATATATATGTTGTAACAATGACAATGTGGTGTCATAGTGGTATGATGTCATTACAGATTTGTGATGTCACAATGACCTGTTGTCATAATGACAATATGATGTCACACCAATGATTATATTGTAAATGCTTTGTGATATTACAATGGCATATTTGATCTCAATTGATATTTCACAATGAGGATATGGATACACAAAGGGAATGTGATGTCACAAAGGCCATGTGTTTTTTTAAACGTGCTAAAGATGTCATAATGGTTTTGGGAGGTATCAAGGTGATTGTAATGTCACAATAGCAATGTGATATCACAATGGCTTTGTGATGTCACATTGGTGATGAGGTCACAATGCACACGACAGGTTTGAGATGTCAGATCAGGTTAATGATATCACAATGCCACTGTGATGTCACAAAGTGATTTTCATGTCACAATGGCTTTGAGGTCCCAATGGATTTCTGATATCCACCTATATTGCTAGCTTGTAATAGAATGAAATCACAGAAATGGAATTCACAATATGTCTCTAATTTCACTATGACATTAATGTCATAATGTTTTGATATTTTAGTGATGTCAAAATGGCATGTGTAATCTTATTGGTAATTAAATTACTATGAGGATTCCAAAAGTGGCTATGTACTGAGTCCTTCAATAGGCACATTGTGCTGAATACATTACACAGGGTTCTTTGTGCTTTTATTTTAAAGTGTGCTGTGTGTTGTCATCCCTAAAGATTCAGTGTTCTGAGTCCTTGAGAGGACAATCACACACACACACACACACACACACACACACACACACACACACACACACACACACACATAATAACAGAGTGGTACCTTGCACCTGCTTGGTGTGTGGGGTGGATGGAGAAGAGTCTCCCCCAGTGGTTGGGCAGGCAGCTGCTGGGATTGGGGGGAAGCCCTGGGCTGAGGTGAGACTGCTAATGCCATGGCCTGGTAGCCTTAGGGCAGAGTCAGGGAAGCACAAAATCAGGGATGGGGGCATGGCCGAGGTGGGGAGGGGGTGTGACTGAGGGGAGAACAAGGCGTGGCCGAAGGGGCACATAGTTGCTGTAGCCAGGGGTACATGGGAGCTGGCATACTTGCACAGCAGGGGCTGGGCATCCTGGGTGAGAAGTGGGGGCAGAGAGAGTAGAGAAGTCAGGCACATACACCAGGGGTGGCAGCATCCATGACTCTCCTCCGCTGCTGTTGGAGCACAGGTCTGGGCCAGGAGCACAGAGGACACAAAGCCCGCAGAGCAGGCACATCCCTCTCACAGCCCTAGGGAGACTCAGAGGCAAGGTAGGCCCTGAGTCCAAGGCCCCTGCACCAGGAGCTCAGCTGTGAAGGGGGCGAGCTCAGCCCTGCCACTTGCCCACCTCTGCCCCAGCCCCTTCTCCTGTCCTACCTGTGGCACCTCGTTTGAAACAGGTTGCTGCCAGCTTGGACCTGTGGTGCCTCTTGGAGTCACCCATTGATGTTGCACCCCTGGCTTCTTTGCAGCCTTGACCCGGTCGCGGTCCCCAGTGGAAGCCACATGGGTCTGCACCTCACGACCTCCCCCTACACCACACCCCCCACGGACCCAGACCTGTGACTCCTGCCTCCCCTCTTGTGTGCCAAACGTGCCTCCCCAGCACCAGGCAGGCCAGCCCTGACTCTGCCACAAATGCACCCCAGGAGTGGGGGGTGGAGGGTTTGATGTTGATCCGGGGATCCCACCCCCATCCATAGTGGCCAGTGTCCCAGGAAAAGGGCAGATGCAGGGATGGATGAAGAGGGGGCTCCACTGAGCTCCTGACCTAAAGCAGTGGGAGCCACAGAGCCATGCATCTGCACCCTTCCTCTTCCTGGGGGGACCTGGTGGCTTTAGTCAGAGGTGGGGAACAGCACCTCCACACTTGCCTTCTTGCGATTTTTCCTTTTTTCTGGGGGTGGGAGGGTGTTGGATGCAGAAGATAGTCCACCCTGATTCTGTGTGAGCCCTTGTCTTTTGTGCTCAGTCACCCTTTCCCCTGAGGAGGGTCCCAGAAGAGCCCACTAGGGAGGTGAGGGCACTAGGGGTCAGATAGAAGGTGAATGTCTGGGAAGAACACGCCCATCCAACACATGTACACCCTGCCTGTCCCCCCCACTCCAGCTGTCAACAGCATTCTCAGGGTGATCACATTTCTGAGCTCTGCCAGCATCTGCTGGTGCTCCAGGTCCATCTGGTTTCCTGATCCTCCCCAAGAATCCACCAAGTCACCCAGAAGCATCTAGGCTGGAATATGAAGTTCATCCATGTATGTAGCCTTCTGGACCCCATCCATTTCACCGAACACTGCCCCTACCCCAAGTCAGACACTGCTCTGGGGGCACCATGACCTCCTGCTTGTTTTCAGTCCGGGCTCTGAAAAGCCACCTGTCTCAGGACTCCTTCACCCAGAGTCCTGGCCTAGGGTTTTGGTGAATGGGGAGTCAAGGCTGGTTATTCCCACGGAAAAATATCTGGTCCTGTAGAAAGGGTGAGGCAGGGTGATTCAGCATTATTAGAGCGGTGTTTCCTTGGGTCAAGCCCCTGGTTCGGACAAGGAAACTCCTGTGCTCCAGCTTGTACATTGCCCCAGATGAGGAACCAACAAACTCAGGAGGGGCACTACTCTGAGTCTATGTGTGTGTGTGAGTGTGTGTGTGTGTGTGTGTGTGTGTGTGCATGAAAGAGAGAGAGAGAGGGAAAGAGAGAGAGAAAGAGAGAGAGAACCTGACTGTGCTCAGGTGAGTGATCAGTTGGCAAATTGCAGGTGCTGCATGGATGAGTCTACAGTCACTGTTCTGGATGTGTGTGTGTGTGTGTGTGTGTGTGTGTGTGTGTGTGTGTGTGTGTGTGTTTGTTGTACTTTTTTCATCAATGCCAAGTATGAGACCAGCCATAATTTTTGTTTTCACCTTCACTGTTTCATGGCTCCTTTGGGGAAGATTTCAGCAGACATTCCTTTCCACCTCTCTCTTCCCCCTTTCCTATAGCCCACACTAGCTGCTGGGCCTGCGTGGGTCTCCCCTAGGAGGCCTGTGTGAACCACAGTTCAAAGAGTACACCTTCTGTCTTAAGCCTGAAGGCTTGTGGGCCGTACTCTTCCAGCCAGACGTCTGCTATCGTTTGTATAGTTGGAGCTAATACAAGGTTTGGGAATGTGTCTGCCAAATGTAATTAGGGAACCAGATTGGAGGGTTAGTAAGGCAGGGGCTGTGAAGCTGGGAGGGTCTGGGAAGTGGTGAATGGTGTGACATTGCAGATGGTTCACTACTACCGAGGATGAGAGGGCAACGTTACCCATGGCATTGACGGTGTCCATGGTCATCTGGGAAGGGAGCTCTGGGACCCCACTGGCGGTGTGGATTCCCTCCCGGGGGAGTGCACTGGAGGGAAGTCCTCCCTGGGGTCCTGCAGACTCTAATCTGTGTCCTGCCTGTGCTGTTTCCAGCTGGGCAGTGGTAGGCAAGTGCATTCCCCCTGCTGGAGCCTGCTCGGTGTCAGGCCGTGGCAGTTAGCTAGGGCTTGCTGAATGCGTTTCTGTAACCTGCTGTGGGCTGTCTGGAAAGAAAAGAGGACCACTAACTTTGGAAACCATTAAATTTGATTGGGACAACTGAAATGCCAGCTTTTCCAGGGTTTTTTCTTGAAGCTGGCAATTTCCACTAATGCCTGGGATTATGGGTCAAATTAGACGGACCATTTCAGCCAACAATCAATATATCACAAGCAGAGTTCCCAAGCCAGATGGTCTCTTGCTATGAATGTTGTGCCTTGATTGCTTTTATGCGGCAGCTGTTGATTCTCCTCTGACTCTCTCTAGTATGAACACCACTATTGAGGGAAGGGTTAAAGTACTTGAGACAGTCACAATTTGTTGCTTGTTTCAGAGCAGAGCAACACGTGGTGCTAAACCACCTGGTTGTGTGCCTTTATAAGACCTGTAAATCTTTAGCTCGGGGCTCTCTTCCTGGGCTCTGCTGTATCAGAGTGTAGGACAAGGCCCGAGCTGCAGCTCGTTTAAATAAAAGAGCTGTAGAGTCTGACTCTTGGTGGTCGCCTTAGTGGGGGTCCTGCGACCTAGACATAACATTGAGGATGTCATGGGGAGCAGAAATTGTGACCTCACCATCCCTAGGCAGCCAGCTGTGCGTAGAGAGGATTCTCAGCACCTGCACTAGACTCTGGGAGACTCAGAAACCCAAGATGCCTCGAGGATCCTTTCTCTGCAGCATGAAACTTGGAGGCCAGATGTGGTGGGCCATCCTGGCTGGCTCCAGGGGTAGGAGAGTAGGTCCCTTGAGCCTGGCCTTCAGCTCATGGCAACCTCATTCACTCCTGAGTGGGGAATTGAGTGCCACAGAGCTGGTCAGCCGCTGACTAGAGAATCTTGAGAAGATAGGTATCCCAGAGGCCCCGGAATCCAGCGAGTACACAGTGGATCATGTCTTAAGAGCCAAAAGAGTTAAGTTCTGTGACACCAGGAGGGTGGGAAGAGGGAGGAGGGAGAACTGTGGGAGAGCTACATCAGGCTTTGCCCCACCGACAAGGATACTTACCTGAATGGGATGGGACTATTCTGTAGTATTATCCAACAAAGAGGTACAGTGTGCGCCAGGCTCTGGAGGGGTCATAGACAATGAGAGTTTCCAGTGCTGGTTCCACAGCACATGAAGAAACATTGGTTTCAGCTGGATGCTGGTGCTTCATGCCTGTCATCCTAGCTACATAGGAGGCTGTGATGGGAGGATCGATGCTTGAGGCCCAGGCAGGAAAGCCTGTAAGACTCTTATCTCCAACTAACTACCAAAAAGAAAACACCAGAAGTGGATATGTGGCTCAAGCCATAGTCTGTTGGACTTGAGTAAAAATGCTCAGGGACAGCACCTAGGCTCCGAGTTCAAGGCTCAGGAGTGTGCGAAAGGAACGAAAGAGAGAAAGAAGAGGGAAGGCCAGATGGAGAAAAAGAGGAAAGGAAGGAAGAAGGGAGAAGATGTGAGCCTTGATTTGGATTTCTGACATCCAGGAGCTGTGTGGTACCCGACTGCAGAGGGAAGCAGCCTCGGGTAGACACTAGGACTCAGGGCAGGTCACCAGGTTTCAGTCATCCCTGGCGCCAATGAGTTTATTTTCTAGTCAGATAAGAACAAGCTGTCCAAGGCCTAGGGAGGTATTGGTGTGAGGGAGTGTCAGGGGAGGGGGGCAAGGGATAACCAGGAAGATTAAGAGGGAGAAAGATTACAGGTCAGGAGTATCAGCACATTGGAGCCATGACTTCTCCTTACAACCTAGACCAAAATTGATAGAGCCTTTGACCCATCCACACTGCTATTAAGAGTCCTGGAACATTGGGTTCACCATTGACCTCCTGGTTATTGCCCACTGCAGGATGACTGTGCAGTACATCCTTGGGGACTGGGACTTTCCAGGGCTCAACCTGAATTTGACAACCCCCTCCCCTGTTCTTTCCTCCACCAGAGACAGAAGTAAGCTGGCCACTAGTACAGGACAGCCAGGGAATGAGGGTGGGAGTAAGGACCCTTGAGGCCCCAGACTCTTCTAGGGGGCGCTAGGACCCCGTGATTGCCATTCTCAGAGGAAGACATAGGTCTCTTTGCTGGGTCAGCATTTAGTCTAGATGGCAGATCTGGGATTTAGAGAGGGCAGACAGAAGTTGGGGCAGGTTTGGATAGAGGCTGGTGGGAAAACCAGAGGCACTGGTCTCTGAGCAGGGTTGTTTCTATGAGGATACTCACAAACCAGGAACATTCCTGGGAGATATCATCCCTTTTCTCCTTCCTGAGAGAGAGGGACCTGGAGCCCTTGAGTCTGTGTCCCTTGGCCAAGAAATCCTTTCATTCCCACATCCTGTGGTTGGATAACTAGACCTCACCTCCCTACCCAGTGTAGAGGCAGCACAGTGAGAGATCTTGAGTCTTTGATAAGGTCAGGGGATCCTGAATATGCGATTGTACTTGAACATCCTAACTTGGTGCATGGTAAGTTCCATCTATGATTAGCATGATGTAGGACATAGAATCTAGAGAATCAGAGCAGGATGGGGTCTGTTCTGGGAGTCTTGAGTATTATGTGTGAGCTTTCAGCTTGCGTATGCCCACCTGCTTCCCTTTCTTGGGTGGGTCTTTGCTAGAAACTAGGGACTGGGTTCTATCCCTTGTCATTTATACTCAAAGCTAGCACTCTACCATTTGAGCCACAGCTCCACTTCCAACTTGTTTGGGTGTTTATAATTGGAGATAAAGAGTTCTCATGGACTTTGTTGCCAAGGGTGGCATCCAACTGCAGTCCTCAGATCTCAGTCTCCTGAGGGGATAGGATGGCAGGCACGCAAAAGTATCTTTGGCCGTGTGGCACTAGCTCTGACTGTCATCCTAGGTGCTCAGGAGGTGACATCTGAGGATCAGGGGTCAAAGCCAGCCTGGGCAGGAAAACCTTGAAGCTCTTATCTCCAACAAACTGCCAGAAAAGCAGAGGTGGTGTTGTGTTGTAGCTTAAGTTGTAGCGTGCTCGCCTTGAGCTGAAATGCTCAGGGACAGCACCCAGGTCTAGGGTTCAAGCCCCACAACTGAAAAAAGAAAGTAAGTAAAACATATTTGCCTGCAAAGGATGGTCCAGGTGTGGGAGGGACGAAGATGGGGTTGCTGTGGTTGGGAAACCAGGTGCTTGCCCCACTGTACACTCATTTCTAAGAACTCCCCAAGTTTACCCCTGCTTGAAGTCACAGCTTCAAGAGGATGTGGCTTGTGGCAGGCAGGGAGTGGGTGAATGGCTGCAGGGATGGGATTGCTGGGTCTGTATTCTCTCCAATAAAGGATGGATTTGGATGCTTGGGGACAAAGTCTGAAGTGAAGGGTTGCAAGAAGTTTGTGGCCTTATGAGATGGTTTTCCTCTGGGTATGTGAAGGTGGCTGCAACCGGAATTCTCCAGTGGCTCACAACTGTCATCCTAGCTACTCAGAAAGCTGAGATGTGAAGACCGTGGTTCAGAGCCAGCTTGGGCAGAAAAGTCTGTGAGACTTGATGTCCAATGGACCACCAGAGAACAGAAGTGGTGCTGTGGCTTAAGTGGGAGAGTGCTCACCTCAGCTGAAAAGTGGAGGGACAGTGGCCTGGCCCAGAGTTCAAACCCCATGACCAACAACAAAAAAAGAGGTGGCTAAGTTTTCTGCATAGCAGTATGTACGGTATGAAATGCCATGCTGGTCTATGAGACATTCCAGATATATGAGAGGCTCAATGTTTTGTCTACAGTCGGGCTGAGGTCAGTAGTGACACCTTCTTGGGGGTGGGATGTGATCCTAATGGAATGAGTTCATGGTTCTGTTCTCAGGGACTGCTGAAGCCTTGGGCTGTGTGTGTGTGTGTGTGTGTGTGTGTGTGTGTGTGTGTGTGTGTTGTATCTGTGTCTGTGTCTGTGTGTGTTTGTAAGTAGAAGAACTGGGCCTTGAACTCAGGGCATAGGTGTTGTTCCTTACCTTCTGAGCTCAAAGCTACTGTTTTGACACTTGAGCCACAGGTCAATCTCTAACCATTTCGTAGTTCACTGTAGATAAGAGCCTCTGAGCCTTTCCTGCATAGGCTGGCTTTGAACTGTGATACTCAGACCACAGCCTCCTGTGTAGCTAGGATGACAGACATGAACTACCTGTGCCGGATTTGTGTGTGTGTGTGTGTGTGTGTGTGTGTGTGTGTGTGTGTGTGTGTGTGTGTGTGTGTGTGTGTGTAGAAGTGGGTTCCAACAAGGAGCGCTGGACCCTTTCGTAACTTCTAACTGCTATCTTTGTGGGGGTGCATTGATGTTTTGTCTTAGGTTTGGAGGCCTGGAAGGGTGAAACGCTTAAATTATAAGACCAACGGGTCTGTGTTCCCTGGAGCTGTCTTCTCCCTTGTCCCTGGTTGGTGGCAGAGGGAGCTTGGGAGGACCTGGGGGCGGGGCCCACAGGGGGTGCCTCCACAGGGGGACAGAGAGTATGGCCAGCACTTAGTAAGTATGCCAGTTCTGTTACTATGGAGCGCACTGGATGGGTCAGACTCTGGGTCTTCTCATCATGAAGTCTGATGGGTGAGGCCAACCCTATTTTAAATCTTGACCTATGATCTTCAGATCTCAGCCTTCTGAGTAGCTAGGATTATAGGCATGAGTCTGTGGCACTGGGCCTCTGATTCTTTTTGGTATATTAGAGTTTTAACTCAAGGCCTTAGGCTTGCCAGTCAGGTATTCTACCATGAAAGCCAAGCCTTTCTGTCTTGGGCATTTCCGAGATAGAGACTCAATGTATGCTCAGGCTGGGCTGGATCACGATCCTCCTGTGACAGGTGTTGGCCACCATGACTGGTTCTCTGCATCAGGATGCTAGACAGGTTGCACCACGTTTAGTCATCGGTTTAGATAGATAGTCCCAAACTCTTAGCCCACAGCAGCTGATTCTTGACCACAGGTGAAGCTCTGGGCCTTGACCATTGTACCTCAGTATACTCCTGGGACAGTTGTGAGGAAACAAGGGATCAATATAGGGGGATCACTGGGGCAGGGCCAGGCATAGAAGGAGCATTTGCAAGATATGGTTCTTGGAAATTCTGTGAGCATATGTCAGGAAGATATCCTGCAAGGGCTCAGATGGGGCCTGTTATTTATCGTGCAACAGGTATGGGATTATGAAACAAAACATGGCTCTCTGTCATCCTTACCCTAACCCCATGAGGAAGGGGATCCTTCAGTGTGTTCAATTTTGCAGCTGGGGCAAATGAGGCACGAAGAAGCTGGGTGACCTATTCATGACCCCCAGTTTACAGGAAGCTCAGCCTGACTTCTCTGCCATGCTCCCTATGACAATGGCTGCTATTCAGTCCACTTGTTGTGGTAGAAAGTCCACTTCTTGTCAGTCCTGGGGCTTGAACTCTGGTCCTGGGCGCTGTCCCCTAGCTCCTCAGTTTAAGGCAGGCGCTCTACCACTTGAGCCCTCAGCACCACTTCTGGATTTCTGGTGTTTCTTTGGAGATAAGAGTCTCATAGGCCGTTCCTGCCTGCGCTGGCTCTAAACCATGATCCTCATATCTCATTTTCCTGTATAGCATTATGCCTGTGCCACTGGCATCAGGCATAATTCTAATTCTGACTTTCTTTCTCTCTTTCTCTCTCTCTCTTTCTTTCTTTCTTCCTTTCTTTCTTTCTCTCTCTCTCCCTCTCTCTCCCTCTCCTCTCTCTCTCACTCTCTCACTCTCTCTCTCTCTCTCTCTCTCTCTCTCTCTCTCTCTCTCTCTCTCTCTCTCTCTTTCAGGAACTGGTTGAAAGGATCCTGGAGGAGGTGGCTCAGCGTCTCCATGTGGCTGGGACCCACGGTGACCCTCTCATTCTGGAGTGGGCTGTGGGTCAGGAACTGTCTTGCTCAGCCTTTTGAAATAGCTCCCTGAGGTCAGCCCCTCTGTGCCAAGGCTAGAACATTACGTTTATTCATCGTCCATCCAGCCTCTGAGTACTTCCCCACTACCCTCTGCTAAGACAGTTAAAGGAAATTGGATGAGGAGGCATTGTGTTGTCCAACCACCCAGCATGATCTTGGGCCTCTGATCCTCACTGCCATCTATCTGGCCAGACCCCGATTATAAGAAAATGAATTCATTCTATGTCTACTTCTCTTTGCTGGAGTGTGTTATTTCAGGGAGGGGGGCAGTGTGCAAAGGAAAGACTCCAGACATGACACCTCTTGGGGTACATTTGTTCTTGTGACAAAGCCAAGTCATTGCTGTGGATAAGGAAGTAGCTGCCATCAAACTGATCAGGAACAATGCTCAAAGGTAAGTAGGCAGGCTGTTGAAGTATCAAACCCACCCATGATTACTTCCCACTCACAATAAGGGGGGTGCAGTGCAGGTGGCCGGCACTGGCCCTAGGGGAATATAAATGGATGGTGGCCTTCAGGTACTGGTGGCTCCCACCCATCATCCTGGCTATTCAGGAGGCTGAGGTCTGATGGCAATGACTAAGGGCCAGTGCAGGCAGGAGAGTCTGTAATATTGTTATCTCCCCAAAACCACCTCCCCCCACCAGAAAAAAGCCAGATGTAGTTCTGTGGCTCAAGTGGTAGTGCCTCAGCCTTGAATGAAAGAAGCTTAGGGAAGACACTGAGGCCCTGAAACCCAGCCCTAGGACTCACAAAAAAATAATAAAATAAATGAATAGTGGGCACGAATTATCTTACTACCAAAAAGAATGGATTCAGTCTTCTCTCTGGTACTTGTAACCAAAAGTAAGGGGCTTCCTTTGATGCTCCTCTAAACCTCCCCTTCTCTCCATTAGCTCTCCAGGCTTCAGTTTCAGGATAGAATTCAGATCATCCCACTCAATGTAACCTTATGTACCCTCTCCTACCCACCTTCCTTGGGGTGGGGATCCTGGATGTACTAACCACTGGGAGGATGAGGCACTTCAGAGATGGGGGTAGGTATCTCCGAAACTCTCTCTCTCTCTCTCTCTCTCTCACACACACACACACACACACAAACAATCACACATACACACACACACACACACACACGACTATGTTTATTGCAGCACTATTTACTATAGCTAAGATATGGAACCAACCCAGATGCCCCTAAGTAGATAAATGGATCAAGAAAATGTGGTATATATGCACAATGGAATTCTGTGCCTCCATCAGAAAGAATGGCATTGCCCCATTTGTTAGGAAATGGAAAGAGTTGGAAAAAATTATATTAAGTGAAGTAAGCCAGGCCCAAAGAAACATAGGTCCCAGGGTTTCCCTTATTTGCAATATCTAGTATATGTCTGAGTCAAGCAGAAAAGGTCAGATAAGGTGATGTTAGGGAAATGAACCCTAAGATATGTATTCAAAGGTTATTTTTTTCTTTCATGCAGATTGTTTCTAACACATTTATAAGATTATTTCTTCATTGCTTTGTATGTCCCTCCCCCACAGTATAACACCTGCTTTCACTGTATTTGATGTCGGTATAATTTGTGGAGGAGAAGGGGAAAAACAAATTGTTTAAATAGGGATACAGGTGGACCCATTCCAACAATGTGATGTACAAGTCGTTATGTCGAAAACGAACTTTACAATTTTGATGCGGGGGGGAGGGGGAGCCGGGAGGATTTGGTGGGGGGGGGGCAGGGGGAGGATTGGAAGGGATGGGAAGGGGAAACAAAGGAGGAGGCTACAATGCTTGATAAGAAATGTACTCATTATCTTGCCCATGTAATTGTAACCCTTCTGTACAGTACTTTCAAAAGAAAAAAAATTATGGCAGGTAAAGTATAATTTTTCAAACTTTTTAATAACGTAGCCTATTAAGAAAATTTAAGATTGCCTGGTAAAATAGGCTTTCATTCAAAGAAATTCATGGAGATTTAGCAGAGAGGGTGCAATGTGGGTGAAGACGGATCATTTTCACTGTAAGCAAACAAACCTCAAAAACCTTGCTATAAATACTGTAGGTTCCCTTGAGATTTCTCCTTACCCAGGAAATATACTCTTATTGTGTGAAACAAGGTTCTAGTGGAATTTAAATTCAAAGTTCTTAAAAAAAATAAGACAGCAAAATTGGTGAATTGACCTTTGATTGCCAAACAGTAATTCTCTGAAAAAGATAATTTGGGTCAAAATATTTAGGGAGAAAGTGTCCTCCTCAATGAAAGAAGGTATTGGGGTTACATTTTTCTGTTTGCAATACTTTCCACAATGTCTTTGCACGTGAAGCAGTGAAACACAGAAAAACATCAGATTGGATTCTTCAAACCAATTATTTCACATTTCTAAGTAGTTCACAAAATATATCCTTATTAACAGGAGATAGTGAAGACTTCCATTATTACATAAGCCAAAAAGTTTTGGGATCAGAAAAGAATTGAGCAGGGCTGGGAAGGTGGCTCAGTGGTAGAGAGCTTGCCTTGCATGCATGAGGCCCTGGGTTCGATTCCTCAGCACCACATAAGCAAAAAGAAAAAAAAAGCCAGAAGTGGTGTTGTAGCTAGAATGCTAGCCTTGAGCTGAAGAGCTGAGGGACAGTGCCCAGGCCCAGAGTTCAGGCCCTTCGATGAAACCCCCCCCAAAAAAGAAAAGAATTGAGCAAATTGAAAAGGTAAGAAAAGGCATTCTTAGAAGCCCTAGCAAAGCATATTGCCTTCAGCAGTGGAGGGAGGCCAAAACTTTTTGATATAGATTGTGTTAATATTTTTGGTACCTAAAGTGATTTTACAGAGCCTATTTGGCTCACTACAATTCAGAACAGACTGAATGAAGACATGAAAATAAATTCCACATCCAAATAAAAGAGTTTAATAAGAGAAACCATGGCAATGTAGCATTGGGGTAGGCCTTATAGTCCTTCAGCTTGACTAGACTTGAAGTCAAGAAGCTGTAATTAATTGGAAATCAGGCAAGAGCTAAGAGGAGGACGTCGAAGTAGGACAAATAAGTATTGTCCGTTGTAAGAAACACTGTCATACAAGGTATGGGTGATTTAAGTCTGGTCATCTTCATGCACCTTGTTGAGCAAATGCAAGACCAAGAGAAAAAGAATCTATTGAAATAATTTTACAAAGAATAACTTCACTGTTTCTGATATGGTATCTAAGGAAAGTATTAAGAGAGAAGATAAAAGTGGAGTATACTTCAGTTTCCTCTAAGCATCTTGTTAGCAAAATATATCTTTGAGTTTAGAAGTGATTGAACCAAAAATTTGTGGAGTACTTATTTTTGTGGGCACTTTAGACACAGGAAGACTTTAAAGGTAAAAGAAAAAAGAAAAACGAATAGCCAAATATTTGTGATCACAGCTTCTTGGACTGGTTTTTTGGAGACAAAGTTTTACATTAAAGTTTGTCTTCATTAACATAGATGTTGGGTTTTCGTGGCTACCAAATACAAGGGTGAAGTTTAATGGACTTGTTTGTACAAGTAAATAACATGATAGAAAAAAAATGGCAAGTAATATTTAGTGAATTAATTTGACCAATTACTTGCCAGAACAAAGAAGGAAAGATATAATTCAAAATCACTTGACTTAAAAGTATGAAAAAAGAGTAGTGAAGAGAGATGAGAGAAAACATAGAGGACTGTTTTGTCTCCAGTGGAGTAATGGGTTCTTGATCTTGTTTCTTCCATTCTATCTTCACAAGCTATCAAGTGTGTCTCAGGACTGGAGTATCCAGTTCAGGCAAAGAAAACTCACAGAAGAAAATATTTGCAGCAGATATAGGTGATTTATAACCTTAGACAATCTATTTGAATCCTGTCAAAATTCTCCCCTACCCCAAACTGCCCTTTTGAACAGCTTTATTTGCTTTTCTGAAGACTGCCCTTGATTAACTATTTAAAATTTTGTGAGGTCATAATCATACTCTCTAGAGATTGCTGTTTGGTTGTGATTTTTGTGTGTTTTTGTTTGTTGTTGTGTTTTTTAACTGAATTTCAGAAGTTTGTGCAAGGGTGTTACAATTAAATATGTCTAATTGTCCAACGCTCCTGGATCAGAGTCACTCCTTCTATCATTCTCAACCAACTTCTTCTCCAAGATTTATTTCAGATTTACTACTTCCTTTATCACATGTGTACATTGAGTATTCTAGTTGACTTGCCTCTTGTTCCATTTTTCATTCATTCTATATCTTTACAATTATTCCTCTCTGGTTTCAACTTCCTGATAGTCATTCTGTTAAACTGTCTGTTAAGACTTTGAAAGGTTTATATATATTCCATGGAGTTTCAATCCTGCATATACTTGAAGTGATGTCAACTTATATTTCCATAATTCATTCATCTGCAATAACAATTTGCAAGACTGGAGACATGAAACACGTAGACATGATTTTATTCTCATCTATTTGGAAGATTACTCTGTAGTCAACAAGAAAGTTTAAAAATGACTTAGAATGTATTCCTAACTACCAGTTTTTATAAATGGCTTTTTACAATGGTTTCCAATTATTTTATTTTACATGGGATAATATTTTCTACTACCTAAAAGTTTTGCAAAAAGAAGAAAACTGCAATTTACTACTATAGAGGAATATAATGGAAATAGAAGACAGATTTTATGTTCGTCACATCTCTGATGTGTACCCGTATTCAAGACTTAAAATCATATTTCTTACTATGTTAGACACATAAGGAAAAACATAAAACAACATATGATAAGGCAACTATTCGTGACTTTTTAAAATGTTCTTATTATGTGATGAAATTTACTTTATTAGCTAATGTTTTGGTTTGAAATATGGGAGGCTGATTTATTTAACAAATTTTCGAAGGCACCTACTGAACAACACAAATGGTGGGGGGTACTATTTCTACACTTCAATGAATGGTTGAACCTGTTTGGCATTAGTGCTGGGAAAATAAATCAACTCTATTGTAATTTGCTCCCTACACATGAAAATCTTGTAATGTCACTAAGTATCATCTACTTGTCAAATATTTTGGTGAATGATTTTAAAAAGTTTATTTGAAAAGTAACATACTTTCAGGAGATTAAATGTAGGTTATCATTGGTTTGAGAATGACAACATTTTTATACTACAGAACCAAGTTTTACTGAAGTACCAATATTTTGAAGCACTAATGATCTTCTCAATGTTTTGCTGAATTATATTTGACTTCTAAGTCGTTTACCTAGCCTTGGTAGACCAATTATGGATCTATCATTCCAGGAAATATTTTTTGGTTTACTTTCTCTGGACTGAAAATTTTCAGTAATTATTAGAGGAGGGGTATTAAAAATAATCTTGTGACATTGGTGATCTTGTTCACTCATATGGGCTGGTCATTTGTAAACTGAAATTTTGAATTACTGTACTTTTTCTCAGATTTTGTGATATCATCTTTCATTTTAAGTTGCCTTGTACTTCACAATTGCTTACCGCTACTTTCTGTGTCTTAAGGAATTGAGGCCCTGAAATATTATAGGAAATGAGAAATTGAGATGGGTTTTCAATTTCTTTTTGTTGGCATGCTGCATGTGCTTAGGTGAGAAGTCTTGCCCTTGTTATCTGATGATGCGGATAACTGGGACCTGAGATCCTAGGACCTGTGGGTCCTGCAGAAGAATAATACCTTTTAGATATCATATCATCAAAATTTGGGTATAATCAGTAGGAATGCTTCAGAAATATGGAGAAAAACAGTTTGGAACTGGTGAGTTAAAATACTAAACAGAGAAGCAGAGTAAAATCCCTTATAGATTAGAGGAAAACAAATTTTTTTACCATGTGAATTCAAAAGACCAAGAACACGTAGAACGTATCACAAGTTTATATTGAAGACATTGCATTGATACTTTTTATATCCTAATATATATTCTAAACCTATTTATTTATATTCCAATCTATTTATTGGCATAATTATCATTTATTTGTCAAATTATCAATTAATTTTACTAAGATTCACTGTGTGAAATATAAAATAAGCACGTATAAATATAAAATATATAACTATATATAATATAAAAAATTGTTTTGCATTGTTCTGTTATGGTTAGGGTATCAAAAGCAACTCTACTTTAAAGTATTATTTCATTATCTCTACCTCAGTGTTTGGTAGAGTTAGACCTAATGCTTTACCATTTGTAGATGTACAGCCTAGAGGCAAGAGGAAACACTGTGATTAAACATTACCAATTTAAGGCCTAATATCGAGGAGAAACATGGACTTCTCCTGGAGCTATGGAAATATTTGGTGATAGAAAGTCAGTAGTGTGAGTTCCTGGTTGGTTGGATGGTAGACAGGCGAAGACACTAGGTAATCATGCATATGAACAATTTTTTTATCTTCTTGACGTCAGCTACTTTTGAAACGATAGGTATAATAAACAATTACATTTTGATAAAATACCTTCTAATCTGAACAATTCTCTCTGAACTGTTCATCTCTCTATGATGCCTTGTAACATTTAAGTTTTGTTCCATTAAGACAACCTATGCTGTCAGGTTAAGATATTCTGGTTGGTCTGTTCCTACATGGCAAAAAGGTAAAGGGTCAGGTAGACATTTGTGCCAGTAAGACCTCATTTGGGAAATTTTAAACTTCAGAAATTTAGAAATAGCTCTTAAGCGAAGCTTATATTGAATCCATTAGCTCCACAAAGGTAATTCAGTTGATATATAAGTACTTGAAAAGCCATCACCTTTTTTTGGGGGGGTGGTCCGGTCGTGGGGCTTTAACACTGGGCCTGGGCGCTGTTCCTCAGCTCTTCAGCTCAAGGCTAACGATCTACCACTTGAGCCACAGTGCCACATGCCTCCAGCCCTAAAATATCCTGATTAATTTTCAGATAGAATCTGGCTTCCTACTTGTGTATGATCATGGGCGATGTCCATTTGATGTTATTCTTCCTGGAAATTAGAATAACAGGTGCCAGCCATAGTGTATAGATCTTTCTGTCCAGTCTGGGCTTTATCCACTAGCCTCACAACAGTAGACTCCCATATCGTCAGGATTTTCATAAGCTTATCATACCTGATTTTTAAAAAATCGTTGCATTTCCTGCTGGTTCTTGAATACTGAATTAATTTGTGTTTTCTTGGGTTGTTTTGTTTCATTTGAATGTATGTGTTGACTTATTCCTCACTTTTCCTTTTCCTTCACTCACGTTCTTACCTAAAATGCTGAGAAATTAATTCTTCTTTCTCAAGATAGTCAAGGTGAACATTATTAGTCCAAAGCAATTTAAGTAATATTTAAACACCTTCATATCTATGACTGAGATACGAAAGCTAAGCGCTGAGAAGGGTCTTTTTATTTTCACAGTCGCCTTTGGCATACACAGACAGATCATGGATTATATGAAGATAATAAAACTACAGATGCTTGCCAGGAGGAGAAAATCCTATTACTAATTGTTTGATAGAGGCTTCCCTTCTTGTGAAAGAAATATGTTGCTTGATGCAGGATTTCAAAAAATCATATTGCTAGGAAGAACCTAAACAATCTCCTAACACTACAGAGTTGAGAGAGATGAACTGACCTCCTGCATAATTTACTTTTGGGTCAAATAAAATCAGGTTTCCAAAAAGAGAGTAGACTTTAGAGAAACATGATGAGTTGCATGTAAATAGGTGCTTAGCTGATTTGGTCAATTGGTGAACTAATACAGGGAAAGTACAGCAAGGTAAAAATATAAAGAACTCTGCATTAAAATACTCATTTGTGTGTGTGTGTGTGTGTGTGTGTGTGTGTGTGTGAGACTGCGTGTACATGTGCCTGTACACACACGTGCATGTGCATGTGCTCATGCATGCATTCATCATTCCTGAGGCTTAATAGTGCCTGGGCACTATCCCTAAGCTTCCGTGCCCAAGGATAGTGGTCTACCACTTTGAACAGTGGTCTTCAGATCTCAGCCTCCTGAGTAGCTTGCTAAGGTGATTCAGCCTCTGAGTAGCTAGTTAAATTCTTCTTGTCCTCTATGGTTCATTGCTCTTTCATTCTTTCCTGAGGTAATCACAAGCCTAAGTCATAATATGTCTAATTGCTTTACAAATACGATTACTGCTTGGCAGCAGAGGCTCCAATCTGTACTCTTAACTACTTAGGAGGCTTGAGAACAGAAACTAGGCCAAATTTTAGTGGACTTCCTTCTCAATGTATAGCTGGGTGCATTGGATCATTTCCACCATCCTGCACTATCTAGAGACTAAGATTGGAAGAACTGCAGGATCAAGGCCGGCCAAGGTAGGAAGCTAGAAAGTTGGTGTGCAACTCTGATGCCATTGATGATGGGAAGGCTAAAAGGACAGAACAGGTGCATGTTCTTGTGGAAAGGGAACCCCTATCCTAAAATTAACCACTGATATGATGCCAGCCTATCAAGAACAATACTCCAATTGAAATCCCCATAATTGCCCACAACCAAACTAGGTATATACATTAACATCCAAAAACGTATTACAATCTGTTCTTTGCTCTAATATAATCTTTATCTGATTATCATATGATGTGAAAAAATAGTTTCTTCATTAACTTATGATATATTTTAAAAGACCTAGAAAATTCTTTCTCACGTATTAAGTGAAAACAAATGGCAAATTGCCTCATTCCTTACATATTTGACTACCACTAAAAATGCATCTAATTATTATAGTAATATATTCTGATTTATTACTTTACTTTGTAACAGTTTTTAAGCTTTTGGCTTTTCTGCTGAAGTTTAAGTATTCAAATAGAATCATCAAATTATATTCCTCGGGTACTTGGAGCAGTTTTTTACAAGGTTTTTAACCGATGGCTTCTAAGAATTCTTAATTGGTATATTATTTGGTTTATTTTTAATTTCAATTTAATTACATTGTAAAGGTAATGTACAGAGGGGTTACAGTTACATAAGTAAGGTATATTTTTAATGGAAAGAGCATTGTTATCCACTCCATCGATTTTTTTTGTACACTCAAACAACTACTGAGGCTTTTGCTGTTGCTATTGATCAATGGGTACTTTTGCTTTCTTTGTTCATGCATTTTGTTATTATAAAATTGATATACAGTGGGTTTACAGTTACTTAAGTCAACCAAAGTGTACACTTCATTTTATTTTCTAAATTTCAATTTTTGAACTTAATTATTTTCTTTTGTTTTTTTTGGGTAATTCTTTTTTCAGAGTTGTAGGATTAGTTAATTTAATTTTGCATGATTTTTACACATGTAAATTATTCAGATACATACATTTTGCTTTAAAAATAGTTAACATGTGAATTTCTATGATTATTTTCTTAATTTTTTTTTGGTTGGTGAATTTAAATAAATTTATTTTTTTAAGGTTCTAAACATATTTTTCCAGTTATCAAATACTTACTGTATTTTCAAGAAGCACAAACTTTATTAAGAAAGGTTTTATTACCTGGTCACTTTTTTTGTAAATATTTGTACTTGAAATAAAAAAAAAAAGTTTAATCTGGGCATGGTGATTTGTGTCTTCCATTTTCAAGCTATAGTAGGAACTTTAAGGAGGGTTTGTAAATAGGGAAAGCCTGAGAAACTATGAGATCTTAGTACAAAAATATCCAGAGTGGGGCTGGGAAGGTGGCTCAGTGGTAGAGTGCTTGCCTTGCATGCATGAAGCCTTGGGATCGATTCCTCAGCACCACATAAGCAAAAAGAAAGAAGCTGGAAGTGGCGCTGTGGCTCAAGTGGTAGAACACTAGCCTTGAGCTGAAGAGCTGAGGGACAGCGCAAAGGCCCTGAGTTCAGGCCTCACGACAAGACCCCCCAAAAATATCCAGAGTGAAATGAATAGAGATATAGCCATCCCTAGCTCAATATAGAGCACCTGGTTATCATATTCTAAATCTTGAGTTAAAACTCCAATAATATCAATCTTTTGTAAAACTAAAAGGATACATGTTTCAAAATGTTTATTGTTTAAAACTCTTTTCGAAGGTTCTCCTGTCTTCTATTTCTTAACTTTCAATTTACTTAATCTATAAGAATCCAAGTATATTGTGACTATTTTATTTCTACTAAATTTTAAATAGTACAAGCAATATTATGATTCAATATATTAACCTACTTTTACTATTTGTAATAATTTACTCTGTTAATATGATAATATCAATATTCCAAATGTGTGTGTTGTGTGTGTGTGTGTGTGTGTTTATGTGGTTTGTGTGTGTATGTGTGGGCTTTGTGTGTACTTTGTAATGCTTGGGTGATCACTCTACTGTTTCACATATGCTGAGCCAAGTTTTTACCACTGAACTATACTGTCTAGTTATAATGTAAATATTGTTTTAAATTATGACTTTTAAATTTTTATTCCTAGTATGTTTTTTCAAAATTATATATGATGAAATATGATCCATATTTTATCCATGATAGCAATTTTTATTGTTATTTTATTGTTTTTTAGAATATTTCCACTGTTTGTCTACTTCCAAACTCTTGTGTTTGTTATTGATAAAGGTTTTACTTTGCTTCTTTTCTCTCTTCATTCTTTTTGCCTTTAGGGTTTATCTATTCTTTCTTTTATTTCTTTGGAAATTAGTGATCATATTCCTATTACAATTTCTTTACATTGTAACAGGTCTATACAAAGCTTTATTTTCTATTTTATTTTTTCCATCTTCTCTTACTCTTAGTCCACACTATTAGGTGAAATAAAAAGAAACTTGATTCAGAATGCTTTGATTATTTTCCTCCTTCTTTTTTCTGAAGTCTTTCTGTTCTTTGAAACACAATAGCAATTACATATATCTCCTATGTGTTCCATCATTCTATTCTATCCCCTCTCACTTTCCTCTGTAGTACAGCTCAAGTCGTTATCATTCAAATTTATTATGCTATAGTGTTAACTAAATCTTAACTCATTCCTAAATTAATTTAAATGCTTAAACCATTCTCTAAGGACATTTTTCTATATATAATATCTGGGGTCTTGTGTTTTCCCAAGGTGCAAAATATGAGTGACTATCAAACATCTAGATATCTCTGTAGAATATTGGTCCACCTGTTCAATAAACACGTCTGTAAATTCAAGGAATACAGGTCAATCAGAACAATTGTGTAAAATGGTGTAGCTTGAGCTATCATACTAGATTTGAACCTTATTACCATGTTTAGTAGTGAAAGAACAGACACATAGAAGAATGTAACAGATTTATCAAAAATAAATTCTTAGTTTTTTTTTTTAATTTTATTTTATTTTATTTGAGAACATACTGTACAGAGGGGTTACAATTACATGGGCAGGATAATGCATACATTTCTTACCAAGCATTGCAGCCTCCTCCTTTGTTTACCCTTCACCTCCCTTCCCAGCCTCCCCTCTCCCCCCCACCCACTTATACCCCCCCACACCGACATTATAAAGCTGGTTTTGACATGACATTTTGTACTTCTCATTGTTGCAACAGGTCCACCTGAATCCTTAAACGACTTGTTTGTCCTCATCTCCTCCACATGTTATACTGACATCAAATATAGTGAAAGCGGGGGTTACACTGTGGGGGAGGGACATACAAAGCAACAAAGAAATAATCTTATAAATGCGTTAGAAACACATGCATGAAAGAAACAAAAACATTAAAATACATATTTGAGGGTTCGTTTTCCTAAAATAACATTCTCTGACTTTTTCCGCTTGACTCATACCTATACTAGATATTGCAAATAAGGGAAACCATGGGACCTATGTTTCTTTGGGCCTGGCTTACTTCACTTAATATAATTTTTTCCAAGCCTTTCCATTTCCTAACAAATGGGGAAATGTCATTCTTTCTGATGGAGGCATAGAATTCCATTGTGTATATACACCACATTTTCTTGATCCATTTATCTACTGAGTGGCATCTGGGTTGGTTCCATATCTTAGCTATGGTAAATAATGCTGCAATAAACATAGTTGTGCTGGTAGCTTTAGTGTGGTCTTTTTTGTAAACATTAGGGTCAATGCCCAAAAGTGGGATTGCTGGGTCATAGGGGAGTTCTATGTGAAGTCTTTTGAGGAACCTCCATACTGCTTTCCAAAGTGGTTGAACAAGTTTACATTCCCACTAACAATGAAGTAAGGTTCCTTTCTGTCCACATCCTCTCCAGCATCTGTTGTTGTTAGAGTTCTTGATTTTTGCTATTCTAACTGGAGTGAGGTGATATCTCAATGTTGTTTTGATTTGCATTTCTTTTATGGCTAGGGATGTTGAACATTTCTTCATGTGTCTATTGGCCATCCTTCTTTCTTCTTCAGAGAAGCTTCTCTTTAAGTCTTTCGCCCACTTACTTATTGGGCAGTTGTTTCTTTGAGGATTTGTTGTTGGGTGGTTTAATTTTTTGAGTTCCAAGTATATTTTAGATATGACACCCTTGTCCATTGTATGGCTAGTAAAGATCTTCTCCCAATCCGTGGGCTTTCTATTGATCTTACTAGCTATGTCATTTGCCCTGCAGAAGCTCTGCAACCTTATGCAATCCCATTTGTCCAACCTTTCTTTGATTTGTTTTGTTTCCGGGTCTCTATTCAGAAAATTTCGGCCTGAGCCAAGGAGACCCAGGGTTTCTCCTATTCCATCCTGTAATGTTTTCAGAGTGTCTGCTTTGAGTTCAAGGTCTTTGATCCATTTGGAGTTGATTCTGGTGCAGGGTGATATATAAGGATCTAGCTTTAGTTTTCTACATGTAAAATCTTGAAAAAGGAAATCAACACAGAACTTAAAAAATGGCAAAACCTCCCATGCTCCTGGATTGGAAAGATTAACATCGTGAAAATGGCAATACTTCCCAAGGCTATCTACAAATTCAACGCAATACCTATCAAAATTCCACCCTCATTCTTCAAGGAAATAGAAGAGGCAATCCAAAAATTCATATGGAACAATAAAAGACCCCGAATAGCAAAAACGCTCTTCAACGGAAAGAACACTGCTGGAGGAATATCAATACCAAATTTCAAACTCTACTATAAAACCATAGTAATCAAAACAGCTTGGTATTGGCGTAAGAACAGACCTCAGGACCAATGGAATAGATTTGAAAACCCAGAAATGAACCCACAGACCTATAGCCATCTAATCTTCGATAAGGGAGCTAAAACAATAGAATGGAAGACAGACAGCCTCTTCAGTAAATGGTGCTGGCAAAACTGGTTAACTACATGTAAATTTCTTAGTTTTATGGTCAATAGATTTTGAAGAGGATGCCACGACGTTTTGAAATAAAAATAGAATCTTAATTGGGTGTATTGGCACTATTGCCTCTCTAGATTTAAATTGATCTTAGACTACTACCTCAAACCTTATAAAAAATTTAAAATAAAAAATGACTATCAAACTAAATGTGAGATGTAAAAAACTATAAACATAAATGTACAAATTCATCACATTGGATCAGTAAAGTTTTCTAAAAATTTGACATGTAAAGCATTAGAGGTTAAAGATAATCAAGAATTAACTGGTTAATATCAACTGATAACCTTTCATAATTTTATGAAAGTAATGAAAAGATATACAACAGGCAGAGGACACATATTTGTTAATGCTACAATGTTAATGCTACAACAATCCTGAGTCTTAAGTACATTCAAATCTTCTAATTCTATATAAAATTTTTCCCGAACAGGATATTTCTTAAAGAACATATGTAAATTAGTAGTTAATAGGAGGAGCATATGAAATAAGATCTTCTTTAGTATCTAAGAAAAAAGAAAAAGAAAACTCACTAGTATGACCATAATATAAAAAGATGACATAAAATATACTAATGTATTTGTGGAGAAATTGATATACTCCACATAGCACAATGATTTGTATAATACTGCAATCATTTTAGCAAGCAAGTTTTCAAGTCTTGATAAGGTTAAAGAGAATTGTATGTTATTCAGCCATTACACTTCTATGTGTGTATTAAAGAGAATTAAAAAAAAATTGGACAGGGAATGTAGTCCATTGACAGTGCACTGGAATAGTATGTGTGAGACCCTGGAAATAATTCCCCAAAACAAATTTGAAAAGACACACTATAGAGGATATATGCTGGACAAATTCCTGTAACTGAATTTTATATCTATTTTAATATCTGTTCTAAAATTTACAGCATTTCTATTTGAAAAAATGTAAGTTTGTGAAACTTAGGCTTGCAAAACCTATGATTGTACAATTCACTTCCAAAGCACTTAAATGTATACAATAAAAGGAGATAATATATTGCATGTGAATTTCATGTCGGCAAAAAAATTGTTAAAAATACTTCACACAAATTGCAGAATACCTGAAAAGATGTTTTCGGTGTTGGCTAAAAATTCTTTGTGAACTACAGCTTTTAAAATGAAGATGTGATTTTTGTTTATTTTGAGTTTTTTGGGTCCTTTTTTGAGTTTATGCAGAGATAACGCAATCAAAAAGTGTATGTGATAATTAGAATATCTAGGAATTGTGCATCACTTATAAGTAATTGATAACCTTTTCTAGAAGAAACTTATAGCAAATGACAAAAGACCCAAATCTATGCATCTGTATTTTATGAAACTTATATGCTACTTGCTCAATCCAAATGCTTTTCTCTACTTTGCTTGGAAAAAAGTATTCTCAAGATAAGAGCGAACAGCAATGAAAAGAAACAAAATACACAATCATGTTGATTTATTTGTGAAAATAACAAATGAAATAAAACAATTCCACTTAAGCAACTCCAATATTAGTATTTATGAAGATGTTCCTGAATGCCAACATCCATTGATTTTTTTGGAGTTTTAATTTCTACGAACATATGAAAACTAGAATACAAAAACAAATATAGTCTTAGAGCAAACCAGCTTTGAAATAATTTTCTTAATTGTTTTGAAATTACAAAAGAATTGATACCATTGAGGAAATGATCCTTTCCTACGGAAATCATTTAAAAATATTTATCATTTATTATAATTCAAATACCAAACAAGAGTAATTTTATATAATCGTTACAAATATCATTTTATTACTACCATAAAGTAGAATAAAAGACCAGTCCAAATATATTATCATTATTCTTAATTTCTATTCATTACCTAGAAATCTCAATCTAAATAGTCATGTCTTTAACATAGACGTAAATATTCTATAATTTTTACTTAACATTTTTCAGGGGCATGTATTCATGTTTCTAAGAAATGTTCACAGCAGTTAAAAGATGTTTTTGTGAAATTAATGTCATATATTTTGTTGTTGTTTGCAAGGTCTGAGCATTGTCTCTAAGCCTTTTTATGCTCAAAGCCAGCACTATACAACTTGAGGCACAGAGCTAATTCATGTTTTTAGTGGTTAATTGGAGATAGGAATGTAACATGTACTTTTCTGTCGGGGCTAGTTTCGAACACAATTCTAAGATCTAGTTACAAAGAATAGCTCGAATTATAAGCTTGATTCACTGACACTTGGTTTGATGTATTTATTTAATTTTAATTATGTCTTAAGATTTTTGTTTCACTATAATGTACATCGTTCTACACAAAAATTTAGATATATGTATATATTTCTGATGACAATCTCCAAAAATGTATGTCTTTCTACACATTATGTATATATATATATATATATAATATATATTTCTGAAGACAGACTCCCTATACAACTTTATGCTACTATTTTTGACCTTTTTTAATTTCAAAGATATGCCGTCAATTTTCCTAAAGTTTCCTAGAATAAAATAACTAATATTTAAATAGAATATAAAGTTTATTATTTTCAAGGGAATTTTCGATATACCCATGATATTGTAGTAGCATTTACAGTATATTAATAGAAATAATTCTGGTCAAACTCTTAAATATTTGTGTGTAGTGATGAGGAGAGAGGAAATTAATTCATACTGGTTAGGAATTTGCAATACTTCAAAAATCTATTCTACAATTTTTTATAAGCATATAGTCAAGCTACCTGTTATGGTTTAGTGTTTTTATTTCTTTATTTGTTCTAAATTTAATATGGATGCATGAACAGTGGTAACATTAAAATCATTAATCAACAGACAAATAATTGCAAAATCATAGATACATATCAGACTTTCAATAGTTAGCACCTACGATGTTATTAATAATTTTGGTGAAGATGATGATGACCACAGTGTACCCTGATAATTACAATGTTGTGATTGAAAAGGAAAAAACTTTACACATTTTTGAAGCTAGATTTCCCACATTGAATACATGGTAATAAACAGCGTTGGATTACATACAGTAATAATAACAAGAAGAGAGTTCCTATATCAAGAAATAGAACCACATTAAACAGGTAGAGACAATAAAAACCCTAATGTTATTCCTGCAGTCTCTCTAATGTATACTCGCTTTTCTTGGTGGTATTATTTTCCTATAAATAAAATCATTAATTTCCACATTTTGATGGACTAAGATGTAGTTTTCAACTTAGCGTGATTAGTTCAAACAACATTCTCATATAGATACTATACAATCACCCTGTTTTCCAATGATATATTAAGAGTATGTTCTTCAATACAGCTGTAAACACATGACACAATTTACATAATACCACTTACATATCTGTAGTTACCTTAAAAAGACATAGACCTTAGAGCCAGGAGGTGAAATTTATTTTTATTTCTGCAGGAAACATTTTGTGACTTTATACCAACAAACTGAATTTGACTCTTTCTTTATTTGTAAGGTAAGGTGGAAAATGTAAGGACTCTGGAGTTCAAGCCGCATTACCAAGAAAAGTATAAAGGGAAAAAAGGCAGTAATGAAATATTTTAAAGCTAATGTACACAAAAATTGTCTAGAAATAAAATTATAACAGCACCTGGACTGGCAAAAAAAGATTAAAATTAAATTGCCTTCAATCAATCATTTAGACAATCTATACTAAGGGCAGGATATTGGAGCTCACATCACTAACTCGAATTTGAGAAGATGACAGTTCAGAACCAGTGTGCAAGGAACGTGATAACATTCTAATATCATCCTAACCCTGGCATGCTGCAATATCATTTGTGATCAAGTTACTTGGCAGACAGAGGTGAGGAACTTAGCCTCTGTTCAGCCCTCAGCAAAATTGATAAGCTATGAGCAAATAACTAAATTGAAAAAAGATTGTTCTAATGGTAGAATACTTGTTCAGCCAACAAAATATCTAAATTCATACTCACTTCCTAAAAGAGGAAAAAAGGGAAGAAAGAAAGAGAAAGAAGAAAAGAGAGTAGAGAAGGAGGAGGAGAGAAGGGAAGGAAGGAAGCAAGCAAGCAAGGTAGGTAGGAATGAAAGAAGGAAAGAAGGGTGGAAGAAAGAATGGAAGGGAGAAAGAGAGGTATAAATAAAAACCTAAGCATGTGTTAGATGTTAATAATGACCCTAAATCCTTTTAGCTATAAATGCCATCATTTAATTCCCTGGGAAGACACATTTTATATCAAGCCCTATTGTTTGGACTTGGAATCCCCGAAAGGCCACCAGAGACCATGACCAATGCAAACAGCAAAAGAGTCGTATATTTGCAAGCTCAAGCTTGGTCCTTTGCACATCCGGTAAGCGGTGACGCTAAGAGTCCCCGAGCACAAAATCAGCACAGCTTTTATAGTATTGAACAAACAATTTTAGGGAACTTCCACACAAGCAGTTACATGATTGGTTTGAGTCCACCCTAACCACATTGCCCTTTTTCTGAACTATTGGTATGTTCTGTTCCTGGAACACTTGGGCAACTCTTCTGCTTTCTTAAGGTTGGGCAAGCTTGGTGGCAACCTGTGTTTTTTTTCTCTCTTGGGGTTACTCTGAGGGCAGTCTAGCACAAGATGGTTGGGGGTAATCTCAAATTGGAGTTACTGTGGCTCTTCATTCTCTCCTCTTCTAGAGCATCAGGGACCAATCATGGTCCCCTAATTGGCACAGTCTTCTATATTTTTTTGATATTGGGATCTCAGAACTAATAGATGGACCGTGCTGATCTACAAGGTCTACAAGGTCTAATTGTGAGTAACAAAAATTAACAGTACCAAAGGTCATACATTTTCTTCCAGCAATCCTGACTCCCTATACCACAGCTAACTTACCTTTATAACAGTTGTACTCGTAAGCTCCAATTTTAAGACATCCTTATACCATTTGCTACATACTTAAACTTTCTGAGGTTTGTCTTCTTTACAAACTTTTTAAGACAATCCTTACATTTTTAATCCTTTCTTATCTAGAGGATAACAATTTTCCCCAATTTCTTCCTAAGGCTTTCTTTTCTACACTCCTATTCTTTACAATTCCTTGAGCGCCTTTGTGGCTAGAGTTTAAAACTACACATTTTTCCTTTGATTTGTGGAACCAAGTTATCTCAGAAAGCCTCACGGCACCAGTGGGATGAAAAGCTTGTGAGATTTTAAGGCTAAGATTAGGGCTGGGTCTCATTCCTCCTCTTACCTCCATTGATTTAAAAAAATTCTCTCCTTTATCTTTAAAACACACCCAGGGAGAAGAAGATAATTACCATACCAGAGCCAAACTAGGATGTGAACCTGAAGTACCTAAGGCAAGGCAGTGATTTCCTTGGCCCAAATATCCACTGTGGGAGTAGAGAGGTTCCTGGATATCACCAATAGAATGTCCCTCAAGATCTTACTTTCAACCAGGAAGCATTCTCAGGTGATGGAATCATGCAGGAGTTCAGTCTACTTTTACCAGGGTGGAGATGGTCTGGGTGATGATATAGGGTGATGATGTAGATATCCTCCAGGTGACTGTCAAGCTGTCGTTGAACTTTACTCATTAATGTGTGCAGCACCAGCACCAGCAGGGACTCTCTGTGGCTTCAAGGGACTGTCACACCTCATTCTGGGCTACAAATTCCTACAAAGACTGGTTAAGGATTCATTGCATAGGCTTGGCAAGCTATGACCCAACTAGTTTTTAAAGACTATTTACAGAGTAGCCCAGGACAATTAACCAAGATGACAATTTTTTAAACTAGATCGTATTTTTAATAAGATTAGGATTTTCTAGGTAGATATAGAGGGTTCAGGCCTGTACTATTATTTCCCATGCCTTTTCCTTCTATCTATTCTGTCTATTTTGTCACATTTAAAAAGAAGATACTCTGGTCCCTTGTTCTTAAATGGGGATGATGGACGAAGATTCATCTTTTGTCACTTCTTCAAGCTGACTCAGGTGTGTTGATCCTACCTAACCAGGAAACTATAATCTTAGCCTATTTTACAAAGAGGTTACCAGGGTTAGATGTCATTAAGAACAACATTTTAACTTTTGACAAACGCATAGACCTTTATTCTGGCTACAGCAGTGCTGCTTATTTAGCCTTCTGCTTTGCAAAAGGATCTTTCAGGATGGCTTAGAAATGTGATCTCTTGTAATCTTAACAATGTCTGAGTTACCTATGCAGGCCTTCAGACAGATAGCAATAGAAAAAAAACTCTCAGGTATACAAACTTTTCCTGAGCAAATAAAATTTATGTAGCTGGTGTCAGCTCAAAAGTTACTGCCAATTAGAGCTTTTGGCACATACAGTGGTTGGGATCTAAACTATCCTCCACATTTTACAACCTTAGCCTTTTAGTACTATCACAGATGACTGACAAATTCCTGTCACTTACAAGGTAGATAGTCATAGACATTAGGCATGCTTACAAACTATCTTTCTATGACCTCCTGGCTTTGACCAATTTTTGAAGGGCCACACACAAATGACTCTAGCTAGGATCTGATATTATTTCTGCCATCCAAGCATTGGCTTACGGTCTCTGGATGCTCCTCCATTGCTTTCATCCAAGAGTGTCTTCTCCACACTGGGAAAAATGCCTCATTGCCATTTCCCTTAGTTGGTTGCTGGACTTGAACGCGGGGCCTGAGTGCTGTCCCTCAGCTCTACAGCTCAAGGCTAGCACTCTGCCACATTGAATCCTAAAGCAGGTCTGCTTGCTCTTTCAGCCTTCTGGTGGCTGAGTAGAGGTGACAGTCTCACAAGGTCCTTTTTCTGCCCAGGCTAGATTCAAACCAGTTACAGATCAATGAGTCTCATAAAAGGACACTTTACTCCAATTAAAAGTAACAAGGTGGTCAACATAGAAGTAGTTTTAAGCATATTCTTACCTGAAACATATTAAGAGCCAAAGTTACATCTGACAAACTGACAAGAATCCTCACTCCTTTTTGTGGGCCTGATGAGAACTGTTACAAAAAAAAAAAAGAGCAAACTGAAATAGGAATTAAGCAATTATTTTGGTAATCCTAATTTTTCCTTTTTGCACTTTGAGGCAAATGTTTAGAACAATTATACTTTTAAACTTTATATACAGAAGCCCATTCCTAATTTATAAGCCTCCTATTAATGTCTGTTTTAATATTCTATGCATTAGTTTTTAGTTGCATTTTGAAAAAAGCCCTTGAACTTTCAAGACTAAGTGTGTCACTAATATCCTCTTGGCTGCTTGTTTGAAAAAGATACACATAAAAACTTTTAAACTCAAATAACATTTTTTCTTAATGCAAAAATTGCAATCACCATCACTGTACCAAGAAGCTAGACTTAACACCTTTATGCCTTAAAAAACACATACACAATGGCAGAATATCATTGAGAGCAAATCACATTATACAAATAAAATTTTAAACCTCTTTTTAAGGCCTTCTTAAATTTAATTTTAACACATTCAAGGGGCAGTTTTAGCAATGCTAATAAGATCTTTACATCACTCGTTTTTACCATCATGTTTCCAGTGTCTATGTGAAGGGAAAAGGGACAGAATAAAGATGGGCCACTTGGCCCTTCCTGTGGAATGGGCACACACACAATTTGACTCTTTAGGGTTAGATGAACTGCTATTGAGCCAGTTTGCCCTCTTTCACCATGGATGGACTTCTCCTATGGCCTGTTCCACCATGCATGACCAGCTGAACTGCACTTCTGCCTGTTCACTGTTCACTCCTAAAGAGAGCTTTTTTTTGTTAGCTTCTAAGTTTCTCCTTTTTGTTAATTCAGATATCTTGAGTACAGTATAAACAGCCTTATGCATTCCAAAATACCAGATTTTCTATTTTTCAAGTTAAAGTATCCTTAAAAAGCTATTTAAAACCATGTGAAAATTCTTGAAAAATGTTTTGGTAATGTCCAAACCTCATAACCTTTTGAATTTTAAACTGAATCTCACCCACTTGTTACATCATGCTGACAATTTCTATCATGAATATGTTCACAAACACATACAAAACACAATCAGATCTTTAAGCAACCAAAAATCAAAATCAGTTGTACATACATTTTCTAAAGTTTTCAAACAAAAATTTAGGACAATATTTCTTTGAAACTAAGCAATATTGTAGAGCTTCATTTTCTCAGGGCTTTAGCAAGTCATTTCACCAATTGATCTTTTGACTCACTTCTGTTGGAGGAAGGCTCGGGGGCGGGGGGGGGGGGTCACCTGAAACTAAACTGTCCTGATTTTTATCCAATTTTATTTTTATTTATTTTTTCTTTTTAATGTGTTTTTAATTGTAACAGTACTGTACAGAGGGGTTAAAATTACATGGACAAAACAATGAGTACATTGTAGCCTCCTCCTTTGATTCCCCTTACCATCCTCTCCCCGCCCTCCAAACCAATCCTCCTCCCCCTCTCCCCCTAACCACCGAAGTTGTAAAGTTCGTTTTTGACATAATGACTTGTATATCTAGTTGTTGAAATAGGTCCACCTTTATCCCTATTTAAACGATTTGTTTATTCCCTTCCCCTCCACAAGTTATACCGACATCAAATACAGTGAAAGCAGGGGTTATACGGTGGGGGAGGGACATACAAAGCACCAAAGAAATAATCATATAAATGTGTTAGAAACAATCACATGAAAGAAAAATACATTTGAATATGTATTCAAATTATCTCAATTTTTCTGCTTGACACAGACATATACTAGTTAGTGCAAATAAGGAAACCATGGGACCTATATTCTTTTGGGCCTGGCTTACTTCACTTAACAAAATTTTTTTCCAAGTCTTTCATTTTCCTAACAAATGGGTCAATGTCATTCTTTCTAATGGAGGCTTAGAATTCCATTGTGTGTATATACCACATTTTCTTGATCCATTCATCTACTGAGGGGCATCTGGGGTGGTTCCATATCTTAATTATGGTAAATAATGCTACATTAAACGTAGTTATGCTGGTAGCTTTAGTATGGTCTTGTTTGTGAACATTTGGGTAAATGCCCAAAAGTGGGATTGCTGGGTCATAGGGGAGCTCAAGCTGATTCAAAACTTTGGCAAAGTAGCAGGGTATAAAATTACCCCTCAAAACTCAATGGCTTTTCTGTATTCCAATAATAAGAAAAGTGTGGCTGAAATTAGGAAAGCAACTCCATTCGGAATAGCTCCACAAAAAAATAAAATACCTCGGAATTAACTAAACCAAAGAAGTGAAAGACCTCTATGATGAAAACTTTAAAAACCTAAAAAAGGAATTCAAAACAGAACTAAGAAAGTTGAAAAATTGCCATGTTCCTGGATTGGACAGATCAACATCCTGAAAATGGCAATACTTCCCAAGGCTATCTACAAATTCAATGCGATAGCTATCAAAATTCCAACCTTATTCTTCAAGGAAATAGAAGAGGCAATCAAAAAACTTCATATGGAACAATAAAAGACTCCGAATAGCTAAAACAATTCTCAACAGAAAGAACAGTGCTGGAGGAATATCAACTTCCAAACTCTACTACAAAGCCATAGTAATTAAAACAGCTTGGTATTGTCACAAGAACAGACCTCAGGACCAACGGAATTGAACCAAAAACCCAGAAATGAACCCACAGACCTATGGCCATGTAATCTTCGATAAGGTAGCTAAAAAATAGACAGCCTTTTCAGTAAATGGTGCTGCCAAAATTGGTTAACTACTTGTAGAAAACTAAACTTAGATCTTTATATATCACCCTGCACCAGAATCAAATCCAAATGGATCAAAGACCTCGGAGTCAAAGCAGACACTCTGAAATCATTACAGGATTGAGTAGGAGAAACCCTAGGTCTCCTTGGCACAGGCCGAAATTTTCTTAATAGAGACATAGAACATAACAAATCAAAGAAAGGTTGGACACATGGGATTGCATGAAATTGCAGAGCTTCTGTATGGCAAAGGACATAGCTAGCAAGATCAATAGAAAGCCCATTGATTGGGAGAGGATCTTCACTAGCCATACAATGGACAAGGGTTTCATATCTAAAATATACCTGGAACTCAAAAAATTAAATTCCCCAACAACAAATCTTCAAAGAAACAACTTCCCAATAAATAATTGTGCTAAAGGCTTAAAGAGAAACTTTTCTGAAGAGGAAAGAAGGATGGCCAAAATACACAGGAAGAATTGCTCAATCTCCCTAGCCATAAAAGATATGCAAATCAAAACAACATTGAGATATTGCCTCACCCCAGTAAGAATGGCTGTAATCAAGAACTCTAATAACAACAGTTGCTGGAGGGGATGTGGACAGAAGGGAACCTTACTGCATTGTTGGTGGATATGTAACCTTGTTCATCCACTTTCATCCAATTTTAGACAAGAGCACTTTCCATTGTCGGGACTCGCTGAAAAGTCAAAACAGGCACACATCCTTCCATGTGACTGAGCTCAGCTGGAGACTGGAACTTTTATTTCCCCAGAGATTTTCAAATAAATAACAAAAACACTGAAACCAAAAACCCACATTTAAAAGTAGTACAAATTCTAAAACAGAACTAGAGAAGACAATAACCAAAGGTTGAGTTTATACCTACCAGAACTCTGTGCCGTTCTCACTCAGCAAGCTGAATCCAGAGTCTGCTGAGTGAGCCTACCACTCCCACCCAGAACTTCCCTATCTCCAGAAACATACAACAGAGAACAATCAGGTCTCAGTGAATGAGGTGACATCTCATCAACATTTGTTGACACAGGGGCCTTCCAAGGGGGAAGAGAAGTTCAAGTCATTTTGGGGCTAGGGAAATCAGTCCCTCGAGGCCATCCCCTCAGACTGGCAGATTCTACCCCATACCCCGATCTCCCTGAGCCAAGGCCTAAGGCTAAGATAAACCCCAAATGACAAACAGAACACTCAACACAAAGACACAACTTACAAAGGCACACTGCAGCTTTGTAAATTGCCAACCAAAAAGTGCCAGTCTACAGACTTAGAGTTTCCCAAATATGTCCTTCCTAAACAGCAATCTATCCTGAGAGGTCTGGGGACGTCTACTCACAGACTCCATTGGCAGTCTTATAGCGTGTCTACTAACACAACTTGCCAACCAGAGTGTAGACCCCTCAGGAAACCAGAATTACAGATACAGAACCTGCTGGCAAGCAAATATACAGAACGGCATTGCCTTGACTTAAGAGCTGGGTTTTTTGGGATTCTGTGGTGGGGCGTCTAGAGGATCTTATGAGGGAGGTTCCAGATGAGCCCCCAGAAATGTTGTATTGACTTCGGACCCCCAAAGATCACTGGAGACCATGACCAATTCGAACAGCAAAAGAGTTGTTTATTTGCAAGCTTAAGCTTGGTCCCCCGCACACCGGGTAACTGGTGATTCTGAGTCCCTGAGCACAAAATCAGCACAACTTTTATAGAATTGAACAAATAAGTTTAAGGAATTTCCACACAACTAGTTACATGATTATTTTGAATCCACAATAACCGCTCTGCCCTTTTTCTGAACTATTAGTATGTTCTGTTCCTGGAACACTTGGGCAATTGCTCTGCTTTCTTAATGGTGGGCAGGGCTGGTGGGAGCCTGTGTTTTTTTTTTTTCTCTCTTGGGGTTACTCTGAGGGCAGCCTAGCAAAAGATAGTGGGGTTAATCTCGAATTGGAGTTACTTTAGCTCTTCAGCCTGAATAAACCATATCATACCACATACAAAGCTTGTTAAAACACAGGTCGGGTTTACACTGTTGGACCAATAGGAAGGTATGTCTAGTGCTGTTGCAGGTGTGTCTTATGGTGTGTGGAGTTTTTCATCCTGATGATCTTGAAATGATGAAATAGATTAACTACAGAATTACCTGGGCAGATACCTGCTGAGACCTATATTAAGTCACAGCTAAACAAAGAGCAATATTTACAATGAAATATATTGAACAAGACAACGCAACCAAATTATTTTTTTCTTGAATCAGTGTATTTTTTACACTATTTATTACATGTACAAGTTCCTCATTTCATTCTGTCTCATTATGTTATCTTTCTTTGTTTTGATTTTGTTTTCAGAACCATGGTATAACAGGCCATTTCTTATATTTTTGTGTTCTAGTCTTCAGAAAGTCTGCAGTTAAATAGGCTTACGTACCTTTTGTTAGAAAATAAAAAGCATATTGGGTGGGGTCTTCATCATAATATTGTTATGACCTCAAATATGTTTTTATTTCTGACAGGTCACCTGTATAATCTCACTTCAAACTTTTCCAAAGGGCACTTTAGTGGAAGGAGGAAATTCAAAGTGGATTCTGGTAGAAAATTTCTGTTACTAAAATCTCTGGTACATAGTAAAGTAAGCAACTCCAAAATTATTCATTAGAGAGATGAGTTGTAACTCATCTTTTTACACACTAATACTCTTTCCTCAACGAAACCAGAGGATTTAAAATAAGTATTTTTTGAAGTTAATGGGCACAAATGTGCACGAATTTTCTAGAAATAAAATGATCACTTATGAAACCTTACTGATACTTCATAGAATGCTTTCCAATAAGAGGAATCACCTTCACACATGTTCACACAATATGTATCTGCCGTGTAACAGAACCCCAAACTAGACTAAGGCATCTAAGAACTATCTAATTGTTGTTGCCTTTTTGCAATAATGCTTTCCTATCATATTGATTAGTATGAATTCTATGGCCAGTATAAAATCACATTTGTAAAAAAGTTACTAGATGGGACCTTCATGGATGAAGGTGGTATTGGGTTTCTGGTGGAGTCCTGGCAGGTGGACGGGTTTTCAGTGGAGGAAGGACTGGTCACTGGGGAGGAGGCTGGGGCAGAGTTTTGAGAAGAAAGAACAAGGCTACAAAGGAGGAGGTTAGTTAGAGGAGGGGTGCAGTTAGAGCACTGTGAGCCCTTGTGGGATATGTAGGGTGAGGTTTCCCATAAGGCAGGGCTGGAAATGGAGGCAAGAGGCTGAGAGAAGGTAGGGATTCTGGTGCAGGAATGCAAAGATATGAGGGTGAGGCTTTTCAGGGTGTGGCTTTGAAAGGGCAGGGTAATACTAGGAAGACATGGGATAGTAAGGGGTGGGGTTTCTGGTGGAGAATGGCAGGCCTTTGGGAAATGTATTAGGGTGGAGGTGGGGTTTCTGGTAGAGCAAAATGTAGTCGCAATGTATGGAGGTGTTTTTCAGAACCATGGCTTTGTGAGAGCAGTGATAGGGTCCAGTGCACTAGACTAGTTAGGATGAGGTTCCTAGTGTAGTCAGTCACCACTTCGAAAAGAGGAGTAAGGTTGGGTTGGTATTTTAGTCTTGCAAGACAGGACATGGACTTTGGACAGGGTTTCAGGTATGGCAAAGCAATCTTCCGAAAGGGACAATGGAGGGACAGGGATTTACAGTTGTGCCTGGTGAGGCTCCCAGAAGGTGGCTAACTGGTGCAGTGGTTTCCAGTGGAGCAATGTGGGTGTCCAGAAATGGCATAGTGTGCAGGGGTTTTTCTAGTGGGGTTTTGCAGGAACAGGGCAGGGTTTGGAGCCATTGGGTTAGTTGGAGGAGGGGCTTTGAGAACGAGTGGAAAGGCTGCAATGGTGTAGGATAATTATGGGAAGGGTATTTGGTATAGTAGGGTGTGGATCTGAGGGAGGAGCCAATAAGGGGTGGGTTTATCTGTGGGGCAAGGCATGGCATTGAGAGAGAAGATGTGGGAGGTAGAGAGGCTTGTGTTGGAGCAGGTTGGCTTTCCAGGCAGGAGATGGGCTCTGCAAGAAGGTTCTGGCCAAGTAAGGCAGGGCTTCAAGGGCAGTTATAGGGAGGTGAAGGGTTTTTGGTATAGCAGGATAGGCTTTGTGGGAAGAGGTAGGTTCAGGGCTGTGTTTGAAAGGTTAGGCCACTTAGAAGTAGGCTAGTTATGGGTGAAGTTTCTGATGAAACCAGGAGGGGCTTGAGGGAGAAAGCTGGTTGGAGTTGGGGTATGAAAGGGATGGGAGGAGCTTGGAAGTACTAGAATATGGGAGCAATGGGACTATGAGGGACTAGAATAGTTAGGGGCAGGGTATCTGGTGGATGAGGTGGGGTTTGGGGGGAGGACCCTGATGTAGGCTGGGTTCTTGGTGCAGTAAGGCGCGACGTGGAAGGAGATATGGATGTGGCCTTGTTTTTGGTGGTTCAGAGCAGGGATTCCAGGAAAGGGTGGAGTGGAAGAGGGATTTCCCTATAGCAGAGGAGGGCTTTCAGGAAGGAGTCTGGTTGCAGTCAGGACTTTGAAAGTTTATAGCAGGTCTACCAGGGGGTATGTTACTTAAGGTTAAGCTTTTTAAGGAGGAAGCTCCCTGGAAGTGGGTTTCCAGTGGATCCAGGCAAGTTTTATGGGAAGGGAGAAAAGGAAAGGGGCAATACTTAGTGAAGAGTGGGGCTACCAAAATAAACAGTTATCACTAATAAATACCATATAAGAACACCATTTTCTGTCAGTGTAGACTTATATAGCTTTTATGTATGCGAGAGATACTGGAGAAAATAACCTAGTAATAAGTCCTTCCTAGTGAAATTTTTCTTTATTCCAGTTGAGTGAAAATAAAACCACAGGTCAAATCAGGCTCAGAGGCACACAGTAGACTAAGACAAATGAAGGACTAGAATTGATTCCCAAGGACCAACATTAAGGACCACAAATAAAAGTTTAAAATGTCTCACTTGGTCATAATTGACAATATTGTCTTAAAATTGTGAATGAATAGAACTTTTACTTTGACAACTTTAGAAATCCTAAAACTAAGTAAATAGTAATGTTTTAACTTTGTACAATATTGGAAAGTATACTAAAATAATTAGGAAAATATAAAATTGTACACAGAATGTTCGTCCTCCAGTATCAATTCTAATCTAAAAGAATTTAAAACCAGAAAATTGTCATGTAGTGTGTTTGCAGCATGTTTTCGTTTCTGTCATCAAAATGGTGACTTAACAATGTGTCTTTATCACTGGATGCATCCATGTTAAAACATATCTAAGAATGTGAAACACAATTATACAGACCCTGAAAAACCTCAGAAGGATATATGAAATAATGTTGGAATAAAATTAATGACTAACTACAGTAGGAATTGCTCTTCATTAGGTAGGCCTATAAATACATTCCAGAAGAAAAGGCTACATTGAAAAATAAACAGTGAAATGGAAGCAGGAAGGCAGACCATGAAGTAAATATTATCCAATGAACAACATCTATTGAAGCTTGATTGCAACCTTCTTTTACCTAAGTTAGTTACTTACCTATGTTCTTCTCTAATGCCAAACAATAAAGTCATGAAAATGCAGTAATCATTTTCAAGACATTAGACTTTACAGAAAGAATTCAGTGAATGTATTGCTAGAAAGTAAAGATAGATGTCTGAGCAAAAGAGTGAAAAAATATCCCCAATCTCTGGACCTCTGCTGTGAGAAGGGTACAAGATGAAGCACAAGGAGAATGGACAGAAATACAGTAGTGTATAACAGTAGTTCCCAAGATGCAAACAGAGGAGAAAATCAACAAGATCATCACAGGACTTAGCATGGGAGAGTAGAGACAAGAACAGTGAAAATGCAAGGAGAATTACAAAGGATGCCCTTGCATATTTGGCAGAAGACTGCATGGCATTGAGGTCTAAACTATGTGGAGGTATTATAGGAAACTACCTGTACTCATATGGTGCCACAAGAAGTGAATAACTTATGATTTACAAGAAATTGAATAATCATAAAGGTCTTGATTCAGTAGTGTAGAGTTAAACTTTGATAAATTCTGTTTTGAAACACTTAACAAACTTTAATACTAAGACAAGAAGATTCAAATTGTATATAAGTGACTTGACTGTTTGCAACAATAGAGTTCAAAAAATCAAATCACATAATGTGGATGCAAAAGCATAACATTATTAAGGTAATCTTTAAACAACACATATTTTATGGGAATAGTCCTGATTATAAATGATTCGTTTTCCTTACAGATATTGGATGTACAAAATCAACCAAAAACAAAAACAAAACAAAGCAAAAGACAATTGAGTATACCAGTGCCTCATCCCTATTCCTAGATAGTCATGAGCCTGAGATTGGAAGATCATGGTTCACAGATGGCTGGAGTACCAATCCATGAGACATTTATGTTCAATTATTCAATCAAAGCAGAGTGAAACCTTGGTTCAAATAGAACATACTCAGTCAGTCATGAGTGAATAAACCAAGCAAGAGTTTAAGGCTCTGAGTCAACTTTAATTACTGTGTGTGCGTGCATGCACGCTCACACATGCACACACGCACACACACACAAATAGAATGAGAGAGGAGGACGGAGAGAGAAAAAAAGGAATATTAAGAGTTTAAGGACTATCCTAAGCAATATTAATTAATAAAATGAGGGAAATCATGGAACCTATGTTTCTTGGAGTCTGACTTCCTTCACATAATATGATTGTTTTCCAAATCTTTCCATTTTTTTTTGAAAGGGGCTTTGCCATTCTTTCTGATAGAAGCATAAAATTCCATTGTGTATATACACCACATTTACTTGATCTATTCATCTATGGAGGGGCATTTTGATTGGTTCTAAAAGTGCTGCCAGAAACGTAATTGTAGATTTAGTGTATTTTAGCTTGAGATCATTTCAACAAATGCCCAGGAGTGGGAATGCTGGTTCCAGAACTATGTACATTTAACCTTACAAAATGATGCTAATTGAAATGAACTCCAAGACATGGAAAAAAGTCTTTTATTTTTCAGAGGTCAACCTTGATGTCCATAAAGTAGAGCATCTAGATCTTATTTTATTTAATTTGTCTTTTGCCATTGGTTTATCCCTGGCAATCTCTGTCTTGATTCTGGTACCTTCAATTTTGTATATACATTTATCTGATTTGGAGAAAGAAAGGGAAAAATTATAGTGATGAAACAAGTACAAAGAGTGACCCATTGCACCAATGATATTCAAAAGGCACTATATCGGAAGTGAACTTTACAACTTTGGGGTGGTGGGGGAGGTGTGGGGGATGGGAAGGGAGAGGAGAAGAAAAATGGAGTGTGTATCAATATTCAATAAGGAATGTATCTTACTCATGTAACTGTAACCACTCTGTACAGAATTTTTGAAATAAAATAAAATTTAAAAATTGAACCTATCCTAGAAAAAAATATAGTTTTCAAAATAATACATCTGTCACAGCACTTGTGAGGGATTCTGAAGTCAAGCTGTTAGACTTGGAAAAGGATAGATTGGGAAGCCATCGCAAACAATAATCAAAAGGCTGAGAGTTGTGCTCTGGAAAGGTCAAACAGTTAAGGGAAGACAGGGGTATGAGTTATTATCTCAAGAGTATTTAAGTTTGAGCTGTTGGATATTAAAAGATTAAGATTTGGAGACAAGATGGATGTCTGTGTTATGGATGTAATCACTATTGCTCCCTTCTGCTCCCTAACAATAAGGGATTCAATTATCACTATGTATACAAACAATACCTCATGTTAATAGTTGTAACCATAAGCTAGATTTATGCCTTAGTTTGTGGACATACCTATAGCCACTGACCACCCCCCTTGCAAGTCCCTATCTTTTTTCTTGAAATTCTTCAGCCACTGGTTGTCTAATTTCTCATTGCCTATTTGGGTGGGATTTGAGACTCCTTCCTCTCTTCACCCAGCCACAAGGCCCCAGGGGCCAAACTCTGAACCTCAGAGACACTCCCAGAACCCAGCTGCCTTTGGGGCTGCTGCTTCCTTAGCCATTGGCCTACTGCCTCCTTCCTCCCTTCACCAGCCTCTGCCAGTGCCTCCCGTAATCTCCCTACTACCCCATCCCCAACCCCAGCTCGGCCTCCCCTAAGCCTCCCCTCCTCTCCACACAGCCTAACCCCAGCAGGGCCACTACTCTGGAGAAGACAACTGTGAGCCTGGCCCAATAGAATCAAAGGTTCCACAACATGCAGCCGGCTTAGAAATGGAGGCAGCATTGGTCTCTGCTCAGTGTCTTTCACTTCACTTACACAAGTATTAGTTGTATTCATTTGATATTTAATTTTGGTTTTTGTAACTTCTAATTAAGCCTTTGAAGAATAGCTGGTAGAAATATAGTCCCAAAATTTGAATTGTCTCTTGTTTAATTCTTTCAAGATTCAGAGATGTTTAAATAGTTATAACCATCATGAACTCTCAATTCCATAGCAGAGTCTATTCAGAAAATAATTGCTTATGCGTCTGTTATCAATTATTTTCAAGACTTGAAAGTTTTAATGTTTCAAATATTACAGGAAGATCTTTGATTCATGTTGAATGGAGGTGAGTAGGTTGAGCTGTTGCATACATACTTTTGTGTTTGTGTGTTGGTATGTGTGTGTGTGTGTGTGTGTGTGTGTGTGTAGAGGGGTGTATGTGTATGTGTATCATTGAAATCAAGAATAAGGATGTTGAGCCCTGGTCTGAACTTGTCTCCTTTTTATGAGATATAATTTTGGTGTTTTTGTTTGTTTGTATGATCTGATTGCTTGCCTTTGCCTGATGTGCACATTCCAGCTCAATTTTTTAATTAAAACTTCTTATTATTTATTACTGAGCATATAGGGCTCTAATATTCCTTTGTCTTTAGTCTGCCATCTAGGATCTTTTTTCCTCTTCAAAAATTAACATTCAATATAAATTTTACCTCCTGACTGATTTTTCCTTTAATTTGCAATTTGAAATATCTATTATAAGACCTTTGATATCTGTATTCATGAAAAAAAATAATTTTGAATTCTCTGTTTAATGTAATAACACCTGGACAGATATGTTTGCACCAAGATCTTAAAATTTGTTTTGTAGTTTTATTTTAAAATATCTCCTCCATGTTTATAGTGTGGGGAGACAAACAATTCCTAGTAACAATGATAACTGTTTTATTCATTAAAATATCTGATAATTAATAATTTTGAATATGTCTAGTTTCAAATAAATGCATTTGCTCAATAAGTTTGCTTGATAGACCCATGCACAAAAATACCAGTCCTAGGGGCTGAGGACACGGTGGATCAGTGGTAGACAGCTTATCTTGAATGCACCAGACCCTAGTATTGATTCCACAGCACCATCTAAGCAGAAAAAGCTAGATGTGGTACTGTGGCTCAAGTGGTAGAGCACTAGTCTACAGCTGAAATGCTGAAGGACAGTGACCAGGCCCAGAGTTCACCAACAACAACAAATTAAATAAATAAATGAAACTCATATTCAAGTACATTAATTTCAATGGTTGATTACCATTTTAGGTAGGGGCAGGTTGCCAAGATACAGCACCTGACAAATACTGAAAACGAAAACTAAAACATTAGCTCTGCCAACAACATGTAGAATTGCCACTCAAAGAGAAACCGGTACTAAGAATGAAATACTTTTTATAACATTTCTTAAGAGATTATGGCTTTATGTTAATTATCAAATAAATTGACCTTCCAAAACTCCATTGGTGGACCTGAGTCTTAAGGGAACCTACAAAAACTGGAGGAGAAAATCATCAACCTGTATTTTTAAAATTGTTATTGTTAAGGGAGTGTACATACAGATAAACATATTGTAAGTCAGGTAATGAGTTCATTTCTTGTTTGACAATCCCATCCCTCGTTTCCCTGTCCACAGTGATATAGCTCATTGTGAATACAGTATCTACAGAGTAAAATTGCTGCCTTTGTTTCCCTGTTCTCCTTGAATATCTCTGACTCCTTCAATGCCCATAAATTGATAAACAAGAACAGAAAAATCCCTCTTGTTTCCAATTCCTGGAATACATTTCAATATAAACATCAGTAGTTTTGTGAGAGTGTCAGGCTCTGTACACACATCCCAAACACGTATACTTCCTGCACCCAGTCATAATTCCCACCCAATTCTAAGGTCCACACAGTAATTCTTTTCACTTTCCACACAAGAAGAAGCTGAAATTCAGAAAGATTAAGTAAATTACTGGAAATACAGGGCTGAGCATAGTGGCTCACTCTTATACCTTACCTACTCCAGAGAGTAAGATCTGAAGATCATATTCTGAAACCAACCCAGGTTGACATATCCATTACATGTTTATCTCCAGTTAATCAGAAGAAATTGAGAATTGTGTGTTACAACTCGTAGAGTTAGAACATCACCAGACTAGAATTGGAAACCTAAAGGACAGCATCAATATTATGATTTTTAAGAACCAATTTTGTCTCATACATAATCTCAGACAACACCCACCCACACACACACATCTTAAAATAGATGTTAGTACTGAAATCCAAATAGTTTTTTTTTTAATTTTATAAGTTTTATTTTTTAGCTTTAGTGAGGTTTGACCTGATAGTTTCTACTGATGAGCCACAACTTAGAACTTTGTTATAATTATACCCCTGTCGGTATTAAGAAAAACATTCTCCTAGTTAAGTCTTCCTCTTTTTCCAGCAATGATAACTTTTCTCTTCTTGGTCTAGTTTCTTCTTTTGGGACTCAATCTCTTAGACTTTTCTGTCTTGCATTGTCTGTAAGTTCATTGATCCAGTAGATCACAGCCATCCTAATAACCTAGACAGAACTTGCCTTGGGAAAAGTGTTCCAAGCTCACCATTCAGTGGATGTTGTTAGTACTCACCCATAATCACGTTCTCTTCAGAACTGCGAAGTTGTTAGGTCCAGGAATTCAGGAAAAGCACTCACTGTGTACTATTTCATACTTTTTAATTTAATGGCAGCTTCCACCTATTGTGTACATTAAGCATGTGTGAAGAGAAAGATTGCCCCTAAGAGACAGAAGCACTGTACTAACTGTTGCTGTCAAAACATAGAAGGAGGGAAAAAAGTTCTGAAGGAACCATAAAGCCTAGAAACTGATTTCGTAGAAACCCAAACTGCATTTTATCTTACCTTCAAAATAGAAAGTCGGAGACTGAAGTTACATGTAAGCTCCATTTATATTCCTGAGCATGGGGCTCCCTTCCTCTGACCATTTACAACAGGGAAAGGTGGGAAGCTGTAACAGGAACACCTAGAGTTTGGGCCTGGGATTAAAAACTCCTTTTTGTGATCATAAACATTCCACCATTTCCTGAATTGGATCTGAGGGGCAGAAGGAATAAAGGTTAGGAATTCAGAAACTTATAATTACTTCTAAGTTTGCTATCTAAACTCATCCCTTCCCACCCCACAGAATCCTATTTCCCAACTGTGTAGACACCCTTACACTCTGTTCTCCAGGAGCGTTTGAGTGTAGGGCATCTTCTGCTTCTTATATGTACTGCTTTATAAATGGAGATTTTCTCCTAGGCTCAAAATTATTTCATTGATTGGGACATTGTGCAATATGATAAACAGAGAGTTATCTGGAAGGAAGATCCTACGAGGCAAAGCATCTACTAGGACAATGAAACCCATGGTTTGTCATGCTTAATGTTTTAACTTGTGCACTGAACTAACAGGAGAAAATGACACAATAGGAAATCTGCCAATTTTGCCAAATAAAGAGATATGGTGAAGGTCAGAGAAAGGACATTGATGTCATCATAGTCATGACAAGACAAAACCTTAGCACACTATCAGAATACTAATCCATACTCATCTACTTTTTTATTCACCCATATCATTAGGTCTGAGTTGTATGCAGGTGTCCTCAGGACTTGCAGAACAGGAAGATCTCGGGGCTAACATTGGCCTGCCATTTTGGACATAAAATACCTAGTTGATGAGAGCCCTTAGTAATATCCACATATATGTGCATTTATCCTACTATACTTGATAAGTATTCCCTCACTATATTATCTTTGGTTTGGTCACTTGCTGACATAGCAGCTGTCTGGTAGCTCCATTGTGAATTCACTTTATTCACCAGAAATGGAGAAGGAGAGACTGACCACAACACATTTGCATTTTTCTCAATGAGCAGTGAGTGGCAGGGGAGTATTTCAGAAGCTCCCCATGTTCTCAGTTAGCTAGTACCACCTAGATTCCAGCTCAAATCTTGATAAACAGATATAGAACATACATGTAACTAATTGTGCCAGATTCACAGCTAGAGAGGTAAATGAGAAATTGGAAGGGGTTGATGTGAAAGCCACAGGTTGATATGAAGCAGAATTCAAGGAATGTGGAGATGAAGCGAGCTATGTGGAAGGAAAAGGAGAGGCAGCTGAAGAAGAAGAGCAACTAGAGAGAGAAGATAGAGCACGTTTGAAGCCACCTAGACATCAAGGTAACCCATCTGAGGTACAACAGTCTGGTTGTGCAGAGCCACAGAGAGAAGCTGGAAGAACATCAGCAAGTGCTCTTGACCATTTCTAGGGAGCTCCCAGAATGACAGGGGAGCTTCCCAGAGCACTGCTGTTGAGCACATCTCAGATCCCTTGCTACCATGATAATTGACATGGGAGAGGAGCAGCAAGAGTTGTATGAAGTGATTGCAACTCACTATGTGGAGGTTGTTCTGCAGAATTGTGGAGTGTGGTCTCTCAGGATGCTTAGGGAAAAGATCCTACAGCTTGTGTCCAAGAATGCAATCTACTTGGAGTAGACATTTATAGATGGCACGTGCCTGAACACAACAAGCTGATAATGAGCTGCTAGAGTTAGTTTCCCTAAAGATCTAACAGCCAAAACTGGACAGGCAAATCCAGAGCTCTGCATCACATCAGGACACCATGTCAATTGTTTCTACCTTAGTATTGGCTACCTAGTTTGCACACCCATGATCTTGTTACCCTGATTGTGCCCCACAATCCCTCACAACTTTTACTCTTTCACTTTGTCTATGTTTCCTTTTCCCTGCTAAACAGTTCTGGATGCCTGTATTAGCTACCCCAATCCGTGCAAAACTGTTGCTTATAACCAATTTCCTGACTCTGTAACTCAGCAATTATAGTATCAGTTACCCTTTACCTGGTATCCTAGTCTCTACTACTCTTTTCTGCTACCCATAATTCATAACACCATGGTTCAAGCCATCTGAAACTTGACACCCCTTTCTCTGATACCCCATTCCCAAACAAAGCAAGGGAATAGTGGGCACAGATAGTCGAGTTGGATACCTCTTTTGCAGGCACATTGGGACAACTTATTACTCAGGTATTTAATAGGAGGGACTAACGTGGTGGAAAGAAAACAGCTTACTCAAAGGTGACTAAAATCCAAGGACATGACTTATAACTTATTGCTAGAAAAAGAAGGCCTTGCAGTGAAAGTTAATGAGAAAGAAAATTTTAGAAGAAATATTGGGGATGATGCAAAAGTTGAGCTTAGTCTCTTCTTCTAGTGGTCTGAATTATGTAATTACTTTGCATTTAAAAACTATATGAAGACACACATTTATGCAGTATTATATTAATTGATGGAATAGTTGCATAGTATCACGTTAATTATATTCAATATTTTATGCTCTATGATATACTCATGAGTCTGCCTTTGGCAATATGAATTGAGCTCTCTGACAAAAATGGAATTTCATTGTCAAATACTACAAGGAGATTACAGATGCTAGTACCAAAATGAAAGGTTGAACCATAAAACTGAATAAAGGTACAAGTTTGAAGTGAGGGGGTCAGTGGTAAGGGCTATGATAAAAGAGAAATTATTCACCATGAAATCTTGGAAAAATAGAAGGTGTTTTCTTGAATTACTAGCTTTTAAAACATTCTTAGAAAGAAAAACATTGTTGTTTTTTTTTTTTTTTGCTATTTGGAACCTCTTTAATGAATGTTTTAACAAAAAATTATCAAAACGACTTTGAAAATTCAATGATGTGAATTATCATATTAACATTATATTCAAAGTTGCCTTGAGATGCAGGAAGGCTGTATTCCTTCTATTAAATTAATGGAATAAGCGTCCTTTTGCATGATTGGACAGTCCATGACATTTGTTCCAAAACACAAAATATACAGGAGAGAAAAAAAAAAGGAGTACTTCTGGGAAAATGTTGGAGAAAAGCTGGAGGCTAAATAAGCTCTTGCATAGAAAGCAGTTTTAGTATTCCAGTGAACAGTCCTAGGCTGGAGAATTACAACAAGTGTGCAATCACAGTACAGAGAGTTTGGCCAGAGAGGGAAAATCCAGGCAAGGAGACAGATCTGAGCCCTTGCAGGTAGCCATGTCTGTGGTGGTGGCAGCCCCCTCCATACCTACAAAACAGAGAATCCTGGACAAAGGTGCCAGACACAGCAAGCTAGCAGATTCTACTCAACACCAGCAAGAACTGACAAGGAGCAGATATCTTCATCCTTCAGATTGCAGACCAGAGACTACAAAGGAACCAAGACTCTGTTCCACGGAGGAGAAAGGCACTCAGCCCAGGCAGTGAAAATTCTGCCCCTAAAAGAGTGTCTTTCTTCACTGGGTAAACAGAGCCAGAGGCTGCCCCTTCCTATAGCAGCATAGATAATCTATTGAAATTCAGTAAACATAAACCTTGAGAATTCCTCCCGGCTGGGCTTTGTGAATGTCTGAGAAGCTAGCCCGTCAGGGAAAACCTACTGTTTGCTGAAAAGTCTCAACTCTACGGAGAACCCATCCTCATTACAGCATCTCCAAACTAGAGGAAACAGCCATCTTCCTCTTTTGTGAAACTCAAAACAGATCTCCTCCCACTGAACTAGCCTGGGAAGAGGATCACAAAATTCTGGGTAAAGCAGAGCATTTTTCTGCCTGTCCAAACAAACTGATTTACGAAACCAATCAAGCCACAGGAAAACCAAACACCACAACAGACCAGAGATTCCACTAAGGGACTGGTTATGGACAAAAGGGACGTACAGGATCTTCCCGTTCACTCCCCCGCACAAAAAAAATCAAAGAACCTTATTTTTATACCTATTTTTAATTATTAATTTAAAAAAATTGTATTCTATTAATCTTTTTTTCCTCTTATAATTTTTATTTTAGGTGAATATGCATGTGTATGTTCTTTTTTATTTTTATTTTATTTCTACTGAACTTTTGGTCCTTTTTCTTTCTTTCTCATTCTTTTCATTTTTTCTTCTCTTTCATTCTTTTTTTGGGTGACTTAATTGCTGTTCTGCTCATCTTCAGATATACCTGTCATCGATTATTAGACCTTATCCCTCTTTGTGTACACATATAAACCAGAAATTCATTACTTAATTCAAAACCTTTTAGGCTTAAATTCCTTAATAACTGTATTATCTCTTTATTATATAATATTTTAAGTATTTTTATTTTTTAGTTTTTCATATCTCCTTTGTACTCCTCCCCTCCTCTCATCCTATTTGCGTTTTTCTCTCAATATTACTTCATTAAACTTGCATAATTTTTGTGCTTCACTTTTTAATTTAAATTTTTGTTTTTCCATTTTTTCTTCTCTTTTTTACTCTTTTCTTTCTCCTATCACTCTGTCCAATACATTTCCCTATTTAAGATTAGGACTCAGTTAATTTTACTCTCTTTTTACCTTTCCACAACTCTCTAATCCTATTTTTCCCCACATTTCTCCCTAAACCTAGTAATTTTTGGTTTGCCAAATTCTACCTTGCTGTTCTTAACCCATTAATACATAGTTGTTTGACATTCAATAGATTGTATCTGTTGAACAAGATTGTATCTGCAGACTTTTGACTGTACAACTACAGGCTTTGGTTGATGCTCGCCTTAAAATAGTGTTCTAGCAGAAAGCTGGTATTACTTTCATAATAAATAGAGGCATTCATGGAATCCATTAAAAGACAGCTGAAGGAAGTCAGTGAGACCAGAAAGGCAATGTTGAATGGAGCCAACAGAAGGAATGGAAGTCCAAGGAAACCATAACCAGTCAACTAAGTGATTTGAGAATAAACACTGAACACCAAATTAAGGAAATAAGAAATTCATACAAGAACTAAAAGCTCCAACAAAGAATTTGAAGCTATCAAAGCCAAGCAATTAGAAGCAAAAGAACTAAAAAAACAAAAAAGAAATTCTTGACAATAGGTTAGACCATGCAGAAGATCGAAACTTGGGGATTGGAAACAGCTTAGATATTATAGAGAAAGAACATACAACTATCCAAGACAAGTCCAAGAAATATGATAGATCTATTAAACATTTGGAAGACACCATCGGGAGGCCTAATCTGAAGATAACAGGTATAGAGGAGCACCTAGAAACAGAAGTTAATGGTCTAGGAAATTTGTTCACAGGATCCTAGAATAAAACTTCTCAAACATTCAAAATGATAGGTCTATTCAAATACAAGAAGCTTTTAGAACCCCAAATAGACCAGACCAGAACAGGACGTCGTATCACCACCTTATAATCCCCACAGGATCAGTTCAGACCAAGGAAAAGATCTTCAAAGTTGTCAAGGAGAAAAGATCAAACACCTATAAGGGAAACCAATTAGAATCACCTCAGATTTCTCAGCAGAGACAATTAAAGCAAGAAGAGAGTGGATTGATGTAGGCCATGCCCTAAAGACAAAAAACTATCAACCAAGCATACTGTACCCAGCTATACTCTCCTTCATAACTGAAGGTCAAATAAAATACCTTCCATACAAAAGAAAAACTGAAACAATATATCTCTACCAAACCAGCCTTACAAAAGATACTTAAAGATGTCCCACACAAAGAAAACCAACAGGACCACAATAAAGGCCAAGAAACCACACCCAAATTGAGAGTCTATGAACCATAAGAAAAACCCATTTGGCGCAGCCCTCAAGAAGGTGAATTAAATGGCAGGATCTCCCAAATACCTCTCAGTCCAATCTCCCAACATTAACAGATTTAACTCTCCAATAAAGCAACATAGACTGTCTAGTTGGATTAAAAAGAAAGATCCTTCCATCTGCTCCCTTCAGGACTCACACCTTGCCCATAAAAACAAACACATTTTGAAAGTGAAAGGCTGGAACAATTCTACCAAGAAAACAGCCCCCAAAAAGAGGCAGGAGTTGCAATCTTCCTAACAGATAAAATAGATTTCAAATTAAAATTAGTGAGAAGAGATAAAGAAAGTTGCAACATACTAATTAAGGGATTTTTCCTTCAGGAGGATATTAAAATTCTAAATCTCTATTCACAAAACAATGGAGCACCCAAATTTATTCAAGAAACACTACTATCTCTCAAATCTCACCTAGATCCAAATATATTAATTGTTGGGGACGTTAACACACCACTCCCCCCCACTAGATAGATCAACTCAGCAAAAACTCAACAGAAAAACCGCAGATATAAACAACTGCACAGATCACCTAGATTTAATATTTCACCCAGCAGTATCAGAGTACACGTTTTTCTCAGCAGCATATGGAACTTTTTCCAAAATAGACCACATTTTTAGGTCAAAAAGCACACTTGTCCAAATTCAAAACATTGAAGTTATACCTTGCATTCTTTCAGACGACAAGGGAATAAAATTAGCACTGAACACCAAAACCACCAAAGAAAGTCCTGTAACACATGGAGGCTGAAGAACACACCGTTGAATCACCAGTGGGTCATGGAAGAGATCAGAAACAAAATTCAAATCTTCATAATATTCAACAAAAATTAACACACAAATTACCAGCTCCTCTGGGACACAGGAAAGGCAGTACTCAGAGGTAAGTTTATAGCTCTGAATACATACATCAATAAATTGGAGAGATCTGAAACCAACAATTTAATGAGACATCTGAGCCTCCTTGAAAAAGAGCAGCAGGATAAACCCCAATCCAGCAGATGGAAAGAAATAATTAAAATTAAATCAAAATTAAATGAATTAGAATCTATATAAACATAGAAAGTATCAACAAAACAGGAGTGGTTCTTCAAAAATTAACAAATTGACAGATCTTTAGCAAATCCTGTTAGAAAGAGAAGAGAGGTGCTGGAAAGGTGGCTCAGTGGTAGAGGGCTTACCTTGCATGCATGAGGCCCTGGGATCGATTCCTCAGCAGCACATAAGCAAAAAGAAAAAAGCCAGAAGTGGCGCTGTGGCTCAAGTTGTAGAGAACTAGCCTTGAGCTGAAGAGCTGAAGGACAGCACCGAATCAAGTATTAGAATACCTAGCTACAGCAATAAGATAAGATGCAAATATAAAAGGGATCCAAATACGGAAAGAAGAAGTAAAACTCTCCCTCTCTGCAGGTGACATGATCTTATAATTAAAGAACCCCACAGACTCTAATCCCAAATTAGTCAAGCTGATTCAAATCTTTGGCAAAGTAGCAGAGTATAAAATTAACCCTCAAAAATCAATGGCTTTTCTGTGTGCCACCAATGAGAAAGGCATGGCTGAAATCAGGAAAGCAACAACATTCATAATAGCCCCACAAAAAATAAAATACCTAGGAATTAAGTTAACCAAAGAAGTGAAGGATCTCGATGATGAAATTTTAAAAACCTGAAAAAGGAAATCAAAACAGGACTTAGAAAGTGGCAAAAACTCCCATACACCTGGATTTGAAAGATCAAAATCCTGAAAATGGCAATACTTCCCAAGGCTATCTACAAATTCAATGTAATACCTTTCAATATTCCATCCTCATTCTTCAAGGAAATAGAAAAGGCAATCCAAAAATTCATATGGAACAATAAAAGACCCCGAATAATTCAAACGATCCTCAACAGAAAGAACAGTGCTGGAGGAATATCAATAACAGATTTCAAACTCTACTACAAAGCCATAGTAATCAAAACAGATTGGTACTGACAAAAAAACAGACCTCAGGACCAATGGAATAGAATTGAAAACCCAGAAATGATCCTACAGACATATAGCCATCTAATTTTTGATAAGGGAGCTAAAAAAGTAGAATGGAAGAAAGACAGCCTCTTCAGTAAATGGTGCTGTCAAAACTGGTCAACTACTTGCAGAAAATTAAGCTAGATGCTTTTGTATCACCATGCACCAGAATCAACTCCAAATGGATCAAAGACCTCAGAGTCAAACAGACACCCTGAAAACATTACAGGATGGAATAGGAGAATCCTTAGGACTCCTTGGCACAGGCCAAAATTCTCTTAATAGAGACCCAGAAACACAACAAAGAAATGTTGGACAAATAGGATTGCATGCAATTGCAGAGCTTCTGCATGGCAAAGGACATAGCTAGCAAGATCAATTGAAAGCCCACAGATTGGGAGAAGATCTTCACTAGCCATACAACAGACAAGGGTCTCATATCTAAAATATAACTGGAACTCAAAAATTAAATCCCACAACAACAAATCCTCAAAGAAACAACTGACCTGAAAATAAGTGAGCTAAAAACTTAAAGAGAAACTTCTCTGAAGAGGAAAGAAGGATGGCCAATAGACAGATGAAGAAATCTTCAACCTCTCTAGCCATAAAAGTAGTGCAAAGCATACCAACATTGAGATACCACCTCATCCCAGTTACAATGGCTATAATCAAGAACTCTGATAACAGCAGATGATGGAGGAGATGTTGGCAGAAGGGAACTTTACTGCATTGTTGGTGGGCATGTAAAGTTGTTCAATCACTTTGGAAAGTAGTATGGAGGTTCCTCAGAAGACTCCACATAGAGCTCCCCTATAACCCAGCATTCCCACTTTTGGGCATTTATCCAAATGGTCACAAACAAGATCATAGTAAAGCTACCAGCACAACTCTGTTTATTGCAGCATTATTTACCATAGCTAAGATATCGAACCAACCCAGATGCCCCTCAGTAGTTGAATAGATCAAGTAAATGTGGTGTATATACACAATAGAATTCTATGCCTCCATCAGAAAAAAATGACATTGCCCCATTTGTTAGGAAATGGAAAGACCTGGAAAAATATTATATTAAGTGAAGTAAGCCAATCCCAAAGAAACATAGGTCCCATGGTTTCCTTTATTTGCAATAACCACTGTGTGTCTGAGACAAGCAGAAAAGATCAGACAAGTTGTTGTTAGGCGAAATTAACCCCAAGATAAGAACTCAAATGATTTTTTTTCTTTATTGCGATTGTTCCTAACATATTTATAAGATGATTTCCTTGTTGCTTTGAAAATCCCTCCCCCACGGTATAACCCCTGCTTTCACTGTATTTGATGTTGGTATAATTTTTTGTGGGAATTGGAAAAAAAAACAAATCGTTTAAATAGGGATACTGGTGGACGCATTGCAGCTATGAGATATACAAGTCATTATGTAGAAAAGGAACTTTCAACTTTGGCCGGTGAGAGTGGGAGGCTGGCAGGGGGGTGTCTGGAGAGCCAGGGGAGGGAGGAAGGAGAACGGATGGGAAGGGGAAAAAAAGGATGATGCACCAATGCTTGATGAGAAATGTACTCATTATCTTGCCCATGTAATTTTTACCTCTCTGAATGGTATTTTCACAATAAAATAAATAAATGGATTGCTACAGAATAGATTCTAAATGTAATATTTAATGCTATTGGATTACTTGAAGACAAAGGTTTACAGAAAATTTTAGATTTCAGATAAATTTTAATATTCCAATAAACACGTTAAAGAAATATAATTTAAAAATTCACGGTTCAAGGCAAACCCTGACAGGAGAGTCTGAAAGACACTTATCTGGAAACAGGAAGGAACACTGTGGCTCAACTCATAGAGGGCTCCTCTTGAGCTGAAGAACTCAGGAATATGTTTAAACCCAGGTCCTGAGATTAAACCTCATTACTGACAAAAAGAAAATAAAATTTAAAGAATTAAAGCATTAGGCCTGGGAAGGAGATTCAGTAGTAGAGTGCTTCTCTTGAATGCATGAGGTCCTGGGTGCAATTCCTCAGTACCACAGAAGTAGAAAAAAATTGGAAATGGTACTGTGGCTCAAGTGGTAGACCACTAGCCTTGAGCTGAAGAGCTCATAAGGGACAGTGCCCAGACCCAGAGTTCAGGCCCTCCAACCACCACCAACAACAACAACAAATTAAAGCATCAAACAACCTGAAGATGTTATCTAGAATAATGAGTGTGGCATTATCCATTTACATGACTTAGTGACTTTAAACCTAGTTTACAGGGGAGGTGGTGGGCAATTTGTGTGTTCGCCAAAACCTGCAAGGAGGTTTCCCAAGGAAGAAGAACGGAGGGAATGGGGGGGAGGAGTGAGGTGTTTGGTGAACTTGCCTTTTGGTTCAGTGGTTATTTTCTGGAGTCAAATTCAGAGAAATTCTGCTTGCAATCCTAGTTGCATGGGGAATGAGGAAGCCATGGCCTGGAAGTGGTTTTGTCCTGTCCTTGGCCTGGTTCCAACCACCATTGGATAATCCATGTCCCACTTCAGGACCAAGATGCCTTGAAGACTAATGATCCAAGGGCAGGTGGAACTAATCACAGCCAGAAAGGGCCAGGCAGAGATTTTTAAAAATATTTTGTATTGTAAAATACTATACAAAGTTTTACAGTTACATGAGTAGGGTAATGAGTACATTTCCTATCGAGCATTGTTACCTCATCCTTTGTTTTTCCCCTACTACCCTTTCCCTCCCCAACTTTCCAACTCCTCCCTCCTTGACCCCTGCCCGACATTAAATTCATTTTCGACTCAGTGTCTTGTACATCTCATCATCATAATGAGTCAACCTGCATCCCCATTTAAGCATTCTGCTATATCCCTTCCACTCCCCAAATTACAAAATATGTATATAAGGTGCAGAACACTGGAATCAAATACAATGAAAACAGGGATTATACCATGGGGGGATAAACCTACAAAAAATCACATAGTGCATTATAAGTATATTAAAAACAAAAACAAGAAAGAAAGAAAGAAAAAACTTTTGTCTCTGACTTGGGGTACATTTCACTTAATATCATCTTATATGGTCATGTTACAACAGCCTTTGGTCTTCTCTGCTTATCCTAGATATGTGCTAGTCCTTGCAAACAAGGGAAACCATGGGTTCTACGCTTTTAAAACTTATTTATATCTCCCACTTCTTTTTATCTCAGTGAAGGAAAATGTTAGAAAGTAGAAATTATATGTGGCACCTCTTTCTTGAAGTACCACGCAGAGGAATGGCACTTCCTATTGGGAGTCCTGGGATGAAAACCACACCAGCCCATGTAGACCCATCAGAGGTCTGTGTGGTGACTTTGAGGGGATTCAGGACACCGCCTTTCTGCTGTGCGTGTGCAGCACTTGTTGCGGTGGGTTGTAGCCAACAAGGTTCCATGAGTGACCAAACCAAGCAACCCAGCTTCAGGTGCCAAAGCCAAGAGGGAAGGCAAGGCTGACCCTCACTCCTGCCTTCCATCTGTGCAGCCTACAGTGACAAGGCCAGACCCATTGCCCTGCTTTGGAGCCCAATGAGGTTAGGGGGTGAGCTCATTACATCCAAACGGATCATCCCCAGAATGGCACTGAGAGCTGGGCCCATGTGGACCAGAAGGACAATGGAGGAAGCTACACAGCAAAGCCAAAGGGGCTTCGGGCCCCAGGTGCTGCAGCTGGTGCACTGCAAGTACAGGCTCCTCTGGCACTGAGGGTATAGCGATGGCCTTATACCCTGAGTCCACAGGGTCCACAGGGACCATAAAATGGAGGTCTGCAGAGATGCTGAAGGGGCTCCAGGTTGCTGAGCTGCTGCAGCTGTCTCAAGCCAGCGGGCAGAGCGCCAGCACATGGCTCCAGTTCCCAGACCGCCTTACAGACTGATGAGGTGAACCAAGGCTGGGCTGCCTGGCCCCAAGTGGGCAGAGTGCACGCCCAGCCTTACTTCTCCCATGGATTGTGCACTGCACAATCATGGTGTCCCCCCACTCCACACTCATGGGGGAAGGCAGTGACTCCAGAACAGAGTTTTCCTGGGATGGCCCACATACTCAGGACCACCGCAGAATAGCACCAGCACAGCTGGAGGAGGATGGGGCAGCAGTGGTCTCAATTCCAACCCTATGCCTGCCAGCTCCTGGGTGAAATTGAGCAACAGAGACCAGGAAGTTAGGTGGGCAGGGTGGGCGGGGCTCATCCGGCAATGCTGGAGAGCATGCAACACATCCTCACTGCACATCCGCCAAGGGAAGGGGCCCCACTTCTCAACTGGTGACTTAAGGAGGCACCCATACCCACAGGGACTACAGAAATGGAGGTTCATGTTGTGATTCGAAAATTGCTCCAGGGCACAGGCTTGCTGCAGCACTGAATAATTGGCAAAAAAGAAATAAAAAGGAAAGACATCCACTAAAACTTTTCATCAATGATAACCTATTATAATTTAAAAAGAGTTACTTTCCTCTTGTCCTATATTTTTGCATAGGGCCCTATGAATTAACCAGAAATCTCCAGAATTTCTTCATGCACAGTAATACAAATAAATATAGCTATACAAATAAATATGTGCTACTTCCTACATTGTAGCTAGTAGGTTTTGATTATGCTTTCGGTAGCAGCCACAGTAACACTAATCCAAGGATTGCTGGGGATCTGAAGATTAAGTCCAGAAAGGAAAATCCATGAGATCTGTATCTCAAATTAACTACTAAAAAGACAGAAGAAAACCTATGGCTAGGTGGTTTAGTGTCATCCTTGCACAGAATAAGCTGACAGCAGAACCCAGGCCTGAGTTGAAGACCTGTGGTGAGTTCACACACACACACACACACACACACACACACACACACATTTCCTAGTTAGAGCAAGTAGAATATCTGTTTCCCAGTAACAAATCTGAGTAACTATCCTATATGTTTGGATATTTTTGAAAGCTGTAGCATCAACTTACCTAATTTTAATAAATGACACCCTATTCATTATTATTTAATCCTGGTTGCAAGACACATTTTCATGTAGAAAACTGTTTGTTCCCAAAATCCTGACTGTTTTGGTTTGTAAGAATGAGATAATTGTGCCTTTAATTCATTAGTTCATAAATTAGAAAAGTATCCCTAACCCTAGAACCAATTGCATTTGGATTCAAAAAGCCACACAAATACATTAGATTTTATTCATCCTTTGTTTCAACTCATCTTTCTTAAAATAGTTCGTGCCATTTTACTCCATATCGGGCCATAACCTGAACCCTAACTGGAACTTTTAGATTAACCCTCACACTAATCATACCCTAATCTTAATATTATTAGCAGTTTCCTCTTTCATAGCCATCCTAATTCTAACTTGACTTGTTATTCGAAGATTTACTTCCAGTTTCACCCTAAATTTTCCATTTGCCTAATGCTAAAACTAAGCCCAACTGGAACTGAAGCCTAACTTTCCACCTAATGAGAGTCCAAAATTAATGTTAAAAAATACTCTAATTTTTAATTATTCTAATGAATACTCCAATTTGCACTCTGGAAATGGGGTTCAACTTGCCCTAATTCCAACAAATTTCCTGACTCTACCTCTGAAGTGATCTTGTTCCCTAATATGAACCATTATATTAATTGTCCTCTAATTCTCTTATCAGGAAAAACACTGTGGTTTCCATTGATCCTACCGTTTCCTAAATCACTGTATCCTAAAACAGTTTCAGATTACCTACCATCTAGTCCATTACTTAAAGCTAACTCTCAACCTAAACCTGACTGGAAAACTCTCATTAATCATTACAAGAATGATCACTGAGTAATAAATATAATGATAATGCTATAGTTACTATTCCATCTGACATTTTTGCTTCTATTTGTTAGTGAAATCTTAATTTTATACAAAAAACTTTCGTATTTATAACACTAATTATAATTAGAACAAAATACTGACCCTGATCTTAATCCAAATTATATATAAATACTAACATTCACACAAGTACACTAGTTTTCACTCATCCTAACTTGATTCAAATAAGCCTTCCAAACATAGATTTCAATTTTTTTCCAAAATCTTAGTCATTTTCTAACCCTAAACTTAATCTTAACTGGAACATTGAGAATAAACATAAGCCTAATTGCAAGGTGATTCTAATATTAATAGGAATACTCTAGTTAACATTCATTCTAATTCTTACAAGGTTTATTCTAAAATTTATCTTCAATTTGAGCTTTATTTTTTTTAATCTTTCACTCTAACCCTAACCATGGCTGGAATCCTAACCACAACCTTGACACTAATGCTATCCCAATTCTAAATTTTATGAAAAATGCTCATTTTCTGTTATTCTAACTGAAATTCCACTTGGAATTCTTGAAATAAATTGCAGGTTTTCCAAAACCCTATAGATTTTCTCACTCTTAATCCTGAATCTATCTTGTTCCATAAGAGGAATCATCATACCCATTGACTCAAATCCTGATCTAATGAAGTACATTGTACTTCCATTATCCCAGCATTTCCTGAAGTTCTAGAACCTAAAATAAGTTCATATTTACTTAACATTTATCCCATTCCTTTTTTTTTCTTTTTGTTGGTCGTGGGGCTTGATCTCTGGGCCTAGACATAATCCCTGAATTCTAGGCATGGGCATGATCCCTGAGTTCTTTAGCTCAAGATGTGCACTTAACCACTTGAGCCACATAACCACTTTCTGGTTTTCTGGTGAATAATTGGAGATAAAATTCGCACAGACTTTCCTGCCCAGGCTGGCTTTGAATTGCATCCTCAGAAATCAGCTTCCTGCGTAGCTAGGATAATAGGTGTGAGGCACCAGTTTAATCTATTTATTTACTCTATCCTCAACCCCATTTAACATGAAACCTAATCTTAATCACAATCTGAATTAACACCAAGTGGTTAATGTAAGGAAAATTGTCTCTATTTTATTCAATCACACATTTTTTTGCTTCTACTTCTTAGTGGAAAACTAAATTTTACCCTAAAGCTTATCCGTCTTTAATCCTGACAAGAACTAAAACAGTAACTCACACTTTAAACCAAATTATATCTGAATTTTTAAAGTAACACCGACACTGGTTTTCATTCATTCTTACTTTGATGTCATTCATTCTTCTTAAAATATATTGCAGTTTTACACAATATCTTACATCTTTTTCTCATCCTAAGCCCAACTCTAATTGCAACACCTTTCCTAATCCTATACCTACATATGACTGAATTATAATGTTAATAGCAAGCCTCTATTTCACATTTATCCTATCTCTTGCTCAGCATGAAGGTCTAAATTTTACTTGCATTTTGAACCTAAATATTTTTATCATTATTATTTTAATTGTGAAAATACCGTACAGAGGGGTTACAATTACATGGGCAATTTAATGAGTTCATTTCTTATCAAGCATTTTTGCCTCCTCCTTTGTTTCCCGTTCCCATCCCTTCCCATCTCCACCTGCTCCCCAGACAAAGTTGAAAAGTTCATTTTTTGATATAACGTCTTGTACATCTCATTGTTGCAATGGGTCCATTATGCAGCAAAAATATCTCTAAGAAATATATTTTTCAATAAAATGTCTCAATCCTTAAGTAAAGTGCATTATAGTTTAATATAAAGTATATCTCAAAATAGAAATTCTGCAACTAATCTAATGTATGTTTTCCTGCACAAAATGCTGTGACTTCTAGTCTTGTTATTTGATTTTAATTATATTTTTTATTTGTGACATGATCCCTACTTACATTTATTACAAACTTCTGTAATTATACAAATCATGCCTGTAAACACTAATTTGCGTAATTTAATATTCAATCAAAATTATTTTTTTCCTGTCTCCCACAGGGAAGGATTTGGGTCTGAAGTATATGGAATGGAATTTTGCAACGTGAGGATGGGATCATGAGCACTTTCTACTTGGCTGAACAGGAATTCTTGTTTCTACAGTACATTCTCACCATTTAATCAGACAAGGAATGCCACAACATTTGAAGTTCATATGAAGGAATTACATTCCTCAAACATGTGGCAACCCAGCTCTAAAGTTCAATCTTATCACTAGTTTTTGTGCTTGTGGGCTGATATCTTTCTCTCTCATATGTTTCATATTATTAAGCATATTAGTAATTCAGCTGTCAGTCTATGGCAGGAGACTCCTGAAAATCACAGCTATTCCTGTGTAATATTCAGAAGAGAGGAAAAAATTATACTGATCTCCAATTCCTCCCTTTGGCCTTCAATATACGAATTAATTGTCAAAACAATCATGTAAGATGTTAGTTCATTTTTCCCTTTTTAAATAGAGATTAAGCAAGTGTTTTTCACAGTAAAAAGTGATGACAGTTGTATCAGAGCTCTGATATGAGTACCTGCTCCCTAAGAAGTAATGCTCTATGGACTGTAAATATGGAAGCCACTCTCTCTCTCTCTCTCTCTCTCTCTGCTTCTCTCTCTCTCTCTCTCTCTCTCTCTCTCTCTCTCTGCTTCTCTCTCTCTCTCTCTCTCTCTCTCTCTCTCTCTCTCTCTCTCTCTCTCTCTCACACACACACACACACACACACACACAGAGCTGCCACCCAGACACATCAGAGATCAATTCCATTCCTTTGTAATTATAGTTGATTGACTGGACCTGTATGTTTCCCTGAGATCAAGTCCCTTGTTCTTAGTATCCTGTGTTTCTTTGTATGCTTCAGGCCGATTAACAGTAGTCTGAATACAATATCCTCAAACTTTACATTCAAGTCAAACTCCATGAATTCATACTACTGTTCCAAAATACTAAAATGTATTGGTTCTAGAAACCAAAAAAAATACACCTTGTTATTTTAGTAGGAATTGACATCATGAAAGCAGAAGAATATTGATCAGGAACTGAGGTAAGAGAATCTGAGTATGTGGGAAAATGTAGAATACTGTATGTATGTTAGAGATACAGAATCATCTTCTATAGGCCCATTTATTGAATACTTCTCATCCTTTATTGAAAGGTCAATTTATATATACAGTTTTCCAGTTACTTTGCTTACCTATCACTTCTGATCACAAATCCTTTTGTGAATGTTTATACTATCTTTGAATAATTCACACGATTTGCATGTACTTAAATCTTGAGACAGTCTGCTACTACATCTTTCATTCTATGTGACGAACCCTTATGTTTTGTTTCTCTGTTTGCTGAATAAATATATTCCTGGAAACAGGATATTCAGAGCAAATTTGAGTGTAATTTTTATTTTGTAAATTTCAAATATAATATAAACTGTTTTATTTATTTTTATTTTTTTATTTTTTGTGAACATATTGTACAGAGGGGTTATAATTACATGGGCAAGATAATAAACACATTTCTTATCAAGCATTGTAGCCTCCTCCTTTGTTAACCCTTCACATCCCTTCCCAGCCTCCCCCCTGCCTCCCCCAACCCTCCCCCCCCCCGGCACCAAAGTTGTAAAGTTCGTTTTTGACATGACAACTTGTACTTCTCGTTGTTGCAACGGGTCCACCTGTATCCTTAAACGACTTATTTTTCCCCATCTCCTCCACAAATTATACCGACTTCAAATATAGTGAAAGCAGGGGTTATACTGTGGGGAATGGACATCCAAAGCTACAAAGAAATAATCTTATAAATGAGTTAGAAACAAATGCATGAAAGAAAAAAATTTAAATACATACTAAGGGTTCATTTTCCTAACATCACATTATCTGACCTTTTCTGTTTGACTCATACATATACTAGATATTGCAAATAAGGGGAACAATGGGACCTATGTTTCTTTGGGCTTGGCTTACTTCAATTAATATAATTTTTTCCAAGCCTTTCCATTTCCTAACAAATGGGGCAATGTATATATCAAATATAACATAAACTTTGTATTGACTAATCATACTCTAAAAATGAGTGATATTCATGAACACAATATTTTGGTGCCTTTAAGTAAATTGATTCTTGATGTGGTGGTTCTTGTGCCTGATTGAGTTAAACATGATCTTATTCATTTATGAACATGTGCATTGCACTTTTAAATTTTTACATATAAAATAGTCCCCAAGAATTTTGTTTAAAGTGATAATCGGGAAAGTGTCTTCCTATTCCAATCTTTATATGTACTTCAGTAAAAGTACTACAAAAACATGATGTTTACTGGAGCAATATAAAAGATGAGAGCTTATTTCTAAGGGGAATAGATTTATTGATTAAAACATAGAAAAGAGTAAAAAAAAGATTTCTTGCTTAAGACTGCATAAATTACATATGAATGTAGCTCAAGATGAGACTCAAAGATAAATTCATATTTATATTACTGAGATTTATATCACAATATAAGCAATATAGGTATTTAAGGAGTTGGTCATTCAAAGCCCTAGATATTTAATGGATAAAGAATGGAATAGAAAATAGCAGAGGAAAACAATTCAGCATGCAGCTATTATGATTTTATAATGCAAATATGAAAGAAATGGAGCTTTTGCTTTCCTGAAAAAGAAAGTTTAGCCAGTAATTTCAATCTAAGTCTTCAGTTGTCATGAGTCTAAAGTCTTTTCCTCCAATATATCGAAGAGTACTATACTCATCCTCAGAAATGTAAATCAGTAATTAATTAACTTTGGTTAATATTAATTTACATGTGTAGTAAATAAGTTAAAATATTTGCTCTCTTTCCCTCAATTAACACACATTCCATACTTTACTGTCTCTTAATACAAGCCTGAAGTCACTACTTCAAAGTAACACAAACAGAAAAACAAAAATCACCTGATACAACAATCAGAAATCCTAAATTATGTGAAAAAGTCCACAATATAAAAAATAAATCTGAGGAAGAGGAAAAACAATGGCAGAAGATCAACAGAAGTTTATTCTAGCTCTCTTTGATAAAATAGAGATTTAGAGTCCTAGCAAGGACTCCTCTTCTAGAGGGTCACACCAAGTCAGCTATAATATACAATTCAAAAGAAGATTTTATACTGTCTTCACAAGAAAACAGAAATCTATGAAAAGGTGTCCATCCAGACAGGTGACTCCTGTGACTGTGTTGGCCAACATATTCAAAAGTACATTTGCAGTGTGAAAATAAAAGGGTAACATGGAAAAAAGCAAGAACAGAAATGTACATTAAAGAAAGCCACATCCATACAGAGAGACAATTCACCATACCACTGGACAGTCCGACCTGTCACTGGAACCACAAGTATGAAAATCACAACATCTCAACACACTGGTCTCTACTCCTACACTTAATTGTCGAAACAAAAACTTAATTCCAGAAAAGCAAATCACAACAGAAGACCAAACCAACACCTCAAAATCAACCAAGAACATAGAGATTCACCTATTAAGATCATAGATCCCCCAAAAAGAAAACCTCCAAATGGACAGAACAAATCGGAAAAATACAAGAAAAGTGATGTCAAGGTAGTATAATTCACACAGTAAATAACTAGGCATTAGAACAGACAATCAAGGATCTAGAAGATAGTTACCAAAATACATTACATATACGACTGAAAAATGTGATTAATGGAAAGATAGAAAACCTCTACAAGAAAATTTGTGAACAAGATGAGACCAACCAAACATTAGAAAAATAATTCACGGAGACTACAAACAGAAAGATAAATAAATTCTGAGAATACAAAGGAGTCCAGGAATAAAATGGATGCCTAGTTAAAAGATATAAGAGAAGACACAGCTAAGAAAACAGCCCTTGCAACTCCCCCAACCAAAGAAAAAATGTACAGAAAGTCCATACAAGACCTAAAACAAAGCATTAATAAAGGGATAGAACCCCTAAAAATGACCAATTAGAAGACAGGGAAATCAAAAATAAAGTAGAATGTCTCTACAGTAAAAAGATGACATAGAAGATAATCTCAGGGTCAAAGACTGAATAGGCCTAATAGGAAAGAGGAGATAGTCATTTAGAAAAACTCCAAGAAATAAGAAATGATCTTGCCAGAACTTCAAGACTCAGTTAGAAGATCAAATTTCAGGGAAATAGGTGTCAAGAAGGAGAAGAGCAAGAAAATAAATGAATGGGAAGCATATTACAGAATTCTAGCAGAGAACATGCCAAACATCCAACGAGATAGGCTCATGCAGAGAAGAGAAGTATTTAGAAACCAAACAGAATTCTAGAACTGAACAATCCACCACCAGATCATAATCAATTAGAGGATCATTAATGATCAAGGGAAGGATTCTTAAAGCTGCCATAGAGAAAAGTTTAATTATTTATAAAGGATATACAGTCAGAATAAATACAGATTTCTTAGCTGATATGGTAAAAAGGAGAGCCTGGCATTATATATGACAAACATTAAAGGTAAACAACTACCAACCGTGAATATGGTCCCAAGCCAAACTCTCCTTTACATTTAAAGGATATATAAACATATTTCATGACAAAGAAAATTTGAAACAATGTATTTCCACCAAATCAGCAGGATTGAAGTTAATCAAATATATCCTACATAGAGAAGATCAAGAAGAAGAGGAAGAGGAACTGGTTATATAAAATGCTCCCTAATACAGAACAAGGTAAATATATTAAGAGTAGATGAGGCACAGCTCCTAACAGCAGGTGTATAACATATCAGGATTTATCAGATATTTCTCAGTCTTAACTCTCAATATCAATGGACTTAAATTTCCAAATAGAAGACATAGATTAGAGATTAGTATCAAAAAACAAGACACATCCATATAGTATCTAAAAGAGACACATTTTATTGACAAAAACAAACACATACTCAAACTAAAAGGCTGAAAGGAAAATTTTCTAGCAAATGGAGACCATAAACAGTCCACAGCAGAATTACTGACATAAGGTAAAATAGAACTCAAATTAAAATTAGTGGGAAGAGACATTATATATTGATAAAAGCAACTCTCCATTAGGAGGATATAACAAGTCTAAATATCAATGCCCTGAATACTGCAGCATCCCATTTCGTCAACCAAATACTACTTAACCTAAAAAGACATCTCAACACCTCATTCCCTTCCATGGATTGGTTATGCAGGAAAAAAATCAACCAAGAAACTGCAGACCTAAATCACTACATTGACCACCTATCCCTTACAGACATCTACAGGATATACATTCAATGTCAGACTATACATTCTTCGCAGCAGCTCATGGAAGATTCTTCAAAATAGAACATATCCTATGTCACATAGAAATTCTGTTCAAATTGAAAGAAAAATTAATTGAATTCCAATTTCTTGTCCGACCATAACAGAATAAACTTAGTATTAAACAGCTAAAGCAAAAAAATTGTCAAACCAATGAAGACTGAACAAAAAGTTGCTGAATGACCAGTGCAACACTGAAGGGATTATAATGGAAATCTGAAAGTTTCTACAATTTAACAAAAATGAACACACAAAATACCAGCTACTCTGATATTTGTAGTACTTACATGAAAATTTATAGCTCTGTGTGCCTCCATCAAGTAATTGGGGAAATCTCAAATGAATATTTTACTTATGTAGCTCAAGCTCCTTGAAAACAGAAAGAAGCCCAAACCCAAAACAATAGACAGAAACAAATAAAAAAATTAAATCAGAAATAAGTAAATAAAGACAAAATAAAACATAGAATGAATCAGCAAATCAGCTGGTTTTTTAAATAAATTAACAGACTTGACAGACCCTTACTAAATCTGACTAAGATCTGTCTTGTTCTTACATGCATAGGCTTTCTATGATTTATTTGTTCTACAAGGAATTCTACTTTCTAATCTATGATTTATTTGTTCTACAAGGAACTCTACTTTCTAATCTTTGTGTGATCAATTTTAGTGTCTCTGTTCACTCTTTCTGACCCTCTCTCTGGAGTCTCATTTCAGTCTACCTCATAAAAAATATATTATTTATCAGCTAAATGACTTTCAGCTTCTGTTTCTTGCCTGACTTCATGTAGGCTGTGATAGCAGACATGACTGGCTGTGCTTACTGGAGTTTTTGTTTGTTTGTTTGTTTTGTGTGGTTTTTTTTTTTTTAGAGGTCTAGGATTACTATTCAAGATAGTAGCTTCTCTGGGTCCCAGTGATCCCCTGACCTAGAGTCAATAGGTTTTTCTCCTAAAGATACAAAGAAACAGCTGACTAAATTCCTGTTAATTGTCTCAAAATGAGGCAATGTGGCATCCTTGCAAAGCCATCAATAATCCTCTGTAACCACTTATAGAAATGGTCTATCAAGATGGCTTTTCAAGGTTGAGCCTGAAAAATGTTCATTTCCAATTCAGCACCATGAAGCAGATCACATCCCATGGAGCAGACTTTTGGAAGGAAGGTCCCCTTCCTTCCTTCTCTTATCATACATCAAACCATAATATTCTGCAGTTGTGGCCAGCCTGGAGCACATTTTCCCAAGAATATTCTGTAGTGTAAAAGAGGACCAACTGTGAAAATAAAGGTGAAAATACTTGTCTACTACAGACTGATTTATCTTTCTTTTATCTGTTGTTATTTTCATTACTTTAAACACATGGATGAATTATATTGGGATTAGGCAAGTGGCAAAGGATTACTGGAATAAACATTCAGTTTACTTTCATATATCCTATATAATGCACTTAACCCTTTATGGAAAATTAAATCTGACTGTAGAAACAAAGTCAGAAATATAAAATAAGCCTCAATATGAATAATCTGGCACATATACACCATCATCTACTCAGAAATCCAGTCTCTCATTTATTTGGTACAAAATAATAAAAATTTAATTAATGAATGTGACTTTTAAGTATTATCTGAAATACTCCTCGTGTATATGATTGTATATGTTTTAGATGTCACTTAGGAGTTAAAAATGCATGTAAAATTCAAATTTCCACAATTTAAGCTAGATTAGAGGAGTAATACCCTCCTGTATTGTGTGGTGTGAATTTTACTACAATGCTGAACCCTTCCACCTAATACCAGGAGTCATGTGCAATAATTTATTTTTTCATGTTAAGATGAGTGCTAAGTGTAGGATACATTTTGAATTATTACATTAATTTATTAATATTAGTTTCACTTTTTCTTTTCTATATCTGCAGAAAATAAAATTATATATTAAACATTGAATATGAAGTAATCAATAATAAGTAAACTATTATTAAAATGACATATTATTAAACTGTGATTTGAATTATAGTTCTAACAAATTGTGATGTAAACAACATTTAATAGAATTATGGGTAATGTTTTTTATTTTTTATTTATTTATTTTTTTTGGGTCCGGTTGTGGGGCCTGAACTCTGGGCCTGGGCGCTGTCCCTCAGCTCTTCAGCTCAAGGCTAGCGTTCTACCACTTGAGCCACAGCGCCACTTCCGGCTTTTTTTTTTTTTGCTTATGTGGTGCTGAGGAATTGAACCCAGGGCCTCATGCATGCAAGGCAAGCACTCTACCACTGAGCCACCTTCCCAGCCCTATGTTTTTTAAACTGACCACCTTGTTATTGTTTTCTAATTGTGTCATTTGTTATACTTGATCCAAGTCACCCCTTCACCTCAATTGTTTAGTTTTCTATTTTATCTCTATTGGTTTGCTAATTATGCATTTTGTTTTCCCTTTTTAGTGACTTACATGAGGCTGAAAATCTGTATGCTAGTTTATTACTTCTTACGTTAAAGTCAAATTGTTGCTCTCCATAGTTGTTCTACTTTTCTTTGTATAGTACAGAATTTCCCCTAATCCCATTGACTGTATTGCTGCTCTCATATATTTTATTTTATTTTTTATTTAAATTTTATTGTCAAGGTAATGTACAGAGGGGTTATAGTTACATAATTAAGGTAAAGAATTAATTTCTTTTCTAACTTGTTACCCCTTTACCCATTTTTCTCCCTCTTCCCTCCCAATGCACCTCCCAAGATCCGTTTCCAACCTATTGTTTTGTGAGTATCACTGTTGCATAGGTTCCCCCTATGTCTTTTGTCTCACTATTTTGTTTTTTTTTTCCTTCCCCTTCCCCAGTTCAGATCAACATATTTACAATACCCAGGGAATCAAAATCAAATACAGTGACTACAGGGGATAAACCATAGGTGGGGAAAACACAAAAGGATAAAAATAAATCATGTAGTACATTAAGAACAACAACAACAAAGAACATGTCTTGGAGTTCATTTCACTTAGAATCACCCTATACGTCATATGTACATAGCTATTGAGTTATTCTACTCATCTACTAAGATTATCCTTGACGTACACAATAATGCTCCCTATGACCCAGTAATCCCACTTCTGGGCATTTAACCAGATGATCACAAACAAGGCCACACTAAAGCTACCAGCGCAATTATGTTTATCACAGTAATATTTACCATAGCTAAGATGTGGAAGCAACTCTGAAGCCCCTCAGTAGATGAATGGATCAAGAAAATGAGACACACACACTTACATACACACATAGACACACGTATCCTGCTTCCATCAGAAAGAAAGATACCACCTCATTTGTAAGGAAATGGAAGGTCTTGGAAAAAATCATATTAAGTAAAATAAACCAGACTTAAAGAAACATAGTTCCCATGGTTTCCCTTATTTGTAATAATTAGTTTACATCAAGGATAATCTCATGTATTTTAATTTGACAGTTTGTTCTATGTTGAGTATGCAACATTATTACAATATTGCTTGTTATCATTTCTGCAAACAGACAGGTATATTGAAAGAATTACATTCATCTTTTCAATTACTAAAAGAAGAACAACTAAAAGAGCAACCCCTACTAGGAAGAACAACTCCTACTTACTTAGCTTCATTCCTATGTAAGGCCACTGTTGTCCCCTGTATCCTCATGTTGTACATTTCAACTCTATACCTCATACTGTATATCTAGTATCTTCTACATTGTGAACTAAATGCCCCAGAATTTCCACTTTGCTTTACTTAAAAAAAAATCTGTCTTAATATTTGAGTTTTTGTGTGTGTGTGTGTGTGTGTGTGTGTGTGTATGTGTGTGTGTTTACAAAGATCAGAACACAACATTTTTATTCATTTCAAATACTTCTTTCAGGTCATTGTAAGTTGTGGCTAATGGGAGCAGTCTCTTGTTATTTTAAAGATGAAACAGAAAAAGATATTTGTGCATGTACCACAGTTGCTTTATTAGTCTGTAGTTGAACACTAAACATTGACTTATATCTTGGCTGCTCTTGTGAATAATGTGAATAACAATGAACTACAGATATATTTATGAGGTACGCAGAGAGAAATAATCACATGATTGGTGGATCAGATGATATCTCAACTTTGGATTTCTTTAGAAACTTGCATACTACTTTCTACAACGAGAATACTAAACTGTTTTTTGACCAATAGTGTAGAAAATTTCCTTTTCTCCACACTCTCACCAACATTATTACCGTTTATTCCAAGGTAATAAAGGGCAGGTTTTTACTATCTACAGTACCCTAGACTGGCCTTAGAATTAAATCCAACCTCCTAAATGCTTGGAATTACAAGCCTTTACCACCATAACTGGATCCATTGATTTTTTGATGAGTTATAATAGTTATGAAGTTGTTTCATAGTAATTTTGAATTATATTTCTCTAATGACTTCTGCTCAAAAAGCATTAAGGCAGCATAGAAGTTGTATTAAACACAACGTTGTAAACCCACAGGCAATTTTCAGGGCTTATGGAGAACATGTCTATTTAGAACTTTTGTCCATTTTTAATCCAGGTTCTGGTTAATCTCATCTTTAATCTCGCTAAATCAGATCAATAATTAATTCAAGGTAGTAGAAAATAAAAAAATGAAGCAACTCTTAACATTTTTCAGTTTTCAATAACATGGTATTGCTTACATCATTTTCTGTTAAAAATGGACACTATATAACTCAATTTAGTTAGACCTGTTACAAGGCTGTAGTTTATTTATTTTACATTGATTGTTCTTTCCAAAGCCTGTTTGTCTAATTTCCCTTGGTTTCTTTCAGTCTCAAGTAGCTCAGATTTCAAACTGAAGTACAAATGGAAGGAAGCAAACAACAACAACAAAAAACTACAGTTCCTCTCATCCGATGATGCCTGTATAAGAATGAGGAAAGAGTTCATCCTTTTAAGGAGCTATGATAGGACAACAAAAAAGAATTTATTCTTCTATGACTTCTTTATCTTTGCGATGTAACTTAAATGTTGTAAAACACAAAATACTGCTCAGATACTTTTATGTTTTATCAGTTTTGCACATTTTCATATGGATTTCACCTCAGTCTACAATATTCCTTCATCATTCTGTCCCTGATATTTTTACACTATCAAGACATAACATAACCAGTTTGATTTACAGCATGAGAAGTTATCCACCTGGCTTCCTTGGAAGCAGAGCATGATCAATAGATATTACTTCTAGTTGCTCACTACATGTAATGGTTTCTGTACTACTTATGACGTTCTATTTAGTATTTATAAAAGATTGCTGGCTAAACTCAAAGCTCATTCCTAGAAGTTTATTTTAAGTATTTCACAAGTTTTATTCCCTTAATTGTTAAGATAACATTTGCTATAATGTTAATGTTATTACCATTTTAGTGTTGGGAAAAATTGTAATTAAATGCAGTAAGTGCACGGCCTAAAGACACACACAGTGGGGAAAGAAATGAGTCAAAGTTTCCGAAAGTCTTTCAGCAATACACAAAAGGTAGATAAAATCTCTCCATTCTATTACACTCTCAATTCAATATTCATATTGTCCAAGAAATAATAGCATAGTAAATATTGCCCATGGTGATTGTTTTCTATCGCATTTGTCTTCAATACAGATTGTGTTGGTGACACTGGGTTATCATGCACAGAACTGAGCTTATACATTGAGGTCCAAAGAGAGGCAAATTTCTTCTGTCCCACAATTCCAGTATCCTCTTTAAAAAGTACTAAAACTTTTAAATATCATCACCTACTGTCTTATAAGTATCCAAAAAGAAAAAAAAAATCATAAATAATCACTCCAAAATGCTTTAAAATTGGAGATGCTAAAACATGCCCTCTGCAGTAAATTTTCTTCTACTTTTAACGTTATTCTGAAAGCTTTTGCTGGTTTGTCACACCTGTAATCCTAACTACTCTGGATATCTACTCAGGAGCCTGAGATCTGTGGATAGCAGTTGGAAGCCAATCAGGGCAAAATAAATTCAGGAGATTATTTTTCAAAAATTTTAATGAACTAGCATAGGGCCAAGAATGGAGATGTAGCTCATTTAGTAGCTCATCAATCTAGAGGAAAAAGGCCCAGCAAGACCTTGAAGCCCTGATTTCAAACACTGAGCACGTCAACACACATTCAAGTACTTGAGCACATGCGTGCATTCACCCACATATGTATTCAAAATGCCTTCATATCGGAGTTTTGCATGAATTCCTTTGCTAACGATATTATATGAGTAAAATAAAGGAAATAAACTCTTCCATCTCAGAACATTTTTATACGTTCTTATTGTAAAAATACTGTACATAGGGGTAACACTTACATGAGCAAAGTAATGAGTACATTCCCTAACAAGCATTGTTTCCTCCTCCTTTATTGTTCCCCTACATCCCTTCCCTCCCACCTCCACAAGTCCATTAACCTCCTCCCTTTCCCTGCCTCAATTGTAAAGTTCACTTTACAACACAGTGTCTTGTGCATCTCATTGTTACAATGGGTATACCTGTATCCCTATTTAATCATTTTGTTTTTTTTTTTCCTTCCCCTCACCAAATTAGAGGAGAGTATATACAAGATGTAGGCACACCAACTTCAAATACAGTGAAAACAGGTGTTATAGCATGGGGGACGAACATACAAAGAAACAAAAAAAAAACACACTGCACGTTACAAGTACATGAGAAACAATAGCAAGAAAAAAAAAAACGACTTGTGTCCCTAACATGGGTTTCATTTCCCTTAACATAATCGTATCTGGTCATATACACATAACTTTTGGCCTTTTCTGCTTATTGTAGACATACATTAGTTATTGAAAATTAGAGAAACCATGGGACCTAAGTTTCTTTGGACTTGGCTTACTTCAATTAATAATTTTTTTTCCAAGTCTTTCCTTTCCTAAAAAATTGGGCGATGGAATGCTTCAGGAATTTGCCTGTCATCCTTGCGCAGTGGCCATGCTAATCTTCTCTGTATCATTCCAATGTTAGTGTATGTGATGCAGAATTGTGCACAGAACATTTTTATATATAAATTGTAATTGATTTTCTTTAACTAGACAATTCAACAAAAAGTAAGTAAGTTTAAAAGAATTTTCGTGAAATTTTAGAACCATGTACTTCTTACATAAGTACACATTTAAGAATAAAGTCAAGATTGACTTGTCTAAAACAAAATAATTCCAGATATTTGTTGTTCAAGAGATGTGTAGGAGGAGGAATTCAATTATTCTATACAAGGGACCTGCCATAATGAACACTGCAGCAAGTGTTAAGGTTTGTTAAAAGTTTTAATGATTTCAATATATTTAATTTTGGGAATTTGCTTATATATGCCAAAAACTGGGACTGTTTGGCAGGTCATAATACTTTTCTATAAAGTATTTAAGATTTATGGTAGCAGATAAGTACTACTAAGTATGTACATTTCAGATTTTATAGAAAGTTTAGTAATGAGAAGTTGCAAAGTCTTTGTGTAAAGGAGCAGAATAAAGAGTTGACTATGTTAACTACACAGTTTCTGTTAAAACTGTAGGCTTTCCTTACTTCATATGTTAATGAGGAACAAATGATGATATAAGCCATATACAAATTATGAGATGAACTATAAATAGTAATCTTAGTGGGTGTCTTTAAACACTACTCATAGCCTATAAAATTCATGTGGAACATCATAATCTTAGCCAGTGTTAAATGTAAAGAAATATGACAATAATAAAATCTAATTTGTAGTACACTTCAAATACTGAAAACACTGGTAATTGTTTTGTTTTTTATTTTATTATTCATTAATATTTCATAATTGGTTTTCTTTATTTTTAGCATTGCTTTCCTTGTTGTAATATAATACAACTTTTTGTAAGTTGTCATTAGGAAGTACTTTGAGAAGGTTACTGGGATGGTCACACCATTTTTTATAGGTGTATGTGAATTTATAAAGAGGAAACTTAGAACAAAATATGTATTTAAACAATGATCAAGTGGAGTCTGATTCAAGAGTGTTAATGTATGTCCTCACCTAAAATATTAGCCCTAGGCTCAAGGAGAGTTATTACAGAGTTGAGGGCACAAAAGTGAGAGACTGTGTTTTGTTTTGTTTTTTATTTTTATTTTATTGGTCATGGGGTTTGAACTCTGGGACCTGGTGCTGTCCCTCAGCTCAAGGTTAGTGATACCACTTGAGCCACAGCACCACTTCCATCTTTTTTTGCTTATGTGATGCTGAGAAATCAAACCCAAGGCCTCATGCATGCAAGGCAGGCACTCTACCATTGAGCCACTTCCCAGTACCTGAGAGACTGGGTTTTAAAAAATCATCTAAACAACATTTGCTTTCTGCTTTGGGTTATATAATGAAATATATGAGTATCTTTTTTATGTTTTTGTGCATTGTCATACTTCTAAATTTATACTAACTTCACCACTTTATCCTTGTCAAAGTCATGAAATATCTCTGAGAGTTTGCTTCTGTGAAGATTGTTTTTGCATTTATAATTTCTTCTGAGTCATTTTTTTAAACAAAATCACTTTATATTTCATGTTGATGGGTATTTACACAGAGACAGGAATATAGAGGATTTAGTTTACCAAATGAACATTAAAATTAGTGCTCAAAAATAAAAATCAGCCTTAACACATATTTTCATATCTTTCCCTAAAATGTATGATGGAGGCTTTTTAGCTCCAATTTTCTTGGGATTCCTAGGTTTACAATTCTTAAATCACAGAGACATGCTGTAATGGGAGTAAGATTTTTTGGTACACTTTGCCCTTCAGTCTGTGTTTCTTGTTCCTCCCTTTTCTCAACTCCATTATTAGAGATTTTTCTCAGAGATGACTCCATCTCCAACTTTTCACTCTTCCTAGCTGGACAAATGAATTTGCAGATCAAGACTCTTAGACAGAAAGAATTTAAGAGCCTGAATCTAAGACACTTCTCTCATACACCATCCCTACAAAGACACAAGTACCAAAACAGGATACATAGTTTCATTTTGTTCTACCAAGGCCAATGCATGAGGTTGCTTGCTTCTGAGGGTGCCTGTTTGTGGCTCTTACTTATGTTGCAGATTAACTTTATACCTAGTTCCATTATCAGCTACTAAGGATGGCATGTTTAGGCCATCCAGGAGGTTGGCTCAACAGGGCGGCTGGATGTGTGTCCTATGAGGGGTTCCTAAGATCCCTCATGAATGGCACAGAAGATCTGTGTTGGAAAAACCGGGGGCAATTAAGGTATTCTACAAACACCGTCTCAGCAAGGCAAAGTTTACTCCTGCAGAAGGCATGCTGTCGCATGTCGAAGTTGAATAAGCACACTGGATAGGCAGCCCACCACTGGTTCCCATGAATTTGAGCTTTGGTATCATCTTTTATGATGGCTCAAACTTTTGACTCCTTTCAAACTAGTCAAAAGCTTTAATAATCAACCAAATCTGAACACCTGGCCATATGAAAAATAAACAACTTTTACCCAGTTGTTGTTCTACTACTATTGCCATGCCTCTAGCCCCTAGCACTTCTCTAAAATAGCATTGGTAAGGTTTTGACTACCTTTACAAGGGCAATGCTTATATCAGTCAAGCACTTCAAGATTTAACTTCTACAATTCTCCCATCTGATTTTGCTTTCTTTTCTTCCAAAAAATAATCATTGACTTTCCTATTCAGCAGTATCCAATAAGATATTTTGATTTAAAAAAGGGTTTGATTAAGGCAGTTTTACAGTCAGTCACAGAAAAAAAACCTTTTATAGAAGAGATAAAGCACACATTACTATGAAAACAATTACTAAAGAGGTAAATATTGACACCATGACTCATTGTTGAAATGCTTGTTCTATCATCAAACTTGTAAAAGAATCTGCCACCACACACAGACACACAACCTTTTTTATAAGTGACTGGGAGCTGGTCTTGGGTTTGATCTCATGCTGTGGGCATTGTCCCAGAGCAGTTTTACTCAAGGTTACCACTTTAGCCACAACTCTAGTAGTATCTTTTTTTGCACCTTTATTGGAAATAAAAGTCTCATCTTTCCTGTCTGGGTTGGCTTCAAACACAAAATTCAGTCAACTGAGCATTTAGGATTATACTCAGGATCATTTCAGTTTTTAGGTAATTTGTTTCCAGTATTCAATCCTTGTAAGTTTTTCTGTATCATTGGCCTCCAACCACCACACAGATTACCTTTGAAGTATATTTATTCTTTTATTTTTATATATTTATTTTAAAAATACTGTACAGAGGGTTAGTTACATGAGCAAAGTAAAGCATACATTTTCTATCAAGCATTGTTACCTCCTCCTTTATATGTCCCCTACCATCCCTAACCTCTTAGCTTCAAAACTACCCTATACACTCCCCCCGAACCCCGCCTAAATTGTAAAGTTTGTTTTTCAACAGTGTCTTGTGCATCTCATTGTTACAATGGGTCAACCTGTATTCCCATTTAAGTATTCTGTTTTTTCCCTTTCCTCCCCAAACTAGAGAAGTGTATATACAAGATGGAGGGCACCAACATCAAAAACATTGGAAACAGGGGTTATGCTGTTTTATTGGGGGACAGCATACAAAGAAACAAAAATCACATGGAACATTATAAATATGTTAGAAACAATAACAAGAAATGACAAAAAATACTTGTGCCCCTATGATGGGGTTCATTTCACTTATCACCATCTTATCTGGTCAAGTATTATATTTAGACCAAATTTTTCCCATTCAATCCTACCAGTGGCTCCTAGTTAATTTTACATGGTGGCATTTCCAGTAAACAAATCCAGCTGATAAATAAAAGCACCTATTGGAATAATTCGATTATGGAGATCATAGATTGTGGAGATCAACAGAATAAAACTAATTTAAGCTGCTGTTTCTGGTTTCTAGCTTGAAGCTCTTTAAGCTCCTAAGTAAATATGAAATTTGTAAATATGTAGTTTGTATTTGCAAATATGAAGTTTGAATGACCCACTAGCTAAGAAGTCTCTTCTTACTTAATTTAAGGTGTTTGAGAATGGTCAGGTATGGATTGGCCAATGGGACCAAAGCACAGATTCCACTCCAGTTGGCCAGTAACATCTCCAATAGTGGTCTCCTGGAATACCACCAGACATTTTCCCTGGCTATGATTTGTACTTACTGCTCATCTTCACTACATCCAGATAAGTTTCCCAGAAATGTTCAATTTTCCCCAGGTAGTTGACCTAGAAAGAATGGAGCTGATCAGTTTCAAGGGTTTTTGAAATAGACTCTTGCTTCTGAGAAGAGAAACAAGGTGTTCCAAGTTGTCTCGGATCACATTTTGCTGACCTATCATGAATTTCATGCACATGGGGTCTGGGCTCTATGACGGCACAAATAGAACCTCTTGTGTGGCCTCCCTGCAACACAGTAATAGCAGTACTCCGTATGTGGACAGAATCACCCTAGTATTTCCTCACTTATTCAGTCTCAATTTGAATCTGGGTAAACTCAAAATTGGAAGACATACACAAAGTGTCTGCTCCAAGATTGAATTTGCAATCATATCATAAGATTAAGTAGAGAGTCCATTGAGGCCCTGGAACTAAGCATGATCACTTTAAGGGCATTAAGAGTGTTTGGATTTCCCCAAGTAGGATGTTTTCACAAGTCAAACATTAGACATTTATCTGGACATTATGAAACTGAATCATATTTTGACCAATTTTTTAATTAACACCCTTATTACTAGATGGCAATGCCCCTGCCCACTAAAAGGGAAACTTGCATTCTTGTTAGATAGAAACGCCCAAAACTCCTTCCCTCTTGGTAGGAAACCCTTCCTCCCTCTTGGTAGAAAACGCTTTAGGTGTAGCTTGCCTTTGTTTTTTTTGTTGTTGTTGTTTTGTTTTGTTTTTTGGTCGGTCTTGGAACTGAACTCTTTGCCTGGGTGTTGTCCCTCAGCTCTTCAGCTCAAGGCTAGTCCTCTACCACTTGAGCCACACCACTTCCAGTTTTCTGAGTGGTTTATTGGTGATAAGAGTATCACAGAATTTACCTGCCTTGCCTAGCTTTGAATGACCATCCTCAGATCTTAGCCTTCAGAGTAGCTAGGATTACATGTGTGAGCCACCGGTGCCCATATTATTTTTTCTTTTTTCTTTTCTTTGTTCTTGGATTTGTCGGTTGTGAGGCCTGAAATTTGGGCCGGGACACTGTCCCTCAGCTCTTCAGCTTAAGGATAGCTCTCTACCACTTGAGCCACAGTGCTTTTTCTGCTTACATGGTGCTGAGGTTTTGAACCCAGGGGTTCATGCATGCAAGACAAGCACTCTACTGCTAAACCACCTTCCCAGCTCTTCGTCTGAGTTTTTAGTTAACTCACTTGCCAATGTTCAAACCTTCTAAGGTCTTTGTGCAGGGGCTGGGAAGGTGGTTCAGTGGTAGAGTGCTTGCCTTGCATGCCTGAGGCCCTGGGTTCGATTCCTCAGCACCAAATAAGCAAAAAAGAAAAAAGCTGGAAGTGGCACTGTGGCTCAAGTGGTAGAGCGCTAGCCTTGAGCTGAAGAACTGAGGGACAGTGCCCAGGCCCAGAGTTTAGGCTCCATGACCGGACTCCCCCTTCTCCCCCCAAAAAAAAGGTCTTTGTGCAGCTTTGGTCTCCAATCACCACAGAAGCTCTTCCCTTGTCAGATAATGTTTCTAGAGCTAATTTACCCATGCCATCCTACTAGAGCATTTAGTTTATGGGTTACAATTTTTTTTAGTATAATTTACAAACCTCTTTTGATTTTATTCTACTCTATATTTTATTTTTGCCAGTCCTGGGGCTCCCTGAGCTTCTTTTGCTCAAGGCTTACACTCTACCAGTTGAACCACAGTGCTATTTCCAGCCTTTTCTGTTTATGTGATTCTGAGGAATAAAACCCAGGGCTTCATGCATGCTGGACAAACAAAGCCATATTCCCAACCCCCAAAATATTTTATTTATACTAATCATAAGAATAAAATTTATTCATAAGGTGCTGTCTGGTTTCAGGCTTTGAACTTTTTGGAAACTTTGGAGGGGGGGATCCTGAAAACCACCTAAGTAATTAGGAAATACAAATGACCCTCTAGGGAAGGGGTCTCTCCTAACTAGTATAAAATGTTTGAGAATGGACAGGTGGATGAAATGCTATGGTGAAAGGGATGGTCAATTGAACTAAAGTACAGGTTCTACTCTAGTTTTCCAGGAAGGTCTACAACACTGGTCCTCCACAATACCATTAGACATCTCCCCTGGCTATATTTACTGATTACTGCTCATCTCTTCAAGGTTTGGATTTCAGTGCATCTTGATAAGTTTCCCAGATATGCCAATCATCCCTCCCGATACCTACAGAAGCAAGGGGTATAGTTGGCTTGGGAAAAGAGGGTTTTTGTCTTAGATCCATACTCTTGTGAACAGCAACAGTAGGGTCTTACAAGTTTCTCCAGGCTGTGTTTGACTGACAGATCATGCACTCCATGCTCTTAGGGATCTGAGGTTCATCATAGTAGGAAGTGGACCACGTGTTTTTCTGGTTTCTGTGCCACAGAATCTTAATGGTGGTCAGAATATTTAAACCATTTCACTCAAGCATTATTTTCTTGGTCATAAGACTTGAGCTGAAGGGATCAGGGACAGCACCCAGGCCCAGAGTTCAAGGCAAAAACCCTACTACTTGAGCCACAGCACCACTTCCAGTTGCTGGTAGTTAATTGGAGATAAGAGTGTCAAGGAATTTCCTGCCTGGGCTGGTTTTGAACTCTAATTCTCAGATCCTGAGTAGCTACGATTGCAGGTGCAAGCCACTGGCACCTGGCTTTTGACTTGAATTTTAAGTCTACCCAGAGAGTCTGCTTCTGAAACTAAGGTTCAATGCCATACATCCTTGGATCAGCTAGATGATCAATCCAGGCTTCAGAGTCAAAGTGGGCAGCTGAGCGAGTTTAGTGAGTAGGACTTTTTTGAGTTCTCCTTTCAGGATATAATATTTAAAACACACACATGCAAGCACATATTCATAACAAGTTTTTGTTTGGACAAGTGCACATTATGGAACTCCATAATGAAAATCATCCATTCTTTAATAGTGTTCTCAGACCTTTGTCAACATTCTCCCAATGGATTATCAGAAGCACGTCCTTAGATCATTTTCCTTGGGTTCCTTAGGCCTAGAATTCTTATTCCCCATTTTAGCAGATCTATTGTGATTTCAGTTTTTGGTGCACTTAAACCTCCCTATTGTAAGTTTCTTGTGCACCCTTCTCATATTTGATGCTCCCGTTACTGGAGATTTCTCAACAATGGATTCCTCCAGCTCCCCCATTTTTATTCTTGGGCCAGAGAATGAAAACACATATTGAGACTCAAGTTCTCTTTGTGCCTAAGACACACTCAGCCCATAAAAATCTCCAACCAACCAGGTAGTATGCTCTAATCCAATTTTTCCTCTCATGGCTTATGCATGAGATTACTTTTTATTGAGGTGTTTCCTTGGGCCCTTTCCTGAAATTGCTGATAAACTTTCCATCCTTTATCACAACAGATGGTGTTTAACCCAATCTTGAGCTATCTCAACAAGTCAGGATGTGTCTCCTCCTGAGGGTCTCCCTACATCCCCCTTGCATAACATGGATCCTGGATTAGTCCCCACATTGTTGGGAATACTCCCCTATTGTAACCCAATATCCCAAGAAAGACCACCAAGTTGAAAGGAACTTAGCATGGCAAAGTTTAGTTCTGTTAAAGGGCATGTTATTGACAGGAAACAACCACTCTGAGTAGGAAGTCTGCCCAGGTTATACCCCTAATGAGTTACTACTTCTGATATTGATCACAAGTTGTGTTCACAATCTTGCTCTATTGGCTCTTTTGAAGCTCAGCTGATTATTTTGAAAGGGGTTAATAGTTTCAGAGCAATTCACTAAACCAGGACAACCAGGCCATAAATTGTTAGAAAATTCTTACTCAGCTTGTGCTTTATGAGTTAAACTATTCCTCAAGTCCTTAGAACTATTTTAGTAACAAGAAATACTTGAGTTATATAGCTTTTTGGAAGATAATTAGGCTTAGTCAATGCTTTCCCTCAATCAATCATTTTCAGAGAAAATGATTATTCTAACTCCTACACAGTCTATTCCCAGAAAGAATTTATTATAAGCAGCTTCCTTTTTGGAATGGAAACTTATGAGCTTCCAGGTGAAAACACCTTATTTGCATATTGTCTTGATTCCCTTAGGCAAATTCGCCTCAGCAAGTGATTATGAAACCAACAGCTATGTGTGGCTGCTTCATTATAAAGAACCTGTCTTGTTCTTGTGCTCCTACTGCTAATAGAAAGAGGAAAGTCTGCTTTCTGGAAGCACATATCTATGGACTTAAGCACGCTTACTGAACCCTGAGCACAGAGCACAGATTGAGCTGCAGCATTTCAGAGCCATAGATGAATCAGTCAGATACCAGCTGCTGGGCTGACCACAGGGCACAATTCTGATGCCACATTTCTGAGGCAAATCAGTTCTAAGCTGCCAAGACACTATGGTAAGAAGAATCCTGAGGGGGAATTCTTGATGGGAAGGAGAATGTGAAAGTTTGGATTTAGGTTTTAGAAAATGCAAGCCACTTTCTGAATTGCTTGAGGCAGTGAACAGATCATCATATTTTCTAGCCCTCTAGATGCAGAGTATGAGAACACTTCCCACATCTCACACTCTATCCCTCCTGCCTAGCAGTCTTCAATTCCTTCTTACAGGAGTTAAGCAATTTTTAAGAAAGCAAAATTCAGCGAACTTGATCTAGCTTGTGAAGAAAACATAGCCTCTGGCTTTAGAATAGATCAATTTCTATCTCAGAATAAGAGGAAGAAAATAAACCACATTATAGAGAATTAACACTTTGCTGCATTAACTTTTCATTTATTAGATTCATACAAGAAAAAAGAAGAAATCTCAGAATTTCTGGAGCCTTTGCTAGCCTAATATCAGGGTCTTGTTGTTTTTTATTTGTTTGTTTGTTTTGTTTTTTTCCTAATACTTTAGAGATTCTAGTTAGAAGAATTGAGAAAATGCAGACATTAGCCTGGTTCAGATTAATCTGAAAACACAGCACCTAAGTTATCAAATTCTAAATCTAGTCTCAAAGCTGAAGGTCAAGGCTTCCCTCCCCGCAACATCTTCAGAATAGCAGTATTGTCTGTGTATCGGGTTTGTTTTCTTTAAAGAATTAGAGAGCAGAACAGTTTTTAAAGCAGTTTTTATTCAAAGCAAAAAGAGAGCAGTGCAACAGTCTCTTCCTCAAAGCAAAAACAGAGCAGTGAAACAGACTCCCTAGCGAAAAGAGAGACATAGTGTCTCATAATTGGTTTCCTAGTCTCAGAGCATGAGTATGGAATTTTTCCTTGTTGGATGCCCCTTCTCAGAGCACAAGCACCGAAAACACTTTTGATTGGATGGGAAGTAGAGGGACACTCCCCAGACCATAGTCAGAAAAAGCCATGTGTTAGCACCTAAAGCTTCATGGGAAAAGGGTGTGTATTTTTTGCTGCATCATTCATCCCCACCATGTTGGAACCAGTTCCAACCATTACTTTTTATCCATAACTACCCAGATGAAGTGGTTTAACTCCCTTTGAGTGGCACATAACCACTTGTTACTCACTGGGCACTGTACATTGTGATGTCCCATCAACACTATGTTGACAGAGAAAGTGGATGTCTAAATTGCTGTTTTGAAGAAGCAAAGCCCTCTGACTTAAACTTGCACACTTAACTTAAAATTTATTGTCTTTTTTCAACTATATTAGCATTACCTACTTAAATAAGTGGATTTTTCATTTTGATATATCCACATAGGCATACAATGTACCATGATTATGCTTAACCCCTTCATAATTCTCTCCCAGGTTTTATTAATCATTTTAAGCATACAACATAGTAGTAATAAGTACATTTACAATATTGTACAATCTCAATGTCCACATTCTTTACATCCTCCAAGATTCAAATTCTTTATTTATTAAAACAATTTTCCACTCTCCTCTGCTTCAAGTTATATATCAAGTAAGTTTTGCTTCGTCTCTATCAATTAGACTGTTCTATGTAACTACTCTTATAAGGTGAATCATGTAATATTTGATCTTTTTTTGACTGGCTTATTTCACTTAGCAGTATTCCAAAGGTTCAATCATAATATAGGATATGTCACAACATAATTGTTCTTTTTTGGGGGAGGTCCGGTCGTGGGGCCTGAACTCTGGGCCTGGGCACTGTCCCTCAGCTTTTCAGCTCAAGGCTAGCACTCTACCACTTGAGCCACAGCGCCACTTCTGGCTTTTTTCTTTTTGCTTATGTGGTGCTGAGGAATCGAACCCAGAACCTCATGCATGCAAGGCAAGCGCTCTACCACTGAGCCACCTTCCCAGCCCCATAATTCTTTTTGAAGTTGAAATAATATACCACTGTATGTATAAACCACATTTGCTTTAGCTATTCATTTGTTGATGGCCACTGGATTGCCTCCATATTTGAGTATTGTACAAAATGAATATGAGTGTGCAAGATCTCTTCCAGACCTTGCTTTTAGTTGTTTAGAGTATATTCTCAGAAATGGAGTCACTGGATCACAAGAAAACTCTCTTTACTTTCTTTTTTTTTAAAATTTTTTTGTCATGGGGCTTGAACTCAGGGACAAGTCACTGTCCCTGAACTTTTCCTCAAGACTAGAGTTCTACAACTTTAAACCACAGATCCACTTCCAGTTTTCTGCCCAGGCTGGCTATGAACTGTGATCCTTGCATTTCAGCCTCCTGTCCTGAGTGCTTAGGATTACAGGTATGAATAATCCTGTTTTTAATTGTTTGAAAAGATGCCATTCTATTTCCCATAGAACGGTTCCAATTTTACCACACTTTTGTCAATATTGTTACTTTATTTTTTTGTATTATCCTACCTAATTCATATGAAGTGGTAATTTTTTTCATTATTTTGACTTACACTTTCGTGGTGATTAGTGATGTACAACACCTTCTTCATTGGCGTGTTAACACTTTGTCTTCTCTGGAGAAACATCTGATTTATTTGCACGTTGTAAAACCAGGTTGTGTGTCATTGCAATGATGTTTTTTATATATTCTTGATGTGAACCATTTATCAAATATATACTTGCAATAACTTTATCCCATGCTTTTTTGGACACTATTGATTGCAATCTTTGGTGCATCCTGATTTATGTTTTCCTACAATGAATGACCCTTCATTGATGTCAGTTTCTAGTATATCTTCTGGTCCTGTAACTACAAACCATCATATTGATTTGTACTCCTGCTATGGTAACAGTGAAGTAAAGCTATATAATTATGCTCTGGTCACCTTTCTCCTGCCACTTTTGGAACTCTCTCCCTTAGCTTTTCGTAAAGGTCGTGGGGCATATCCACAACTTATTTGGTCCTTAAAAACCTGTAGAAAGTTACAAGCCTTAAATTTAGTTAGTTTTCAGGGAAATACGTGATTTCCGATTTCTTTTTTTTCCTTTTTGTACATTTTTGATTGTAAGAATACTGTACAAAGGGGTTACAGTTACATGACAAGGTAATGAGTACATTTCCTCTCAAGCAATTTTGCCTCCTCTGGGCAAATAAGATGAAAATTGAGAGCTTCGTAGCATAGAAGCACACCAAAACTCTAGGTATATATTTTTCTTCATACTAGTATTTAGAATTGTGTGAATCTATAGATTTAACCTACTTGCAAGTTAATAATGAACTTGTCCCACCTTAATGGATGCTAGACGATTTATGATGCTCTTGGGCCAGAGACAAAAAGGACTTAATTTTTACAGTAGTAGTGAAAGCCAGTGAGATATGTGTGTATGTGTATATTTATATATTTCAAGTGTATCTCCCATCCCTCAGTGCCACTGAGTGAAATAAAGATAGCCATGTGAAGCCTATACAAACAATGGTTTCTGAGTTTGAGCAACTGCGATCTTTATAATGAGCAATAGGCATGCCTGAACTTTACTCAGGAGGATGACAATAGCTTAGAAAAATATTGCAAATATACTATGGAATATAGAGCAGCTAGTATTCACTTGAAGATATGCAAACACTTGTGACTGCCATGGAATTTTTCTTTTTCTTTTGTTTCTTGAATGTTCCTAGCTACAAAGACCAACACATATTTCTCCTAATAAACGCATGCCTCCCCTTGAAAATGAGGCATGAAAATTTGTTGAGAATATTTATTATTTTTCTAACCCTAAGCCCTCAATCCTATTTAGAGTACAATTCAACAAAAGAAATAGATGGAATTCAAATTTAACACATCTAGAAGCTTTTTTCTTAGAGCCATTTCTTAATGTAGGTGTGGAAGAAATTAAGGAAAAAAATAGCTTCACAAATATATATTATGAAGATATTCTATGTATCTTAACAGTAATAAAGGATTACATTTCTGTTTTTTAGTGTGTGAATATTTACAGAGTATGTACAAAGTGCAAACATTTATGCCAGGGCCTATCATAGAATAGAATGTAGCAATTTTTCTCTATATTGTTTGTATATTTATAGAATTTACCTGTCTGACTTCTCTCCCATTTTGATAAACAGAGCACCTGTTTGATTGAAATACAATCATTATTTTTCTACCTTCAGGATTCCACACACATTGTTGTCTACTAAATATAGAAAAGATTCATGCATAACCGTCATCTTCAAGGAGCAATTCTCAGTATCCCAAGTAGCTTGTGTTTATCTCCCACCCCTTTCCTCCCAGCTGTCAATCTAGCTGAGTGATGGCTGAATTCTATAAGACAAGAAAGTTCAGATAATTCACAGGCATTCAGTTAGTATCTAATGGAAACTTCTTCACTTGGATTATATTTTATCATCATCTTTGTGAGAACTTCAGCTTCCTTATTTGGAAACTGAGCTGTTCAGTTAACAGTGAGTAGATGAATCTTATTATTTAAAATTTCATTTAACTGAAATTGGAAGAATTAATTTTTCAGACATTCTACATTTGAGATTCATTAGCCACATATAGCCAGTGGCTAGTCTGTTAGACAATGCATATATAGAATATTTCCATTAACACAGATGTTTCTGTTAGAACTGTTTTAGAGCATGTTTTAGCTTGTTAAGGCATGGTCCATGTTCACAAACTATATATGCTCCATAGGTGGTACTCAGACTGAAGATCCAACAAGAAAGGCTAGACACTCATGAAGTTAAGATATAGGTATAAATTGTTCTACATAGGCACACTTATTTGTGAGGAGGAAGGGGATCAAATAGTCAACATCCGCAGAATCAACACTCTCAACTCCAGGAAAGAATAAGTAAAAATTAACAGTTCTTTCCAGCTTTGCTTCTGTGATTGAAACTGACTGTGGTATTCTCAATGGTGATTTTGTTGGAAAATATAAATGTGTAAATATCACATTAGCTCAGTGAAGAATTAGGGTTTGTGCTTTGTAAATGTAATTTGGTATTTATATGTGACATTTCAATTTCTCCTGGTATCAATACAATACAAATGTCTTTATATGGTTTCCGAGTTGTTTCTTTCATTAATTTTGTTGTTCTTACAGCAGGCATTTTAGAAATTAGTGGAAAAGTTAAGACTTTCTTGTGTTTTGCAATTCCATCATTTCTCAGTAATAAAAAATGAGAATCCAAGAACTATATGAAGAAATTGTATCTCCAATCACCCGTTCACGTTCATTAATTACTGGAGCAAAGGGAAATGGCTTCCCAGAATCTCACCTTCAGAATTCAAGAATGAGGTGGGAATAAGACAAGGAAAGAGAGACAGAGTAATTTGCACTGAAGTTACTGTGCTGTCACAAGGAACAATCGTTTTGAATCCCACAGTTAGCTTTTATTGTGGTTTTTATTAGTATGACAAAGATGACTGACTTTCCCAGATTTACAGTTTGAAGTGTGTGGGACACATTCCTTTATCTATGGAATCTTCCTTAAAATTGTGTATTATTCACTTTGGATCTCAGTGCCTTTTCTACAAATGGAGACGTTGGTTCATCATTTGTCTTTAAATGATTAAATTATGTGGATTTGGGAGGTTGTGTGATTTGCTGTAGAAGGAAGGTATTATGGGTAGGACCCTTTGGTCCATGTTGACATTTCTTTGTGGAATTCTTATTAGGGTCCTTACTCATGGACTCATAGGTAAGTAATTCTCCCCATATTCCAGTATACTCCAGTAGAGTGGAGCAATGCATTAGAAATTTAAAACATGCCTATAACTCTTTTAAAGTATACTTTTAAATATAACGATAGAAATAAAAGCTTTTGTTTTGTTTTTATTTTTTATTTTAATATTATTGTCAAGATGATGTACAGAGGGATTACAGTTACATAATTAAGGTAGTGATAACATTTCTTATCTAACTTGTGACCCTATCCTTCATTTTTCTTCCTCTTTCCTTCACTCTCTCAATCCCTCCCAAGTTGTACAGATCATTTCCAACGTATTGTTACATTTGATTTCCTTTAATTAAATGTTTGTGATGTTCCCGTCCTGGAACTCCACAATGTAAACACTGAAACACCACGGTTAGAACTCTCTGCCATGCATATATGCATATGCATATTTTCCTACAATTTGTTGTCATATATTTGTTTGATTATTCATTTGTTTATTGCCCAAACTGGAGCTTGAATCCAGGGCCTATGCATTGTTCTCTGTTTTTTACTTTCCTCAGCGCTAACCACAGGCCCATTTCTGTCATTTTGGTGGTTAAATGGATTTTCCTCTGGGGGCTGGTTTTGAACCATGATACTCAAATCTCACCCTTGTGAGCAGGTAAGATTACAGGTGTGAGCCTACTTTATAAGTTGACTTTTCATCTCATTATATCATTCATATATTTCTTATCCTTAGAAATTTCATACTGTTCTAAGAACATCACTTATAATGATTACATGGAAGTCCAGTGCTTATAAATTCCAGAATTAATTAAACTGTCCCTATCACTGAAAATCTTTGTTGTCTCCAAAATATTAAATGCATCATTAAAGTTCTTTTGGATTTTTCATTCTAGTATTTATTTTTTATAAATAGATAGGTATCTGCTAGCTGTTAGAAAGAACCAAATACGAAATTTCTTGTTACATAATGAGCCATCTTAACTTGGCTCATCTAAAACAGTACGTTACTCCTCCCCATAAAGTTATTCTTTTCCCAGCATGCAGTTCTAGTTTTGTAACTTTTACACACCTTACCCACTATAATGCTTTTGTCAAAAATCCTTCTTGCTATCATCCAGTTTTGTAAAAACATTTTCCATGGTATTTCATTAATAGGAAGGCATATTAACTAATACCAACTCAATGTCATCATTTCCACAGGTATTAGCATTTTAGCCTGGATCAGAACTTGATTCTAACAATATTTTATTTTAATGGAAGAATCAGAGTATCAATCAGAAGGCTGAGGGTTCCCTTATGAACAAATTTTATCATTCATTGCTTATTTTTGTTTTGGAATTTGAAGGTTAAAGATTACCAGCTCCCATATCCTCTGTTGTCACTGTATTTGATTCCAGTTCTCTACATCATGTATATTAATTTTTCTAATTTGGGGAGGGGAAGGGAAACAACAAAATGCTGAAACAAGGATATAGCTTGACCAATTGTAACAATAAGAAGTACAATACACTATGTTGAAAACGAACTTCACAACTTCAGGGTAGGGGGAAGGAGGAGTTGGGGAAGTAAGGAGGGAAGGGAATATAGGGGGAAAACAAAGGAGGGGGGTAACAACGCTCGACAGGAAATGTACTCATCACCGTACTGTAACTGTAACCCTGTAACTTTCTATACAGTTTCTTTACAATAAAAAAATACTTTTAAAAAGATTACCAGCTCATACTTCCACGGTTAACTTGCTATGCACCTTAAATGCTTCATATGGCTCAAAATAGGAAACCAAAAAGAAAGCAACTTTCAATATATATATTTTTATTTTTGTAACAAAGAGATGCCAAATCCAGTGCCAAGTGCACAAGAACCCAGAGTAGAGTCATTAACATCTAGAATTCTGAGATGTTTTTCTTTGGCTGGAAATCTCTTAATTATATTATGCACAATATACAGAAATGTCCTGAAAAATATTCATGGATAAAAACAGTTCTACAAGATCAGGAAAATTTGCACCAAGTCAAAAAGAGGAAAATAAGTCAAGAAAAATTCTATTCCTGTTTATATAAAAACTAAGATTGGACATGGGTTTACCAATAGACTGAAGAAGAGAAACAATTATTTAAGTGAGTTGTTATTATAAATGTAATAATTTAATGATATACATGGTAAAATAGAACCTGATGATGAGCCATAAACTCTGCCTGGGGAGTTCAAGAAAATCCTTATTGCTACGTATCGTGATACATAGGAAGGGAGAAAACAAATATTCTGTAAAATGAAGATAATCTTATGAAGTTCAGTATTCTCCAAATAGTATGATCAAGAAACGTAAAGTAGGGTTGGGAAGGTTGCTCAGTGGTAGAGTGCTTGCCTTGCATGCCTGAGGCCCTGGGTTCGATTCCTCAGCACCACATAAGCAATAAGAAAAAAGCCGGAAGTGGCGCTGTGGCTAAAGTGGTAGAGCGCTAGCCTTGAGCTGAAGAGCTGAGGGATAGCGCCCAGGCCTAGAGTTCAGGCCCCACTACCGGACCAAAAAAAAAAAAAGAAAGAAACGTAAAGTATTAGGAACAAGGTAGCAGTGAATTGGAGAGTGAAGTTGGAGGGATTGAAATGACCATATTGCTTGGTATTATGGCACTTTCTTAATATGCACAGGGCCCTGGGTTCAATCCCCAACACTAAAAAGGAAGGAAGGAAAGAGACCATGAAAGAATTGCAAGGTGGGTCTGGCACCATCATAGAAGTTTTAGTCTCTAGCCCTGGATTTCATACTGTTAATTACACATTATTACTGCATGGGAGATTTTAAAAGTACAGTTACCCAAGTCTCAGTAATTTTTATATGTGTGGGTACAGATGTATCAACTACAGCTGATAAGACTTGGGGGCACCAGTAAAGCAACCAGGATAGACATATCATGGTAGCACATATGAGTCTAGGCCTTGAATAAAGGTCTGTGAGCCTTTATTTCTGCAGAAAAATAAATGCACATGGTATGTTAGCCTAAGTATGGATATAGATTACTCTGAGTTTAAATGTACCAATATACCAGCTTTGCAACCTTTGGTAAATTACCTACCTCTTTTTAAGCCTCTGTTTCCTATTTTGGACATGGGAGCCAATGAGATTACAGTGCAAGAGTGTTCATAAAGTGTTTTCTGGCTATGTATTTTTAAATTTATTATAACTACCATTAGTATACTTGATTACATAGTGTGAATGTGCACCAGGTGCTGAGGAGCAAGGCCAAAGACTATGAAGTGTCCTGTCTTAGTTCTCTCAGGTACTTGATGTCATTCCTTACACTCCAAAATTTATGAAGTCAGAGTTGGACAATGGGAAGTTTTAAAACTTCTCTCTATGGAGCCTTAGCATTTTTCAGTATCAAAAGGTATCTGGAAAGATGGAAAAATAAAATAGAGAAACCAAGGCTGGAAGGTAGCTCAGTGGTAGAGTGCTTGCCTTGTATGCATGAGGCCCTTGGTCCGATTCCTTGGTTCCATTCCTCAGCAGAAAAAGCCAGAAGTGGAGCTGAAGCTCAAGTGGTAGAGTACTAGTCTACAGTTGTAAAGCTGAGGGACAGTGCACAGGCGCAGAGCTCAGGCCCCACGATCAACAAAAAACAAAACAAAACCAAACAAAATCACAGTCCATTTCAGATGGCTTACTGTTAGCCCTTTTGACCTATGATGATAAGTTACCCGTTACTGGATTGGTTTTAAACAACAAATTTATTTCTACATTCTGGAGCGTGGAGATACAAGATTGCAATGCCAGCATAGTCAGGATTTTTTTTTCTGTGTAATGCGCTGTATTAACTATCAGAAGTAAAATCTATTTGGTTTTATTTAAATCCCATTCATGAAGGCTTGCCTCCATGACTTAATTACCGTCCACATATAAACAAAGGCCCACTTCTGCCTCAAACTGTGATCGTCCTACTTTTGCCTCTCTTATCAACATGTGGCACCAGTTTGTTTTAGATATTGAGGTACCAGTATTCTAATTTTACCATACCAACAGCAAACCTTCTATAACTTCCAGTGTCTAGTTCTTAAGTAGTTAGAATTATAAGCATGTACCACTACATCAAGATGAGTTTTTCTAAAAAGGAATCTTCAGTAGCTCTGCTAACAAAGAGATATTCAATAACTTCTCTTTAGTCTCCAATTCTAGGCCTCTGGAACTTCTTTCTCATTTATCTCCTCACTGAAGCTGGAAAGTTTGTGATAACTTCAGTTTGTTAATGCTTTCAAAATATTCCTTTTTAGACTACATTCTTCATGCTTCATGTCCCATAGCATAGTGATTTTCCTTACTAAAAATATTTGTCTCAGCCAGGAAAGGTGACTGATTCCTACAATCCTAGGTACTCAGGGGGCTGATATGTAAAACTTTAGTTGGAATCCAGCCAAATATTTTCTATCTAAAAGGAAACTGGGTGCCTCTTAATAACATAAAAATCATAATTCCATGTTTGTTATAATAACATCTTACAAATTTAAAGTTATTAATTTAATAACCTTAATAGAAATAAAGAATTAAACATGGATTCTCTAAGGAAATAAAAGTAATTCATTACAACCCTAACTTGTTTTTGGAGAGAGCTGAAATCTCCTTCACAAAACATTAACCAGGTGCCATTGTTACATGCTCCTTTCTGTCATTATCAAAGATGCTTCAAAGGAAACAGACCTAAACTGATATGAGTCCTGGAACATATTATAAATGCCAGCACTGAATGATCACTCCATGGTAAGAAAGACAATCTTCACAAATTTTCACGCACCTGAACAATCCATCCTATTGCTTTGCTCTGAGCCTGGATGAGTTTTCCCATTTGTCCTTCTGTGGAACTGCTTCTGGGGCACATGTGTGTCTTTTCCTTTATTCAGCCGATATGGAGTCTTATTTCCTCTTGCAAACATTCTGAGAAGATATTGCCAGGCCACAAAAAGTATAGATAAAATTTTCATCCCATATTCTCCCCTTACAGTTCTCCTGTCCTGAAAAAGTGTTTACTGAACAAAATGGAACAATGATTGCACAGTCATATAAACCAGAGTGAGCAGTATCACCCTAGTCATAACACCAGAGAGGAACAAGTAGAGGAATCATTATCTGCATTTCACCAGTATCAATTGACCTACTGCTCCATTTGTTTAAGTGGTACAACTAATAGATGTTTTGCTAGCTGCCAGTGGCTCACACCAGCAATCCTAGCTACTCAGGAGACTGAAATCTGAAGATTGTGGTTCAAAGCGAGTCCAGGATAGAAAGTCTGAAAGATTCTTACCTCCAATTGACTACCAAAAAGCTGGAAGTGTTACTGTGGCTCAAGTGGTAGCAAAGCAGCTCAGGGGAAGCACACAGGCCCCAGAACTAGCACACACACAAATACAGATGCTTCTACTTTTCCTGGCCATGTTCTTTTTTATAATGCTTCTTTTGGTGAAGATTTTGTAAGTCAAATAATCTTGATGCCAATTAATAGCTATGCTGTCTTGGGCTTGTCGTCCACATCTTCATCTTCCTTGCCTGTACAATGAAGAAAATTCTTTACAAAACTGGTGCAGTAGGCTAATCCAGTCATAATGTAAGTGTGTGAATGTGTAACCAGGTAAATTGAGGGGATGGGTTGGGAGAGAGAGAGGAATGATTAAATTGGTGACATCAATTAAGATGTACTCACAAAATGACATATTAAATTAAAACTCCTCAAAATAAAAAATAAAAACACCTTTTTACACGACTTATGTATAATTTCTTAAGTAGAAAAAAGTGTAACCAATCCATCAGTGCAATCCACACTGCTTAGGTATAGATTGCAAGTAGCTGTTTTTTTTTTTTTTTTTTTTAAGAATACAGAACAGAGAAGAGTGGAACATATCATTTCCTGACGATCAACTCTACCCCAAAGTTACCATCAATATTGATGTTGACATACAACCTTGATTTCATGCACTGAGAGCATATTTCCCCTCCATCCCTCAATCCTGGGTTTGAACTCAGGGTCAAGATTCTCTCCCAGAGCTTCTCTCACCCACACTCCCTCAAAGCTAGTGCTCCAACATTTGAGCCACAGCTCCAATTCTGGCTCTTTCTGGTTAATTGGAGATGAGTCTCATGGGTTGTCCTGCCCAGGCTGACTTCGAATCATAATGCTCAGATCTCAGGCAGAGAATATAGGTGTGAGCCACCAGTGCTCAGCTTGAGGACATACTTTTGCACTGTAATTCTCCTTCCTGAAACCTCACAGCCACAATCTTAGGAGAAAAGATTCAGAGAGCCCCCAATTGAAGAACATTCTACAGAATGCCCTGTCCCATACTCCTGAAAAAGGAGAAATGCCATCCCTTTCCCTTTGGTGAAAACAATAGATGTTAGATCATTATGACAATAATAATAGATATTATTATAATGCTCACAATATGTATTCCCATCCCCATTGATACCAGGCTTTGTTGTATAACTTACTTTGACCAAGGACATGTGAAAAATGATGACATGTGTCTTTTCTGAGCTTTAGTCCTGTGGTTTACATTCTTTTCTTCCACTGGGAACCTCCAGCAGTCAGTGAATTCCAGAATGTACACCATACTGAGTGGCAGTGGACCTGAAAAAGGATTGGTAGCATGAGAGAAACTAATCAAAGTTGTAAACTATTGTGGTTGGTTTCCCACAGTGAAATTGAGCTCACACTCAGGTCCCAGTTCTAGGTAATCTAGGCCTCTTTCTCTCCACTCCCTCAAACCCCTGTTCATTTTCTGAATATTTTCTCTTCTACCAGATTCTCCTCAGGTGACACCAGATCCTGAGTCTCCTTATCCAAGAAACTGTTTTTAGGGTTAAACATTGCAGCTTCCTATATTACATTATTTTTAGGTGTTTCCTCACTTTTGTCTTTCTGGGGTTTTCAGCCAGAAGCACCCAAGTGTGATAGATCCCGAGATAAAATCGTTCTGCTGGGATTGGGAAGGTGGCTCAGTGGTAAAGTGATTGTTTTGCATGCATGAGGCCCTAGATTCAATTCCTCAGCACCACATAAGCAGAAAAAACCAGAAGTGGCACTACAGCTCAAGTGGTAAAGTGTTAGCCTTGAGCTGAAGAGCTGAGGGACAGTGGACATGCTCAGAAGTCAGGCCCCACAACCGACCCAAAAAAAGTCCCTCTGACACATCTCCCTTGCTTGCTTTCACTCCCCTCAAGTTGGTATATTAAGAGGCCAGAATAAGATGAAGCTCCAGAAACCTTTGGACGGAAAAAGAAACCAACGCATGGGAAGTGAGGGGCGTTTTAGAAGAGATTGGGAGCTGAACACAGGCAGGAAGGCTCATGGCTTCAGCCTCAGCTGTCTTTTGAATCATTGCCCAGTTAACAGCTGTGAGTCTTTGCTCCAAAATCAATGTGGCGAATTCTGCATTTCTTATTGACTCATACACATACACAGACCTAGTTAAGCATCCAGAATGACTTAAAATATAGATTTCCTAAATCAGAAAAATCTGTACCAGAGAAAATGGGCAGAAAGGACTTCATTTAATCAGGTTCAATTAATTTTTACATGCTTACAATTTAACTGAAAGAACATCAAATTCACCCAGCCTTCACAAAATCAAAATATCCAAGCAACTACATTAAACAGGAAGTAAATATTCACAGCACAAATCAGAATTTCTGATGGAGTGGTACTCTCAGAAAATAAGGAATTGGGGTTCAGGACACGTGGAAGACATTTCACTTCAGCATCAAGATTAAATTCATTATCACAGGCTGCAAAAGTTGCTTACTCGGGTTGGGAAGGAGGCTCAGTGGTAGAGAGCTTGCCATGCCTAAGGCCCTGGGTTCGATTTCTCAACACCACATAAGCAAAAAAGAAAAAAGCCGGAAGTGGCACTGTGGCTCAAGTGGTAGAGCGCTAACCTTGAGGTGAAGAGCTAAGAGACAGCGCCCAGGCCCAGAGTTCAGGCACCACGATGGGATCCCACACCCCAAAAAAGTTGCTTACTCTCAGCATGTAAGCACATATCATTTTTTTCTGATTCTTAATAAAACAATAGATGGAAGAGTTTGATTTCCCTTCTCAATTTCAATCTTCAAATTCACATTTTCTTCTAAGGAAGTCATTTATCTTACTCACCTGAAAATACCGAATATGTCTTCAAAGGAGGGTCTTCTGGGCATCAGGGAGCAAAATAAGAGTGAAACAGGCTACAGGAAGCTTAATTGTTCAAGAATAAAGATGTTTGTAATTCCATGGAAAGCCTTGATGTCATAACTAAGCTAGTTTGAAAGGGCTTGTCCTTTCCACAACCTAGGTGGGAAGGTGGTTAGGAGGGAGAGGAGAAATGTCTTATTTTCAGAAAAAGGCAAAAGAATGGTGCATGGGTTTTCTTCTCAGAAGAGAACCTTTAAATAGGATACATTTTTCTCTTCACAAAACACTTAATTATACAGTAGTCCTCTTCACTGTAATTTCCTTCTGTAGTTAATTACCTGTGCTCAACTGTGCTCTGAAAAGATTAAAAGGAAAAAATCTCATATTTTGAAAGAGATCACATTCACATAATACTTTTTTGGATTTTGTGGATGTAAGGTATCACTGTAAATCTCTCTCATTATTTTCCTGGCTCGACTTTGATTTCTGCGATTACAGGTGTGCACTTCCACACCTATTTCACATTACATTTTACATTATATTGTTACAATTCTTCTATTTTATTAGTTACTGTTATTATTGTCTTATTGTACCTAATTTATAACTTAAGCTTTATTGTAGCTATATTTGCCTGTGTAAAAGCATAAAATTTTCATCTTGGTATTTATAGGGTGGCTTCCAGAACTGATTGAGTGTACCAAAATCAGTACAGGCTCCAGGACCATATAGAAAATAGCATAAGTTATACAAAGTAAGCTACACTTTACATCACGTCAAGGTTATATCTATTACCAACATATATGTAACAGTATGTAAATAGTTGCTATATTCAATGTGAGGGGAAGAATTTTTTTCCTGAATATTATAAATTTCTGGTTGGGTGAACACCTAATGTGCAAATTCTGAATACAGAGGGTACATCATTGATTTTAGATATCCACTTGGAATGTATATCCGGAGGCTAAGCAGGAACTACTGTAAAGATCAAAAATAAACTTGAACCTCTTATTTTGACATAGTTATTCACTAAATAAAATGTGGATAAATGTGATTCTGTACCTCTTTCTCCTCTTCTCCCTCCTCTTCCTCCTCTTTTTCTTTTTCTTCCTCCTCCTCCTTCTCCTCCTCCTCCTTCTTCTTCTCCTCCTTCTCCTCCTTCTCCTCCTTCTCCTCCGTCTTCTCCTTCTTCTCCTTCTCCTCCTCCTCCTCCTCCTCCTCCTCCCCCTCTTCTTCTTCTTCTTCTTCTTCTTCTTCTTCTTCTTCTTCTTCTTCTTCTTCTTCTTCTTCTTCTCCTTCTTCTTCTTCTTCTCCTTCTTCTCCTTCTTCTCCTTCTTCTCCTTCTTCTCCTTCTTCTCCTTCTCCTCCTTCTCCTCCTCCTCCTCCTCCTCCTCCTCCTCCTCCTCCTCCTCCTCCTCCTCCTCCTCCTCCTCCTCCTCCTCCTTCTTCTCCTTCTTCTCCTTCTTCCTCTTCTTCCTCTTCTTCCTCTCCTTCCTCTCCTTCTTCTCCTTCTCCTTCTTCTCCTTCTTGTCCTTCTTCTCCTCCTCCTCCTCCTCCTCCTCCTCCTCCTCCTCCTCCTCCTCCTCCTCCTCCTCCTCCTCCTCCTCCTCCTCCTCCTCCTCCTCCTCCTCCTCCTCCTCCTCCTCCTCCTCCTCCTTCTTCTTCTTCTTCTTCTTCTTCTTCTTCTTCTTCTTCTTCTTCTTCTTCTTCTTCTTCTTCTTTCTCGCCGCCGTCATTGTCGTCATCGTCTTCTTCTTTTCTCAGTGCTGAGGATGCAATGCAGGGCCTTGCACATGCTATGCTTGGTCTCTACCACAGTTCTACATCCCAAGACTGTAGAGCTTCTGAAAAGCTAGTTTGAGAATTTTACAATGCTTAATAATCAACACCAATTTTCCTTTTCCTTTCTAGGCTCCAAAATAGGGAAAAGGATGTGGGGGGAGGAAATAAATGGGACAGTCATCTAGGGAAAACTTTGCTGATTATAATATTTTAATTTTTGTTTAGTTGGCATTTAAAATATATTGCTGTATAATTTAAAGCCTATTTTTAAAATTTCTTCATAGGAACAAAGACCAACTAAATTTTTTTGTCATTTGTATGTATAAAGTTCAAAATGCTATCTCTATAAGAATCTTTTCAAACATTCTTTTTTTTGTCAATCATGTGGCTTGATCTCTGTGTTTGGGTGCTGTCCCTCAGCTCTTCAGCTCAAGGTAAGCGCTCTACCACTTGAGCTACAGTGCCACTTCCTTAAACCATTTTTTTGACATGACTTCTACTATCTCCTTTGAGGCAAAGCTGAAGTCTATATATTAAATATTCTAATCATCATGTGCAATAATTAGGAAGGATAAAACAAAAGAAATCATGAAAAATATGTCAAACACAATAAAAAGGACAATTACCCATCAAACAGATGCTTATCATCTTGACAGTTGGAGAACAACAGTCTGAGAATTTGCAGAATTCGTGAAAGGACAATATTTGAATTCAAAAGAAAGAGGAAAACACTTAAAATATTGAAAGACAAACATGCACCAATCGGTCATGCCTATAATCCTAGATGCTTAAGAGGCTCATTAGTGGCTAAAGACAAGCAAGATATAACTAGATAACATCAACTGATAACTTTTCATATTTCAAAAAAGGACAGTATAACAGAAGTGAAAATATATGCAACAGATAGAGGGCATATATTTGTTAATGCTACAATATTAATGCTACAATGATCCTGAGTCTTAACTATTTTTATATCTTCTAATTCTATATAAATTATTTCTGAATAGGATATTTATTTAAAGAACATATGGAAATTAATAGTCCATAGGAGAAGCATATGCAATAAGCTCCTCTTTAGTATCTAAGAAAAAAGAAAAAGTGACTAGCATGACCATTATATAAGAAGATGACACAAAATATATTAATGCATTTGTGGAGAAATTGCTATACTCCAAACAGCAGATCGATTTGTATAATACTGCAAACACTTTATCTAGCAAGTTTTCAAGTCTTCAAAAGGTCAAAGAGAATTGTATAGGATCCATGCATGACACTTCTATGAATATATAGAGAAGTAAAAACTTGTTTGCACAGGTAATGTAGTTCATTGACAGTACACTGGAATGGTATATGTTAGACCCTAGAAATAATCCGCAAAAACAAATTTTGAAAAGATACACTTGTACCTGAATTTTATATCTATTTTAATGTCTGTTCTAAAGTTTACAGATTTTCTATTTGAAGAAATGCAAGTTTGTGAAAATTACGCTTGAAAAACCCATGCTTGTCTAATTCGCTTCCAAACCACTAAAATGTATACAATAAAAAGGAGATAATATATTGCATGTGAATTACATGTCAGCAATAAACTAGTCAAAAATATTTCACACAAAATTCAGAATACCTAGAAATATTTTCGCTGTTGGCTAAAAACTCTCTGTAAACTACAGCTTTTATTTATTTATTTATTTATTTATTTATTTTTTGGTCAGTTGTGGGGCTTGAATTCTGGGCTTGGGCACTGTCCCTCAGCTCTTCAGCTCAAGGCCAGCACTCTACCACTTGAGCTACAGCGCCACTTCCGGTTTTCTGGTGGTTTATTGGAGATAGGAGTCTCACGGTCTCTCTTGCCCGGGCTGGCTTTGAACCACGATCCTCAGATCTCAGCCTCCTGAGTAGCTAGGATTACAGGCATGAGCCACCAGCGCCAGGCTTAAACTACAGTTTTTTAAAACGAAGATGTGATTTCTGTGTATTTTAAGTTTATACAGAGATAACTAAATCAAAAAGTGTATGTGATAACTGGAATACCTTGAAATTAGGTATCTCTTATGAATAATTAATAACTTTTTCTGGAAGAAATTTTAGAAATGAAAGAAGACACATATATATGCATCTGCATTTTATGAAAGCCATATGTTACTTGCTCAATCAAATTGCTTTTCTCTACTTTGCTAGGAAAAAGTATTCTCAACATACGAGCCAATAACAATGAAAAGAAACAAAATACACAATCATGGTGATTTATTTGGGAAAATAATAAGTGAAATAAAAAAATTCCACTTAAGGGCCTCCGATATTAGTGTCTATGAAGATATTCCTGAATGCCAACATCCACTGAATTTTTGGAATTTTAATTTCTACTAACATATGAAAACTAGAACAAGAAAAGAAATATAGTCTTAGATCAAACCAGCCTTGGAATATTTTTTTGAGGGGGTCCGGTGGTGGGGCCTGAACTCTGGGCCTGGGCGCGGTCCCTCAGCTCTTCAGCTCAAGGCTAGTGCACTACAATTTCAGCCACAATGCCACTTCTTGCTGTTTTTTTTTTTGCTTATATGATGCTGAGGAATCGAACTCAGGGCCTCATGCATGCAATGCAAGCACTTTACCTCTGAGTCACCTTCCAAGCCCTGGAATAATTTTCTTAATGGTTTTCTTTTTCTTTTTTTTAAATTTTATTAATAAAATTTTTATTGTGAAAATACCTGCAGAGGAGATACAATTTCTGTTTTTTAAGGTCTTCAAGCATTTATTTATCTTATTTTATTTTTAATTTTTTCTTATTGTGAAAATATCATACAGAGGAGTTACAATTACATGGGCAAGATAATGAATACATTTCTTATCAAGCATTGTTGCCTCTTCTTTGTTTTCCCTTTCCATCCCTTCCCATCCTTCCCCTATCCCCCTCTCAATCCTGCTCCCCTCAAGCAAAGACGTGAAGTTCATTTTTGCACATAACCTATTGTACATCTCATTGTTGCAACGGATCCACATGTATCCCTATTTAAACTATTTGTGTTTTCACTTCTCCTCCACAAATTATACCAACCTAAAATTCAGTGAAAGCAGGGGTTACACCATGGGGGAGAGACATACAAAGCAACAAAAATATAATCTTATAAATGTGTTAGAAACAACAACATGAAAGAAAAATGCATTTGAATACATAACTTAGGGTTCATTTTTCTAACATCAACTTATCTGACCTTTTCTGCTTGACTCAGACATATACTAGTCATTGCAAATAAGGGAAACCATGGGACCTAAGTTTCTTTGGGCCTGGCTTACTTCACTTAATATAATTTTCCCAATACTTTTCATTTCCTAAAAAATGTAGCAATGTCATTCTTTCCTGTGGAGGCATAGCATTCCATTGTGTATATACACCACATTTTCTTGATCCATTCATCTACTGAGGGGCATCTGGGTTGGTTCCATATTTTAGCTATGGTAAATGCTGCTGCAATAAACATAGTCCTGCTGGGAGCTTTAGTGTGGCCTTGTTTGTGATCACGTGGGTAAATGCTGGGTCATAGGGGAGCTCTATGTGGAGCATTTTCAGGAACCTCCATACTGCTTTCCAAAGTGGTTGAACAAATTTACACTCCCACCAACAATGTAGTAAGGTTCCCTTCTGTCGACATTCCCTCCAGCATCTGTGGTTATTAGAGTTCTTGATTATAGCCATTCTAACTGGGGTGAGGTCGTATCTCAATGTTGTTTTGATTTGCATTACTTTTATGGCAAGGGAGGTTGAGCATTTCTTCATGTGTCTATTGGCCATCCTTCTTTCCTCTTCAGAGAAGATTCTCTTTAAGTCTTTAGCCCAATTATTTATTGGGAAGTTGTTTCTTTGAAGATAGGTTGTTGGTGGATTTAATTTATTGAATTCCACGTATATTTTAGATATGAGACCCTTGTCTGTTGTATGGCTAGTGAAGATCTTCTCCCAATCTGTGGGCTTTCAATTGATCTTGCTAGCTATGTCCTTTGCCATACAGAAGTTCTGCAATTCCATGGAATCCCATTTGTCCAACATTTCTTTGATTTGTTGTGTTTCTGGGTCTCTATTAAGAAAATTTCGGCCTGTGCCAAGGAGTCCTAGGGTTTCTCCTATTCCATCCTGTAATGTTTTCAGGGTGTCTGAATCTGAGGTCTTTGATCCATTTGGAATTGATTCTGGTGCAGGGTGATACATAAGGATCTAGCTTAATTTTCTGCAATTAGTTGACAAATTTTGCCAGCACCATTTACTGAAGAGGCTGTCTTTCTTCCATTCTACTTTTTTAGCTCCCTTATCGAAAATAAGATGGATATAAGTCTGTAGGCTCATTTCTGGGTTTTCAATTCTATTCCATTGGTCCTGAGGTCTGTTCTTGTGTCAGTACCAATCTGTTTTGATTACTATGGCTTTGTAGTAGAGTTTGAAATTTGGTACTGATATTCCTCCAGCACTGTTCTTTCTGTTTAGGATCGTTTCAGCTATTTGGGGTCTTTTATTGTTCCATATGAATTTTTGGATTGCCTCTTCTATTTCCTTGAAGAATGATGAAGGAATATTGATAGGTATTGCATTGAATTTGTAGATAGCCTTGGGAAGTATTGCCATTTTCCGGATTTTGATCGTTCCAATCCAGGTATATGGGAGTTTTTGCCACTTTCTAAGTTCTGTTTTGATTTCCTTTTTCAGGTTTTTTAGTTAAGATAATTACTAGGTATTTTATTTTGGGGGGGGCTATTACGAATGGAGTTGCTTTCCTAATTTCAGTCACACTTTTCTCATTGTTGGCATATAGAAAAGCCATTGGTTTTTGAGGGTTACTGCTACTCTGCCAAAGTTTTAAATCAGTTTGAGTAATTTGGGAGTGGAGTTTGTGGGATTCTTTAAATACGAGATTATGTCATTTGCAAAGAGGGGAGTATTACTTCTTCTTTCCCTATCTGGATCCCCTTTATGTTTGCATCTTGTCTTGTTGCTTTAGCGAGGCATTCCAATACTAGATTGAAGAGAAGTGGAGACAATGGACAACCTTGTCTCCTTCCTAAGTTAAGAGGAAATGGCTTTAGTTTTTCACCATTAAGTATAATGCTTCCTGCAGGTTTGTCTTATACAGCCTTTATTGTATTGAGGAATGTTCCAATGAATTCCTAATTTTTCCAAAACCTTCATCATAAAGGGGTGTTTGGTCTTGTCCAATGCTTTTTCTGCATCTATTGAAATACCCATGTGTTTCTTATCCTTGCTCCTGTTGACGTGATGAATAATATTATTTGATTTGTGTATATTGAACCAGCTTTGCATACCTGAAATGAATCCTGTTTGATTGTGGTGTATGATTTTTTGGATGAATTGTTGAAGTCGATTGGCCAAAATTTTGTTGAGAAGTTTTGCATCAATATTCACCAAATAAATGGGTCTACAAAAATAAAAAAGAAATGGATTTACCGTTCTCTTTCTTTGATGAGTCCCTGCCTGGTTTTGGGATGAGGGTTATTGTAAAGCACATGGGCAGCAAAGATGGCGCTGAGTGTGAGTTGAGTGGCCAGAGGCCAATTTGCTTTAGGTTTAGTGCTTAACCAGCCCGAGGAAGCTTAGGGACATGATAATGTGTGACCTTGACAGTGATTGGTTCCTTCTCCTCCACTGCCATGCCACTTGCTGCTCTTTTATTTGCTTTAAAAAGGGCTTGCTCTGTGTTAATAAATGAGTTTTCCTACTTGACTTGACTCCCCGCTGGGTCTGATTGTCTCCCAGGCTAAGGGGGCTGAGGAACATGAGAATATCCGTGTTACCTTTCCTCAGACCACGTCCATCTTTTGTGGGATGGACAAAGACTGGACATCTGGCGCCCAACTTGGTGCTTGAAAGGGAAAGATACCGGCTGAGGCTAAATGGTCTCTCAGGGTAAGTGAAACCCTTAATATGTGTAATGCTATCTCACAGAAGAAGGAGGAGAGGCAACATTAGGCCTAGAAGGAGTAAAGGAGAACTTGGGAATTGAGAAGGAACAAGAATGGGTCAAATTTGATGGAGAACACACTGAAACATGCACAGTGGAAATCAAAACGAGGGTGAAAGTTACTCCCTCTGACTCAGGTGCTCCTGACGGTCCTAAGCCCCCTCCCTATTCCCCCTATTGGGGAGGAGGTACGGAACCCCACTCGACCCTCAAGAGGTACCTGCAAGTCCTGGATCCCTACCGACCTTCTGTGTAGGGGCCAAGGCCTTGGGAAGTAACCTACTCAGAGGCCTACCCTGGAAGGGAAGGGCTAATTGAAAGCCTGGACCCTAGGCCACAGGATTCACTTCCCCAAGCATATGGGGTCAATCTGGCACCAGGATCTAACAGGTCCTGGGAATGGTATCCATGGGAAGCTAAAGATCTTAATGAGCTCCACAAGGAGGTGGTGGTATATGGCCCAAACTCTACTTGGGCCCAGAACTTTTTACAGGATATTGCTTATCACCCATGTGTCCTTAAGGACTGGCTGGATGTGACCAAAGCTGTCCTTACCAGTTCTGTTTATTAAATGATGTGCTTTCTTTAAGGAGGAATGCGGAGTGTAAGCAAAGAATATATGGCAGGCTCAACCCAAGATACCTATTACTTATGCCATGTTAACAGGGATGGGGTACTCCACTGGAGTCAAACAGGCCGCAATACCTGGCCCCTACCATGACCAGGTGAGGCAGGCAGGACTTGCCGCATGGTACAAACTGGGCGATGGGCCTACTGAGTCCCCCATAGCAGGTGTAAAACAAAAACCTGGTGAGCCTCTAGCTGAGTTTGTAGACTGAGGCCAACAGAGCGTTCACCACCAGCTACCAGCAGGTAACTTCTGAGATCAGTTCGTAAAGCTGCTGGTGTGGGAAGGAATGAATGAAGACCATTGCATGGCCTGCACGGGATTGAGAGAGAGTTCCTTGAGCAGATGGGTGGTGGCCTCACAGGATGTGGGAGCACAACAGCAACAGTCCCAATCATTAACTTTAGCTTTACAGGCTAAGACATCTGCAATGACTGAGGCTATTACCAGGTGCTGGCAGCCCAGGGTCGAGGAACCGCAAGACCATGGGGAGAGGGACTTGTTTTAAATGAGGGCAGGAGGGGCACTTTAAGAGGGACTGTTTACAACAATTCCTGCCAACGGGGTGGGGAGGGGCAAACTGCCCCTACACCCTGTCCCAGGGGCAAGGAGTCATACTATTGGAAAAAGGATTGTCCATCCAAGTTTTATTTACATGAGAAGCCCTATTTGGGTGTAGCATCGGCCATTAACCAAACCTAAACTTGTAGCCCTATACCTTATGGTGGAGGAACAGAAAAACCTTGGGCACATACACCCTACTGTGAGTCCTTGGAACACACCGGTATTTGTTATTCAAAAAGCATCTGAGGCTTGGCACATGCTCCAAGATCTATGTTAGGTAAATGAAAGGATGGAGCTAGTAGGAACGCCCCTAAGAAGCATGCCCTGGACTCCCACTATACCTCAAGAATATACCTTGGTTTGGATTGATATTAAAGATTTTTTTATATCACCCTGCATCCAGATGACTGTGAGAAATTTTCTTTCTCCATCCCTTCTCTTAATTTTCCCAGCCTGATCGGAGGTTTGAATGGATGGTGCTGCCACAAGGAATTACCAATAGCCTGGCATTTTGCCAACAATACACTTGCAACAATACACTTGCAACACACTTTTAGGGCCTGTTTTAGGTTTAGATACCTCCGTTGCTTATGCCTACATGGATGATATAATTCTGGGGCACCAAGACCCCGGACACTTGGAGGGCCTTCTGGCCCTGGTTCTCACCATATTAAAAAAGGGGGGTTTTACCATAGCCCTCAATAAAATTCAAAAGGTACCCCTTTTAAAATGCTCAGGTTCCACCTTACCGTGACTCAGGCCAGCCCCATTAAGCCTTTGCTGGATATTCCAGCCTCTCTAACCTTAATCCAACTTCAGACTCTTTTAGGGGAAATCAATTGGATGTTGCCATGGGTTTCTGTCCCTAAAGATAGTCTTGTGCCCTTATTTGCCCTACTAAAAGACAGGATGTCCCAAGAAGTTATTACATTACAGAAAGCCATCAGGCAATATTTTTACAGTTCCATAGCTTTGTTTACCATTAATATTTTAAATTTTTCAAAAAGGGCAACTGAATCCAGATTTCAGAAGCACTGGGAACATCTAAACTCTAAGCCCCAAGTAAAAGTCAGGTGAATGGACCCCCGACAAAACAATGTAGAGGACCTGACCTCCTAGCTTCTATGGGCAGGGGATTTGGATGCATTATTTCCAATAGGGGAGAAAGCGCCCATTTGGATACCTTCCAGGAACCTTAAGTTTTTTATCCATTTCCTCTATACAGGAGGATGTTCAAGGATAAACTAACCAACAAGAAAAGAAAAATGTCTATCGTGGCCTAGGCTTGTGTTTAAAAGAGGAAAGCCAGAAAGATAACCATTAACCATCCCCAAGGGCAACCAGCCGTTGAGAAGCCTTGTGTTCTCTAACAATTGCAGATGGCGATACTCTGGCTGTTAGCTGTCCTGACCGTCCCAGTCCTGGCAATTGCCCTACGGAATCTGCATCAACCTCAACAAGTGACCTGTGCAGTGATCAGCGCTGGCAATGCAGAAATCATCAGTAGCACCACAAGAGAAGCTGTCCATTAGACCTGGTGGCCTGACCTTCATTTTGATCACAACCTTATGACATTATGTACGGACTGTTTAATATTTCTGTAGGAGCTAATTATTTTAATCTTACCTGCTTTAATTGTCCTTTTATTAATTGCTTGTATAACGACATTATTGAATCCATACTTATTGTTAAACAATCACCTTTTGTTATGCTTCCAGTTTAGATCTTTTTCAACCCCACAGGCAAATAGCTGGATTAGAACAAGCCCCACCTCTGGACTCTTCAGTGGCAAAGACTGCTATCCCATTCTTGACTAATGTTAAAGGACTGCTAATGACATTTCATGGCCTGGTAATGCTTTTCCTGATGGTTTTCCTATGCCTTCCTTGCATTATACGTGCACTGCAAAACTCATATGAGCTTAGCCAGCCAGTTACATAAGATCAAGCTCCAAGGGAATGAATTTCCCTCAAGAGTAATCACAGCCAGAGACCAGTAAGAGGGGGTGTCAGTCTGACCAACCTAAGACAGGGCCTTCAGCTTCACTCTGAAGAAGTTCCTGATGACGGGTAAGGCAGATAAGGCAATCCACCCAACCTAAGACAGGTGGGTTCACTTCTTTAAACAAAGAAGGGGGAGAAGTTGGGAGCTCTTGGGAGCTAGGAGTAAAGCTCAAAGCTCCTCTTGACCCCTGTGCTCGCTTAAAGGCACGTACAAGGAACTGGCTTACTTAAAAGACACCAGGTACCCAGGATTACTTTGCTACGTCTGCAGTTTGTTTTATATTTTCATGTTTTTCTGGACTATAGTAGAATGGCCTGAGTGTGGGGGCCCATGAAGATGCACCGTGTGGCATGTGTAGGATTCCCAATACCCAGGGTGCTCCCATGTTCTGAAGAGAATGACCTTACAAGATACTGACTTTTATATATGCCCAGGAATTACTTGAACTGCTTTGGACATGTCTAACTGTGGTGGGACTGATGTTTATTACTGTGCTAGGTGGGGATGTGAGGTAACTGGGACAGGCTCTTGGATCATGCACGAGGGCCCTCCCTATCCTTGTCTGGCGAATCAGGCCCGCCAGACTTGCCTCGAACCCCCAGCATGGCCAATGCTATTCTTACCAATGTAATCCTGTAAAAATAACCATTACAGAGGAGGGAAAAGGATAACTAATTTAGAGGTGGGTCTGCCATTAAAACAAAAAAGGGGGAATCTGTAGAACACATGGGCACCAAAGATGGCTCTGAGAGGGAGTTGAGTGGTCAAAGCCCAATTTCGTTTACATTCAGTGTGTAACCAGCCGGTGGAAACTTAGGTGCATGGTAGGGTGTGACCTTGACAGTGATTGGTTCCTTCTCCTCCAAAGCCATGCCACCCAATGCTTTTTTTTTTTTGCTTTAAAAAGGGCCTGTTCTGTGTTAATAAATGAGCTTTCCTGCTTGACTTGACTGACCGCTGGGTCTGATTATCTCATGGGCTAAGGGAGGCTGGGTAACAGGTGAGTGGCCACATTACCTTTCCTTGGCCCCCATCCATCATTCGTGGGACGAACGAAGACCCGACAGGTTTTGATGGTTTCATAGAATGAGTTCGGTAGTGAACTTTCTTTTTCAATTTCATTGAAGGGTTGGAGGAGTATTTGTGTGAGCTCTGCTTTGAATGCTTTGTAGAATTCTGCTGTAAAACCATCTGGTCCTGGGTTTTTCTTAGATGGGAGCACTCTAATTGCTGTTTCTACTTCAATACTTGATATGGGCCTGTTAAAATGATTTAACTCATCTTGGTTTAGTTTCGGCATGTCAATATTTGCTAGGAAAAGATCCATTTCTGCCAAGTTCTCAAATTTATTAGTATAAAGTTTTGAGAAGTATTCCCTTATAATGTTCTGAATCTTGCTTGTTTCTCTGGTGATGTTTTATTCTAACCTCTAAGTTTATTTATTTGGGTTGTTCTGTTCTCTTTCTGATAAGGTTTGCTAAGGGTCTGTCAATTTTGTTAATTTTTTAGAAGAACCAATTCTTTCTTTTGTTGATTCTTTCTATGGTTTTTGTGGATTCTAATTCATTTAATTCGGATTTAATTTTAATTATTTCTTTCCATCTACTGGATAGGGGTTTATATTGCTGCTCTTATTTAAGGAGGCTCAGATGCCTTATTAAACTGTTGGTTTCAGATCTTTCCAATTTGTTGATGTAGGAACTCAAAGCTATAAACTTGCCCCTGAGTACTGCCTTTGCTGTTTCCCAGAAGAGCTGGTAATTTGTGTGTTCATTTTTGTTGAATATCATGAACATTTGAATTTCCTTTCTAATCTCTTCCATGACCCACTGGCGATTCAGCAGTGTGTTGTTCAGCCTCCATGTGTTACAGGACTTTCTGTGGTGGCTATTGGTGGTGAGTTCTATTTTTATTCCCTTGTGGTGTGAGAGAATGCAAGGCATAAGTTCAATGTTTTTGAATTTCGACAAGTTTGCTTTGTGGCCTAAAATGTGGACTATTTTGGAAAATGTTCCATGTGTTGCTGAGAAAAACGTGTATTCTGAAGCTGTTGGGTGAAACATTCGGTAGATGTCTGTGAAATCTAGTTGATCTATGCAGTTGTTTTGATCTGCGATTTCTCGAGTTGATCTATCTAGTGGGGAAAGTGGTGTGTTAAAGTCCCCAACAATTAATGTCTTTGGATCTGTGTGGGATATGAGGAAAAGTAGTGTTTCTTGGATAAATTTAAGTGCTCCATTGTTTGGTGAATAGGTATTTACAATTGTAATATTCTCATGGAGGAGAGATCCCTTAATTATTAGTATGTAGCGACATTCTTTATCTTTCCTTACTAATTTTAATTTGAAGTCTATTTTATCTGATATTAGGATAGCAACTCCTGCCTTTTCATGGGGGCCGTTTGCTTGGTAGATTTGGTTCCAGCCTTTCACATTGAAAATGTGCTTGTTTTTATGAGCAAGATGTGACTCCTGAAGGGAACAGACAGAAGGATTTTTGCTTTTTAACCAACTGGGCAGTCTGTGTGGTTAATTGGAGAGTTAAGTCCGTTAATGTTGACAGATAGGACTGAGAAGTATTTGGGAGTTTCTGCCATTTTATGCACCTTCTTGGGGTCTGCAGCAACTGCGTTCTTCCTATGGTTATTGGATTCTCAGTTTGGGTGTGGTTTCTTGGCCTTTATTGTGGTCTTGTTAGTTTTCTCTGTGTAGGAAATCATTAAGAATATTTTGTAGGGCTGGTTTGGTGGAGATATATTGTTTCAGTTGTTCTTGGTATGGAAGATTTTTAGTTTACCTTCGGTTATGAAGGAGTGTAAAGCTGGGTACAGTATTCTTCCTTGATAGTTGTTTGTCTGTAGTTCATGGCATACATCATTCCAGGCTCTTCTTGCTTTGATTATCTTTGCTGAGAAATCTGAGATGATTCTAATTGGTTTCTCTTTACAGGTGATTCATCTTTCCTCCTTGAGAGCTTTAAGGATCTTTTCCTTGGTCTGAATTGATCCAGTGTGGCTTATAATGTGACAGTGGAATGTCCTATTCTGGTCTGGTCTATTTGGAGTCCTAAAACTTATTGTATTTGAATAGGCTGCTAGGATCCTGTTAAACAAATTTCCTAGACCATTAACTTCTGTTTTTAAGTGCTCCTCTACACCCATTATGCTCAGAGTAGGCCTTCTGATGGTGTCTTCCAAATGTTGAATAGATCTATCATATTTCTTGGATTTGTCTTGGATGGTTTTATGTTTCTTCTCTATATTATCCATGCTATCATCAATCCCCAAGACTCAATCGTCTGCAGGTTCTAACCTACTATCAAGACTTTCTACTTTGTTTTTTTTTCTTTTATTTCTAGTTGGTCGGCTTTGATGGCTTCAAATTCTTTGTTGGAACTTTGTTTTAGATCTTGTATGGACTTCTTTACTTCCTTAATTTGGTGTTCAGTGTTTATTCTCAAATCACGTAGTTGATTAGTTATGGTTTCCTTGGACTCCCATTCCTTCTGCTGGGTTCCATTCAGCATTCCCTTTGTGGACTCCCTGAGTTCTTTCAGTTCTCCATTTATGGATTCCATGAATGCCTTTAATGATCTTTGTGTATTCTCATCCTGTTCTCTCAATTCCTGTATTACTCTTTGATTAGCTTCCACCAGTTCATGCGGTTCCTGTAGCTCTCTTTGACTGATCTCAGCCTGCTCACACGATTTCTTTATTTCAGTTTGAGTGCTCTCAAGCTGCTCATGCAATTCCTGTATCAATGTTTGAGTAGCTTCCTCATGCTCATGATATTCCCTTACTGGCCTTTCTTTTGCCTCCTCTCTCTCCCTATCATGCTCACACAGAGTTCTTTGCAGGTTTTCAATCTTTTCATTTACCATGTTTACCAGTAATGTGTGTAGAGCTTTTTGGGAACTCTCCTCTGGATTATTAATTAACTGTTCTGTCCACTGTTTATCATGAGGGGGAGTTGAGATACCCGGACTTGCCATTTTTCTTGTCTTCTTCCTGCTTGCTCAGCCCATTTCGGATGAAAGTAACACCAGTTTTGTGCTAGATCTCTATGTTAAGGGAAGCATAAACCAACGTCTGCAGTTGCTCAGTCAAAGTCTGCAGATACACTCTAGTTCAACAGATTTATCTATTCAATATCAAACAACCATGTATTAATGGGTTATGAACCCCAAAGAAGATTTTGGCAAACTAGAAATTATTAGGTTTAAGGAGAGATGTGGGTAAAAATAGAGATAAAAGGATACGGAAAGGCAGAGGGTAAGTTAACTTAACTAAGTCCTAATCTCAAAGCATAAAATAAGTTGGATAGAATGATAGTAGAGAGAGAGAAAAGAAAAGAAGAGAAAGATAGTAAAACAGACAAGAAAAAAATAGAAAAACAAATATTAAAAATTAAAAACTGAAACACTTAAAAACTTTAAAATTATGCAAATTTAAAAACGTAATATTCAGTGAAGAATGTGGATAGATAAAATAAGGGTACAGATAAAAAGGAGATGTGGGAAACTTAAAAACTGCTTAAAATATTATATAGATATAAAAAGGTAGTACTACTATTAAGCAATTTAAATCTAAAAGGTTTTGAATTGAGTAATGCATTTCTGGATTAAATGTGTACACAATGGGGGATAAGATCTGATAATTGAATACCGGTATATCTGAGGATGAGCAGAAGAGCAATTAAGTCATGCAAAGAAGAACAAGAGAGAAGAAAAGGTGAAAAGAAGATCAGTAGCGCTAAGCAAGAAAGAAAAAACAGAAAAGAAAGAAAAAAAGAAAAAAGAGAAAAAAGTACACACTTATACTCTTAAAATAAAAATTATTAGAGGAAGAAAAAAGTTAATAGAAAACAATTTTATTTAAAAAAAAGTTCAATATTAAAAATTTTAAAAAGTTTAAAATTTTTTTAAAAAACAGGTACAAAAAAGTTCTTTGAATTTTTGGGGAGGTTGGGAAGATCCTGTATCTCCCTTGTGTCCTTAACCTGTCTCTAGTTGGAGTCTCTGGTCTGCTTGTGGTGTTTGATTTTGCTGTGGCTTGGTTGGTTTCTTAAGTCGGTTAGTTTGAGCAGGCCGAAAAATGTTCTGCTTATCCAGGATTTTTTTATCCTCCTCCCAGGCTAGTTCAATGGGAGGGAGATCTGCTTTGAGTATCACAAAAGAGAGAGGTGGCTGTTTCCTCTAGTTTAGAGATGCTGTATTGTGGCTAGGTTCTGGGTAGAATTGAGGCCTTTCAGCAAACAGTATCTTTTCCCTGAGGGGCTAGCTTCTGAGTCACTCACAGAGCCCAGCCTGGAGCCTTTTTTAGGGTTTATGTTTGCTGTATTTCAATTGATTTAAAAGGCTGCTGTAGGGAGGGGCACCCTCTGTCTCTGTGTACCCAGTGAAGAAATCCACTTCTGGGGCTTGCAGCCTGTGCTCGGTGACTTTTTCCTTGGTGGAGCTGAGCTTAGCAGGTCAGGTTAGGTTCCTTTGACCTGCTAAATTACTCTTGTTTTGTTCCAATGCCTGTGTTGGAGATAGATACTCAGCCAGGCCTTTGTCAGTATCAAAGATGGAGATCTCTGGTAGTGGGGAGGGGAGGAGTGGCCTTCCCTCCTCTGATCCCTGAGAAGGAGTGAGGATGTCAGGCTTCTACTCACGCCAGAATCTTGGTTTCTGTGTTGTCTCTGGTCTGTGAACTGCAGGATTAAGATGTCTGCTCCTTGTCAGTTCTTGCTGGTGTTGAGTAGAATCCGCTCACCTGCTGCCTCTGGTGCCTTCGTCCCAGACTCTCTGTGTAGCAGGTATAGCGGCTCCGGCCACCGCTGCAGCTGCCACCGCAGCTGCGGAGGCTGGCAAGTGCTCAGATCTGTCTCCTTGCCTCGATTTTCCCTCTCTGGCTTAATTCTCTGTCCTGTGATGGCAAACTTGGTGTGATTCTCTGGCTTAGGAATGTTTACTGGAACAAAAAACTGTTTCTATGTGAGAGCTTTTTTAGCCTACAGTTTGTCTGCCATCATTCCGGAACTCCCTCTGAAACTTTTATTCAAATATTTTTCATTTCAAAGATAAGCAGTCTATTTTTCTAAAAGTTTCCTAGTGTAAAATAACTAATATTTCAATAGAAAGTAGAGTTTATTAATTTCAAGGGAATTTTAGATATACACATGATATTGTAGTAACGTTTATAGTATATTACTTGAAAAAATTCTGTTCAAACTCTTAAATATTTGTGTGTAATGAGAGGGAGAGAGGAAGATAATTCATACTGGTTAGGAATTTGCAATGCTTCAAAAATCTATTCAATAATTTGTTATAAGCACATAATCAAGCTACCTGGTATGGCTTAGTTTTTTTTGTTTCTTTATTTATTCAAAATTTTAACATGGATGCATGCACAGTGGTAACATTAAAATTATTAATTAAAAAACCAATATTGCAAAATCATAGACAGGTATCATATGTTCAATAGTTAGCACTTATGATTCTAATAATAATTTTGATGAAGATGATGATGACCAAAGTGTAACCTGATAATGACAAGGTTGTGATTGAAAAGGAAAAAAAATTATACATCTTTTAAGCCAGATTTCTCACATTGAATACATAGTACTAAAAAGCATTGGATTAATACAATAACAATAGGAGAGTTTCAATATCAAGAAATACAATCATATAAACAGGTGAGAAAGTAAAAACCCTAACGTTATTCTTTCAGTCTCTCTAAATATACTCACTTTTCTTGGTACTATTGTTTTCTTATAAATAAAATCGTTTATTTGCACATGTTGATTATACCACATAGATAAAATATAATAAGCTGAGTGCTTTCTGTTACAAATGATCTTGTTTGTTCTAGCCTTGGGAATTTAGGAGAAAGCCTTTCACTACCCACATAGCCATTGGCTTAGATATATATCTCTAGAAATTAACAACACATGCCTCAAGCATGCTTCACTCATTAGGCAGAAATCCATGATCAGTTTTAGTTTCCATCCAGTTAACTGGAGAAAATCTGTGTATAAATTTATTAAGAACACTTGGCAACAAATAAAGCAATAAGAAAAATATTGATGGACTAAAATGTAGTTTTCAACTTAGTGTGATTAGTTCAATTACTATTCTCATAAAGACACTATTCAATAACCAATGTTTTCCAATGACATATTCTTCCATATAGCTGTAAACACATGACACAATTTACATAATACCACTTACATATCTGGAGTTACGGTCCTTAGAGCCAAGAGGAAAATTTATTCTTATTTCTGCATGAAACAATTTCTGACTTTATACCAACAAACTGAATTTGACTCTTTCCTTATTTAAAAGCTAAGGGGGAAAATGAAAGGACTCCTCACTTTTCTTTTTTATGCTCTAGAAGTCAACAAATATATTCTTTAATATTTCTGATCGGTTACATCCATTTACAGATGAGAAATGTAAGGCCAGGAGTCACTGTAATGAGTAAATAATGATACTAGAATGTGCGTCTGATCTCTTCACTCTGTGTGCTTACAAAGAGAGTAATTTGGTCATGGAAAGGACCAATATGAAAAGACTATGGGGAAAAACATACTTTGTAAAAGGTTGTTTAAGACTAGGTGACCAGTAATGATTACATGAAACAGGCTGTTGTCAGGGGCATAAAAAGATGTTCATAGAAATCATATCAGTGACAGAAACTCAGAAAATCTTGATCATTCATCTTATCTAATGAGTGGGAGCAGAAGGGTAAGAAGAAATCTAAAGTGTTCTACATCTCTGGCCAGGCAACTGTGTTAGTGATATCCTTGGTGATAGAGATTGCCGGTTGAAATGATGGATTTCGGGGGAAAAAAGCTCTGATAATTCTAAAGTTTATATTAAGCAGATGCAAAGATAGGTTTGTTTAGACATTATCAAAATATCCATGACCATGAATATGAAAAAGAATAATAAAATAGGGGGCATTATTAAAGGGAAGAGGAAAAGGAAAGTTCTGACACAATTCTGAACAATGTGAGTACCAGTGTGGACAAGATTGGAAAAATGAGATAAATAAGGAAACAAGAAAGTAATAAACGCAGAGTTACATAATTAAAGAAAGGAAGGAATTTGCAGGAAGAAAAGGTCAAAACTGTTACAGAGATATTGAAGGAAATATGCTATTTGGATTTGAAATCTAAAAAGATATAGACAAGTTCAATAAGAACAGTGTTTTGGCGATATCTCCATGATGAAATAAACCTGTCAATCAACCTGCCACAAATTTTTATATGTAGGCAGTGCTCTTATAAACTTCAAGCTTTTATTGAATGGAAGAGTTCAGACATTACCCTCACCACTAGGATTATACTCCTAAAAAGATAAGGCATTTTGCCTTAATGCCTTTCTTTCATTTTCTCTTACACATTGGCAAGTAGGGAAGAATTCTGATGTAACAATAATACAATGTCCACTTGTAATAACACAACATCTAGGATCTAGTGTTAATTCGGATATTTACTAATTAGCTCCATAATTTATGGGTATTTATATTTCTCCTAGGTAAACTAATGAGCTCCAAGAAAATGTCCCTAAGGAGCGTTTCAATTCTAGTGTCCATTTCCTATCAAATGGAATATTGTTATTCTTTCTGATGGAGGCAAAGAATTCATTTGAGAATATATATACCACATTTTCTTGATCCATTCATCTACTCAAGGGCATCTGGGTAGGTTCCATATCTTAGCTATGGTAAATAATGCTACAATAAATATAGTTGTGCTGGAAGATTTAGTATGGTCTTGTTTGTGATCATTTGGGTAAATTCCCAAAAGTGGGATTGCTGGGCCATAGGAGAGCTCTAGGAGTTTTTTAAGGAACCTCCATACAATTTTCCAAAGTGGTTGAACAAGTTTGCACTCCCAATAAAAATGAAGTAAGATTCACTTCTGGCCACATCCACTCCAGCATCTGTTATTATAGTTCTTGTCTATGGCCATTCTTACTGGGTTGAGGTGGTATTTCCATGTTGTTTTGGTTTGCATTTCCCTTATGGCTGGGGAGGTCGGTCATTTCTTCATGTGTCTATTGGCAATCCTTCTTTCCTCTTCACAGAATTTTCTCTGTAAGTCTTTAGCCCACTTATTTTTTTATTTATTTATTTTTATTTTGCAAATACTGTACAGAAGAGTTACAATTACATGGGCAAAATAATGAGTACATTTCTTATCAAGCATTTTAGCCTCCTCCTTTGTTTCCCCTTCCCATCCTTTCCCACCGCCCACCCCTCAATCCTCCCCGCCCCCCACCCCAGGAAAGTAGTAAAGTTTGTTTTCGACATAACAACTTGTACATCTCATTGTTGCAATGTAGCCCACTTATTTATTGGGCAGTTGTTTTGTTGAGGATTTGCTGTTGGGGGATTTAATATTTTGAGTTCCAGGTATAGTTTACATATGAGAACCTTGTCCATTGTATGGCTAGGGAATATCTTCTCCCAATAAGTAGGCTTTCTATTGATCTTGCTAGCTATATCCTTTGCCATGCAGAACTCTGCAATTTTATGCAATCCCATTTTTCCAAATTTTCTTTGATTTGTTGTTTCTGCATCTCTTTTAAGAAACTTTCGGCCTATGCCAAGGAGACCTAGTAATGATTTAGGACCTGTTACGATTTCAGAGTGTCTGCTTTGACTCCGAGGTCCTTGATCCATTTGGATTTGACTCTGGTGCAGGATGACATGTATGGATCTATTTTTGATTTTCTACAAGTGATTAACCAGTTTTTCCAGCACCATTTACTGAAGAGGCTGTCTTTCTTCCATTCTATTTTTTTAGCTCCCTTATCAAATATTAGAGGACTATAGGTCTGTGGGTTAATTTCTGGGTTTTCAATTCTATTCCATTGGTCCAGAGGTCTGTTCTTTTGCCAGTACCAAGCTGTTTTGATTACAATGTTTTTTTTTTTTAATTTAAATTTTTAGTTTTTGTGAACATACTGTACAGAAGGGTTACAATTACATGGGCCAGATAATGAGTAAATTTCTTATCTAGCATTTCAGCCTCCTCCTTTGTTTACCCTTCACATCCCTTCCCAGCCTCTCCCTTGCCCCCCCCAATCCTCCCCCACGGCCCCCCCCCCCCGCACCAAAGTTGTATAGTTCATTTTTGACATGACAACTTGTACTTCTCATTGTTGCAACACGTCCACCTATATCCTTAAACGACTTGATTTCCCCTATCTCCTCCACAAATTATACCAACATCAAATATAGTGAAAGCAGGGGTTATACTGTGGAGGAGGGATACAATGGTTTTGTAGTAGTGTTTGAAATTTGGTATTGATATTCCTCCAGCACTGTTCTTTCTGTTATGGATCGTTTTTGCTATTCGGGGTCTTTTATTATTCCATATGAATTTTTGGATTGCCTTTTCTATTTCCTTGAGGTCGGAATATTGATAGGTATCACACTGAATTTTTAAATAGCCTTGGGAAATGTTGCCATTTTCACGATGTTGATTCTTCCAATACAGGAGCATGGGAGTTTATTTTTGCCACTTTCTAAGTTCTGTTTTGATTTCCTTTTTCAAGTTTTTAAACTTTTCATCATAGAGATCCACCACTCCTTTGGGTATGTTAATTTCTAGGTATTTTATTTTTTTGTGGGGCTATTACAAATAGAGTTGTTTTCCGGATTTCAGCACACTTTTCTCATTGTTGGCATACAGAAATGCCATTGATTTTTGAAGGTTAATTTTATACCCTGCTACTTTACCAATATTTTGAATCAGCTTGAGTAATTTGAGAGTGGACTCCTTGGGATTCTTTATATACAAGATCATGTCATCTGCAAAGAGGGAGAGTTTTGCATCTTGTTTTATGGTTTAACTAGGCATTCTAACACTAGATTGAAGAGAAGTGGAGAGAGTGGACATCCTTGTCTCGTTCCTGAGATAAGAGGAAATGGATTTAGTTTTTCACAATTAAGTACAATGCTGGCTGTAGGTTTATCATGTAGAGCCTTTGTTGTACTGAGGAATGTTCCCTGGATTCCTAATTTTTGCAGAATCTGCAACGTAAAGGGGTGTTAGATTTTGTCCAATGCTTTTTCAGGATCTATTGAGATAACCATGTGGTTCTTGTCCTTGCTCTTGTTGATGTGATGAATTATATTAATTGATTTGCAGACATTGAACCAACTTCGCATATTCGAAGTTGGTTCAATGTATGCAATGAAGAATGTACGCAATGAAGAATGTACGCAATGAAGAAATGAAACCTGAAATGAATCCTGTTTGATCGTGGTGTATGATTTTTGGATGAATTGTTGAAGTCGATTGGCCAAAAGTGGGTTGAGAATTCTTGCATTAATGATTATCCAAGAAATGGGTCTATAGTTCTCTTTTTTGATGACTCCCTGCCTGGTTTTGGGATGAGGGTTATGATGGCTTCATAGAATGAGTTCGGTAGTGAACTTTCTCTTTCAATTTCATTGAAGATTTGGAGGAGTGTTGGTGTGAGCTCTTCTTTGAAGGCCTTGTAGAATTCCACAGTAAATCCATCGGGATCTGGGCTTTTGTTAGATGGGAGGACTCTTACTGCTGTTTCTATTTCAATGTTGGATATGGGCAGGTTAAGATGGTTTAACTCACATTGGTTTAGTTTCAGCATGTCAATATTTGTTAGGAAAAGGTCCATTTCTGCCAAGTTCTCAAACTTATTAGCATAAAGTTTTGAGAAGTATTCCCTTATAATGTTGTGAATCTTGGTTGTTTCTTTGGTGATGTTTCCATTCTTATCTCTGAGTTTATTTATTTGGGTATGTTCTCTTCTTTTTGTGATAAGATGTGATAAAATTCTGTCAATTTTGTTAATTTTATCAATGAATCAACTCTTCCTTTTGTTGATTCTTTCTATGGTTTTCTTTTTGGATTCTAATTCTTTAATTCTCATTTAATATTAATTATTTCTTTCCATGTACTCAATTGGGGATTATCTTGCTGCTCTTATTCAAGTAAGATCAGATGTCTCATTAAATTGCTGGTTTCAGATCTCTATAATTGGTTTGTGTTGGAACTCAGGGCTATAAATTTGTCTCTGAGTACTGCCTTTGTTGTGTCTCAGAGTAGGGGGTAATTTGTGTGTTCATCTTTGCTGAATATCATGAATATTTGAATTTCCTTTCTAATGTCTTTCATGACCCACTGGACATTCCACAGTGTGTTTATCAGCGTCCATGTAGTACAGGATTTTCTTCAGTGGCTTTTGGTGGTGAGTTCTAATTTTATTCCCTTGTTGTGTGAGAGAATGCAAGGTATAACTTCAATGTTTCTGAATTTGGAAAAGTTTGTTTTGTGACCTAAAATGTGGTTTATTTTGGAAAATATTCCATGTGCTGCTGATGAAAACGTGTATTCTGATGCTGCTGGGTGAAATATTTGGTAGATGTCTGTTAAATCTAGTTGATCTATGCAGTTGTTTAGATCTGCGGGTTCTCTGTTGAGTTTTTGCTGAGTTGATCTATCTATTGAGGAAAATGGTGTGTTAAAGTCCCAAACAATTAATGTCTTTGGATCTATGTGGGATTTGAGGGAAAGTAGTGTTTCTTGTATAAATTTGGGTGCTGGGTTGATTGGCGAATAGATATTTAGAATTGTAATATCCTCCTGAAGGAGAGATCCCTTAATTAGTATGTAGCAACCTTCTTTATCTCTTCTCACACATTTTAATGGAAGTCTATTTTATCTGTTATTAGGATTGCAACTTCCACCTGTTTATGGGGGCCGTTTGCTTGGTAGATTTTGTTCCAGCCTTTTACATTGAAAATGTGTTTGTTTTTATGGGTAATATGTGACTCGTGAAGGCAGCAGATAGAAGGATCTTGCTTCTTAATCCAACTTGACAGTCTATGTCGCTTAATTGGAGAGTCAATCTGTTAATGTTGAGAGTTAGGATTGAGAGCTCTTTGGGAATTCCTGCCATTTTATGCCCCTTCTTGGGGGTTGCAGCAACTGGGTTCTTCCTATGGTTCTTGAATTCTCAGTTTGGGTGCGGTTTCTTGGCCTTTATTGTGGTCTTGTTGGTTTTCTATGTGTAGGACATCGTTAAGTGTCATTTATAGGGATGGTTTGGTGGATATATGTTTTTTCAGTTGTTCTTTGGTATGGAAAGTTTTTATTTGACCTTCGGTTAGGAAGGAGAGTATAGCTGGGTACAGTATTCTTGGTTGATAGTTGTTTGTCTTTAGGGCATGGCATATATCATTCCAGGCTCTTCTTGCTGTAATTGTCTCCACTGAGATATGTGAGGTAATTCTAATTGGTTTCCCTTTGTAAGTGGTTGATCTTTTCTCCTTGACAGCTTTAAGGATATTTTCCTTGGAATTGATCCTGTGGGGATTATAATGTCGCAGTGGGATATCGTGTCCTAGTCTGGTCTATTTCGGTTCTAAAAGCTTCTTGAATCTGAATAGGTCTATCTTTATGCATGTTTGAGAAGTTCTCTGCTTGGAACATGTTAACCAAATTTCTTAGACCATTAACTTCTCACTCTATGTGCTCCTCTACAGCCATTATCTGTAAATTAGGCCTTCTGAGGGTGTCTTCCAAATGTTGAATAGATCTATCATATTTCTTGGATTTGTCTTAGATAGTTGTATGTTCTTCCTCTATCATAACCTGGCTGTCTTCATCAGATTCTATCTTCTGCATGGTCTACCCTGCTCTCAAGACTTTCCACTTTGTTTTTAATTTCTTTTCCTTCTATTTGGTCAGCTTTGATGACTTCAAATTCTTTGTTGGAGCTTTGTTTTAGATCTTATATGAACTTCATTACTTCCTTAATTTGGTGTTGTGTTTATTCTCAAATCACTGAGTTGATCGGTTATGGTTTCCTTGGACTCCTATTCCTTCTGTTGGGCTCCATTCAACATTCCCTTTCCGGTCTCCCTGACTTCTTTCAGCTGTCTTTTATTGGATTTCATGAATGCCTCTATTTGGTAGGAAAGTAACACCATTTTTGTGCTAGAACACTATTTTTAGGCAAGCATCAACCAAAGTCTTGTAGTTGCACAGCCAAAAGTCTGGGCTTTTTGTCAGTATCAATTTCTGGGCCTTTGTCAGTATCAAAGATGGAGTTCTCTGGTGGTGGTAGAGGGGCCGCCTTCCCTCCTTTGCTTTTTGAGAAGGAGTGTCAGGGTTCTACTCATGCCAGAGTCTTGGTTACTAGGCTGTCTATGGTCTGCGATCTGCAACATGAATATATCTGATCCTTGTCAGTTCTTCCTGCTGTTGAGTAGAATACGCACACTGTGTCTGGCATCTTTTTGACTGGACTCTCTCTGTAGGCATGGTGCCTCCGGCCGCTGATGCTCAGATATGTTTCCTTGCCTGGATATTCCATCTCTGGCACACTGTTCTGTGATGGCACACTGGGTGTGATTCTCTAGCCTAGGACTGTTAACTGGAACACTAAATCTGTTGTCTAGGTGAAAGCTTGTTAAGCCTAGACCTTCTGCCATCTTCCACAGAACTCTAGATTATGACTTTTTATTCTCTAACTTGGGACAATGATCTGCTTTCAGTTATTTTCTTCTCTTCACCTTCTTTTGCCCTTCCACTTACATAATTTTTATTTAAAGAAACATATTTGAACTCGTATTTCTAAATTCTTCAAAATTATCTGAATTTCTTCATACTCCTATCTCAAGGGAATATTTTGTCACTACCATTTTTATCCTATATGATATTGGATATCTTCCTGCCTAATTCAGTGCAAGATATACATTTCACTCATCCAGATATTTCAACACTTGTACCACCATAAAATCTTTTCTTACGTAGAAATCATGATTTCAGTATTTCTGGGGAGGTGTCATCTGTCATTTTTGAATGATCCTAAGTGATACTTACATGCAAACATGTTTTAAACCAATATGCCATTCAGTAGATGAACGAATATATATATATATATATATATATATATATATGTATATATATATATATATACATATATATATATATATATATTCTCTCTCTATATATATATAGATAGATATATATTTCACATTTTGTATATGGTTGAATACTATGTTTCCAATTCAAAAGGAAATGGAAAGATTTTTTAAAATCCTGCGAAATAAAATAAGCAAGACTCAAAGAAACAGATTCCATAGTTTCCCTCATTTGTAATAATAGGAAATGTATAGAATAACACTAGCAGATGAGCAGAATGGTTCAAAAGCTTTGTATATAGACCACACAAGATCATGTTGAGCAAAATGAACAACTAGATATGGAAATAGAGGTTTTTCTTTGTGGTTTTTTTTTTTAATGTACTATGTGATTTCTTTTTTCTTTTATGCTTTCCCCTAGAGTTTATCCCCTGCTGTATTTGATTTCAGTACTGTGTGTATTGCACATGCATTTATCTTAATTTGACAAGGCAAGATGAACAACATATTGGGGAGAAAAGGACAAAGGGCAAACCAATGCAATATCAATACTCACAAGACAACATGTTGGAAATTTACATTACAACTTGTGAGAGGTTTGGGGGGAAAAGAAAAGTGTGAGAAAAATGAGGTAGTGGGTAAAATTTCGACATGTTATGTATTCACTACCTTACAATTAATCCAACCCCTGTATATATTTCCTTAAAAATAAAATTAAACTAAAAATAAGTTACATAAGGTATAATTTCACTGTATTGCTACAGTAAATATTATTCTACGTGCATTACCTTTTTAAAAATGAACACTATTTGGCATCTAATTTGAATTAATTATACCTTTCTTTATCAGAGGTTCATCAACTTGAATGTTATCCAAATATGCAATATTTTCACAATGTACCTGCCATAATTTTCAAAAAATTATAAGTTTAGTATTGTCTCATAGTAAAACAGAAAACAGTTTAATTCTCTGGAAACTCCTAACTTTTAAAACTGAATAATTGTTAAAAGGACAGAATATATGTGTTCTTCAAAGTTCTTACAAATACTAACTACTCATTTTCAAATTCTGAACATTCCATATCAGAGCAATTCAAAACAGTACCTATTTGCATGTTATTTAATTCTGCAATAGCTGCAGATTCTAATGGGGTGTTACATAATGAGAAATCAACAGAAAAAAATAGCCACATTCTGCTGGAGGGTATAACTACGAAGTATGTGTATTAATTAATTCCTCAAGAGTAAACATTTGTCCATCAGAGTAAGCTATTATTTCTGTGACCATCAATCCCAAGCTTTTATGCCATAAAGTCTTCCTAGCCCAACAGTTTCCAATTTGTAAGGTGCACCTTAAAAATCCCTTAATTCACATCATGAATAGCTTATCACTATTGTGAAAAAATACTACACTTGTGCTAATATGATGCCCTTCCTATTGTGGAAAGTACACTACACTAAACTTTGCTGCAACATTTTTCTGATTTCTAGAAATCAGAACAATTGCAAATATTATTTATATTTTTTATCTATCATAGATATTCAGGAGGCTATGATCAGAATATTATGGTTCAGGAAGATTCCTTAGATTCTTATCTCCAATAAACTTCTCAGGAAAAGCCAGACTCAAGTGGCACTGAGGTTGAAGTGGTAGGGCATGAGCCTTGAGGACAAACTGGCTCAAAAAGAGTGGCCAGGCCCAAAGTTCAAACCTGAGGACAAACCAAAAAAAAAAAACCAACTCCAACCCTAGCATTTTTCTCATTGTATACAGAAGCATGTAATTAAGGAAATTTCTTCTGGTATTACAAGTAGATAGAAGAACCAAGACCTCACACAATTACTCTCTTCATACCAGGATACACCAAAGCCTCAAAAAGTTGCTTGTTCTAAATTTATAAATTAATATCATCCATTTGTTGACAACTCTGTCTAGATTATTTACACTATCATTTTATATATGAACTGTTGGAATTATCAATTAACTAAGTTCTAGTTATACCTCACTTGAAAGAATATTTTAGGCAAATAAAATGCCAGATTCATTTGTGAATTTGTCAATTAAAACCTCTATTTAAAAAGAATTTTGTAGTATCCTATAGAATATGAATTTACAAACAAAACCAAAATATTTATTTTAAATCTAAATTCTAATTTAGCAAGGTCTACAAAGTCCTACATTAGATGAACTTTATATTTTTCCAGGCTTAAACTTTTGTAATCCTTCATTATTTCTTTGAAATCCAACAGAATGGTGCTTACTTTTTCAAATTTTTGATTGGGAATCATGAGCCATTTTGCATCTAGGAATGTTGTGTAATGAAGAGAGCATTTAAAACACAACTGAGGATTATATGTGAGTTGCATTTCAATAGGAAACTTGCCTTCTCAAAACATAATGACAAAATTAGCCCAAACTTCCAACTGTGTATTCCTTTCTTGTTGTTTGGCTTGTTTCATTAGACAAAATTATACTACCTGGTCCAGGGAAGGTATCACTATGTAATCCCCCTCTCTAATCTCCTGTCTTAGTCTGAGTGCTAGAATTTCAGGCTTGTATCAAATTGCCCTGCCATAGTTTGGTGGTTTATTTAATCTAGATACCGACTAGCAATTCTGAACTTCTCCTATGATCTTATCCATTAGACTGATTTTTCACTCTTTATATACTATTTTCAAAGTGGTTCTATCATTTGACACAGGACATGAACATTTTCAAATGCACCTGCAGGGGTCTTTGATTCATTCTTCCGTGGATCCAATCACTTTAATAATGATTACTTGACTTTCTTATTATCTTTCGTCCCTAGGTAGGTAATATTCTCAAACTTCTTTGAAGAAATTTCACTTGAGGACTTTCTAATATTAAAATTTATCACTTGATCTAGTCTTACTCAGGACATATTTTCTATTGTTTTCTAACATTTCTCCATATTCTGAGAGTTGTTTCATTTGTGCAGGTGTGTTTGCACATATATGTGCCTCTGTGTATATGTGTATGTTTGTATGTGTGTATGCAAAACCCTCAGCAACTTTATTCAGCAGTCTTGCTCATGACTAGTATTCCATCACTTGAGCTCATGCCTATAATTCTAGCTACTCAGGAGGCTGAGATCTGAGATTTGCAGTGTAAATCCAGTACGAGTAGGAAAGAAAGGTTCTGAGATATTTATCTCCAATAAACCTCCAGAAAACTGGAAGTGGGGCTGTGGATCAAGAGGTAGAGCACTAGTCTTGAGCTTAAGAGTGGAGAGATATTGCCCAGGCCGATTTCAATCCCTGCCACAACCATCAAAAAAAAGATAAAAAGATAAAAGAAAGAAAAAGAAATGAGATCTTGGCCACTAGTTCATTGCTAGTATAATTCCTGCTTTCTCACCATGGACTTTTTTCCAGTTAAGTCCATGCTCTTATACCTAACTTGCTTTGGAACCAGAATAATTTTTCCATTATGCATTTTACAAATTTGCGTGATTAGCAACCATGATTTAGAGACGGAAGTTGAAAGAGAGTCTCCTCATCGTTCATGTTCCTCTTAGTATTAATTATTTCTCTATGTCACTCCCATGCATCTACATAATGGCCTTGCCTTTATTGGTTCAATGTTGTCTTATTTTCAGAGTCTTCTATAGTATTTTGAACCATTATACTTAAACACAGAGCTTTTCTTTCTCTTATTATTCCTATTGTTTCTTCTACTGTAAACTTGTGTACACATAGGAAATAATGCACAACACACACACACACAAATAAACTTTTCTGAGAATCTTCTCCCAGTTTAATTTAAAAGCACTTATGAAATTTGAACTTAATGTACTCCTGGATAATGATTTCTTTTATGTTTTTATAGTAAAAATAGTGTACAGAGGGCTTAGAGTTACATAAGTAAGGTAATGAGTACATTTCCTATTGTTACATCCTCTTTTTTTTACTGTGTTATCCGTTCCCTCCCTATCTACCCAATTCCCCCTCCCCTCCCCAAGTTGTAAAGTTTGTTTTCTACATAGTGTCTTGTTCATATCATTGTTACAATAGGTCATCCTGAATCTTTGTTTCCCCACACTAGAAAAATGTATTTGCAAGATGTAGGGCATCAACATCATATCCAGTGAAAACAGGAATTATATCATGGGGGAAGAACATGGAGGAGAAACGAAAAAATCATATAGTACATTTTAGATACATTTAAAAACCATTTCAATAAAGAAAAAAAAAACAAGTTGTGTCCTTATCTTGGGGTTCATTTTACTTAACATTGTCTTATATGGTCATATGTACATTAATAATGTTTTTATAAGCCATTTAAATTTTATATTTTGTATTTACTAAGTTGTCTCTGAAAGGCGTGTTACCTCATGTCCAAAAATGTCTTTGTGCTAGTTCAATGAAGCCTGAAAACATTCATTTTACCTCAATCAGTGCCATAGATTGTTATTGGAAATAAGTGGAAGGAACTGTTACTGCAGGTGGAAACTGATCCCAAAAGAGGAATTGAACATAGAGAAATGACAAAGTGGAAGTTAATTCGTGTGTTCCTTTTTGCTATATAAGAAAAGAATCCATTGTCCAAATTCAGAAACATTGAAGTTATACCTTGCATTCTCTCAGACCACAAGGGAATAAAATTAGAATTCAACAAAAAAGCCACCACAGAAATACCTGTATCACATGGAGGTTGAAGAATACACTGCTGAATCACGAGTGGGTTATGGAAGAGATTAGAAAGGAAATTCAAATGTTCATAATATTCAACAAAAATGAACACAGAGATTATCAGCTCCTCTGGGACACAGCAAAGTCAGTACTCAGAGGCAAGTTTATAGCTCTGAGTTCCTTCATCAACAAATTGGAGGGATCTGAAACCAACAATTTAAGTAGACATCTGAGCCTCCTTGAAAAATACCAGCAAGATAAACCTCAATACAGTAGATGGAAAGAAATAATTAAAATTAAATCAGACTTACATGAATTAGAATCCAAAAAACCATAGAAAGAATCACAAAACAAAGAATTGGTTCTTCGAAAAAATTAACAAAATTGACAGACCCTTAGCAAATCATAATAGAAAAAGAAAAGAACACACCCAAATAAATAAACTCAGAGCGGAGAAAGGACACATCACCACAGAAACAACCAAGATTCAGAACATTACAAGGGAATACTTCTCAAAACTTTATGCTAATAAATTTGAGAACTTGGCAAAAATAGAACTTTTCCTAGGAAATACTCAGATGCCGAAACTAAACCAAGATGAGTTAAAACATCTTAAGGGGCCCATATCAAGCATTGAAATAGAAACAGAAATAAGATACCTCCCTCCTAAGAAAAGGCCAGGCCCAAATGTTTTAACAACGGAATTCTACAAGGCCTTCAAAGCAGAGCTCACACCAATACTCCTCCAACTCTTCAATGAAATGGAAAGAGAAAGTTCACTACTGAACACATTCTTTGAAGCCATCAAAACCCTCATCCCAAAACCAGGAAGGGACTCATCAAAGAAAGAGAACTATAGACCAATTTCTTTGAGGAATATTGATGCAAAACTTCTCAACAAAATTTTGGCCAATCAACTTCAACAATTCATCCAAAAAATCATACACCACGATCAAACAGGATTCATTTCAGGGATGCAAAACTGGTTCAATATACACAAATCAATTACTATAATTCATCACATCAACAGGAACAAGGATAAGAACCACAAGGGTATCTCAACAGATGCAATAAAAGCATTTGACAAGATCCAACACCCCTTTATGTGAAGGTTCTGAAAAAAACTAGGAATCCATGGAACATTCCTCAAGACAATCAAGGCTATATAGGACAAACCTACAGCCAGCATTATACTTAATGGTGAAAAACTAAAGCCATTTCCACTTAATTCAGGAAGCAGACTAGGATGTCCACTCTCTCCATTTATCTTCAAACTTGTATTGGAATGCCTAGCTACAGCAATAAGACAAGATGCAAGTATTAGATGGATGCAAACAGGGAAAGAAGAAGTAAAACTCTCCCTCTTTGCAGATGACACGATCTTGTATTTAAAGAATCCCACAGAATCCACTCCAAAATTACTCAAACTGATGCAAAATTTTAGCAAAGTATCAGGGTATAAATTTAACCCCCCAAAATCAATGGCTTTTCTGTATGCCAACAATGAGAAAAGTTTGGCTGAAATTAGGAAAGCAACTCCATTCAGAATAGCCCCACAAAAAAAAAATACCTAGGAATTAACTTAACTAAAGAAGTGAAGGCCCTCTATGATGAAAACTTTAAAAACTTGAAAAAGGAAATCAAAACAGAACTTAGAAAGTGGCAAAAACTCCCATGCTCCTGTATTGAAAAGATCAACATCATGAAAATGGCAATACTTTCCAAGGCTATCTACAAATTCAATGTGATACCTATCAATATTCCAACCTCATTCTTCAAGGAAACAGAAAAGGCAATCCAAAAATTCATGTGGAACAATAAAAGACCCTGAATGTCTAAAACGATCCTTACAGAAAGAACAGTGCTGGAGGGATATGAATACCAAATTGAATTCAACTACAAAGCCATAGTAATCGAAACAGCTTGGTACTGGCACAAGAACAGACCTCAGGACCAATGGAATAGAATTGAAAACCCAGAAATGAACCTGCAGAACTATAGCCATCTAAACTTCGATAAGGGAGCTAAAAAATAGAATAGAAGAAAGACATACTCTTCAGTAAATGGTGCTGTCAAAATTGGTTAAATACTTGTAGAAAATTAAGCTAGATCCTTATATATCACCCTGTACTAAAATCAACTCCAAATGGATCAAAGACCTCAGAGTCAAAGCAGACACCCTGAAAACATTACAAGATGGAATAGGAGAAACACTAGGTCTCCTTGGCCCAGGCCGAAATTTTCTTAATAGAGACCTAGAAACACAACAAATCAAAGAAAGGTTGGACAAATGGGATTTCATGAAATTGCAGAGCTTCTGCCTGGCAAAGGACATAGCTAGCAAGATCAATTGAAAGCCCACAGACTGGGAGAGGATCATCACTAGCCATACAACAGACAATGGTCTCATATCTAAAATATAACTGGAACTCAAAACACTAAATCCCCAAAAAACAAATCTTCAAAGAAACAACTGCCCAATAAATAAGTTGGCTAAATACTTAAAGAGGAACTTCTCTGAAGAGGAAAGAAGGATTTCCCAAGACATATGAAGAAATGCTCAACCTCCCTAAACATAAAAGGAATTCAAATCAAAACAACATTGAGATATCACCTCACCCCAGATAGAATGGCTATAATCAATAACTCTAATAACAACAGATGCTGGAGGGGAGGTGGACAGAGGAAACCTTACTGCATTGTTGGTGTGAGTGTAAACTTGTTCAACCACTTTGGAAAGTAGTATGGAGGTTCCTCAAAAGACTCCACATAGAGCTCCCCTATGACCCACCAATCCCACTTTTGGGCATTTACCCAAATGTTTAGAAACAAGGCCACACTAGCGTTACCAGCACGACTATGTTTATTGCAGCCTTATTTACGATAGCTAAGGTATGGAACCAACCCAGATGCCCCTCAGTAGATGAATGGATCAAGAAAATGTGGTATATATACACAATGGAATCCTATGCCTCCATCAGAAAGAGTGACATTGCTCCATTTGTTAGGAAATGGAAAGACTTGGAAAAAATTATATTAAATGAAGTAAGCCATGCCCAAATAAACATATGTCCCATGGTTTTCCTTATTTGCAATATCTAGTATATGTCTGAGTCAAATAGAAAAGGTCAGATAAGTAGATGTTAGGGAAATGAACCCTAAGATATGTATTTGAATTTTTTTTTCTTTCATGTGATTGTTTCTAACACATTTATAAGATGATATCCTTGTTGCTTTGTATGTCCCGTCCCCACGGCATAACGATAACCCCTGCTTTCACTGTATTTGATGTCATTACGATTTGTGGAGGGGAACGGAAAAAAACAAATCATTTAAATATGGATACAGGTTGACCCATTGCAACAATGAGATGTACAAGTCCTTATGTCGAAAACGAACTTTGCAACTTTGTTGGTGGGGGGAGAGGGATTGAATGAGTGGCAGAGGGGAGGATGAGAAGGTATGGGAAGGGGAAACCAAGGAGTAGGTTACAATGCTTGATAAAAAATGTACTCATTATCTTGCCCATGTAATTGTAACCCATCTGTACATTATTTTCACTATAAAAATATATATTCATTGTTAGAAAAAAAAGAATCCAAGGCTTGAAGGAAACTCTGTCCCTGAATTTTTTCGAGTATGTTCTTTATTCATATAAAAATTGTCTGTAAACTTCTTGAAAGTATTACAAAAGGAAACATTGGGCTATTTGAAGGCCAGCATAGAACAAAAGGAAATAACGTTCTTTTAAAAGTGTTCTATTGCTAGGAAACAACGACTTGAAGGTTTTAAATTGTCTTACGCATGGATATTTCACTACTGAGATGATTCTGTTGTTGCAGGAGTCACTTATTAATTCCTTTAATCTTGTCCTGAATTCTGGAGTGCAATTAGTATTCCAAAAAAGCAGAATCGAGTGAGTATGATCAGCAAAAGGAGCCTGTTCTCAAACCAGTGCTTTAAGGATGGTCTCTAAGAAATACGTGCATTTTTTTTTTTTTTGCTTGTTTGTATGTTTAGTTTGTTCTAGTTCTGGAGCTTGAACTCAGACGCTGGACCATGTCCCTGAACAAATGTCTTCCCTGGCCAACTTCCCCCAAAGCTAGTACTCTACTGCTTGAGCCAAAACTCCACTTCTGGCGTTTTAGGTGTTTAGTTACAGATAAGAATGTGACAGACTTTCCTGCTTGGGTTGGCTTTGAACTGAGAAAGTAAGAAAGCCAAGTGACATCAACTGTATCAAGATTTCTGTTTTGAACCAAGAAATACTAGACAAAATTTATTATAAAGCTAATATTTGACAATTTTTAAAAGAAAAGAATATGTCTAACAAAGAAGCCATAACTTAAATAACTCCACAAATGTAGGTGCACTGAATTATTCTGGAAGCATTTTTTCAACTGCTTGGGAAGATAACTACTGACTTCATCGATCCTTTTGGGGAAACTTAGTGATATTTTCCTGTTGTCACTGGCTTTGTACACAGGTATGCTGTACTTCTAAGGGCCTTACATAAAGGAAGTCTTGAAATTCTCAACAATATTTAAATAAGATGCTCCCTATATTTATTTTCACATTTGGGGATCACTAAGTACCAAAGTTTTGTAGAAGGCTAGGGTTAGAAGATGGACATGAAATCTGTCTCCTAATATTATAAAGATAATTTATGCCATTTTGAGTTACAGTTTCTAAAGTAATAAAAAAAATAAGGTAAAACAGTAACAGAAACACAGTTTTCTATCTTTCCTAACTTTCCAACAGAAATTAGGGAATCCAGTAAAGTTACAGCAATCCCAGGATGGTATAGGATTTTATAGGATCATTAGATGGTGAAAAAGAAGTTAAAAAAATGGTTCCCCTGGAACAATGGGAAACAAAATCTATACCTACAGATTTTGATATAGCTGTAAAATAGTTTCAACTATGCTATGTCTTTGATATTTTAGGTTTGTTTACACAGCAACTTTCCTCTCTCAGGAAATGACTCTATTCCTACTTAAGGTATTGCAGCTTATAATCCAGCAACAAATTATGCTTCTAAATATAAACAAGCATGATACTAAGAGTAACCAAGGCTACTTCTGTTGTCTTAGGTGATAAATAAGAATGCTCTTGGGGAATAGTCAAACAATTTTGAACTTTTTCATAACTTTCCTCTTCTCCAACATGAGAAGTCCTAGTCATTATATGTAAAACATTAATAAAGGATTTTTATATTTTTCATTGTTCACACTAAAGCAAATACACTTTTCCTCCTATCAATCCTGACTTTGAAAGAGTCAGACACTCACAATTATTTTATAGACAAAAGTTTACTGCTTTGGCTTAGGTGTTTTCCTGCCTTTGGGTGTTGCTCTCTATTATTTTGGCAACTATATAGAAAAACAAGAAAAATCCATTATGCTTTTGTTGAATTTTTCAAAGTCAAGCTGTCTTCAAACACTGTTTTCTGTTCCCTTCTTCACTGCTAAATAAAGTTTAATTATTGCTCTTTAAATAACAAAAACATACTTTATTGTATATTCTCATTGAAACCGATGAATACAGGCCATTGCTTTTTAAATTGTTTCCAAGTATTTTCTTTGGCTATTTTCATTATTGCCTTTGTTCCATTCTTCTAGTCAGGAAAACACTGTTACACAAAAAGATCTTCCTAATATATAGGATGTTAGGCAGAAAAAAATAGATATATAATTAAAGATTTTCATCTCTTAAGAGACTGAAAAGCTCAGAAGACATTTTGCTATTACTGGCATGGTTCTTAAACTAAGTGAAATGCATGTAAATGTGACAGTTATTCCAAACAATAATTATGGCTTATATTTTCTGCTCCAATGAGATGAGTAATTTTACTGTCAATGAAATCTCTGACAAGGTTGGAGGGCATATTGATTTTAGGGTAGGAAGGTTAATGTTAGAAAGCCAAGGGAGATTCCTAAAACAGCACTGCCTATCAATTATCAGTTAATTATACTTATGGCATATAAGTATATAAATACATAAATATGAGTTGATTGAGAAATTTGTGACTTACACAATTGACTCAATGGTTACCAAAACCAGAAAACACTTCTCATTTATATAAACTATTATATTTAGTGAGGATTTAAAAATTTTTAGAATTATATTTTAACATTTATGCCAAAATATTTCTTTATTTTTAACAGTTTATTTTTAAATTTTGTCGGTCGTGGGGCTTGAAATCTGGGCCTGGACGTTGTCCCTCAGTTCTTGACCTCACAGCTAGTGCTCTACCACTTGAGCCACTGCCAGTTTTCTGGTGGCTCATTGAAGATAGTCTCAAGAAGCCTGCGCCAGTGGCTCACGGCTGTAATCCTAGCTACTCAGGAGGCTGAGATCTGAGGATTGCGGTTCAAAGCCAGCTGGGGCAGGAAAGTCTGTGAGACTCTTGTCTCTGATAAATCCACCAGAAATCCGAAGTGGTGCTGTGGCTCAAGTGGTAGAATGCTCACCTTGAGCTGTAGAGCGTAGGGACAGTGCCCAGGCCCAGAGTTCAAGCCCGACGATCGACAAAAATTAAACAAACAAGTCTCGCAGACTTTCCTGCATAGGCTGGCTTTGAACCATGATTCTCAGCCCTCAGACTCTTAGTAACTAGGATTACAAGCATCAACCACTTGCCCCTAGCTACAAAATTATTTTTTACACATTTATGAAGTATGGAGTTGTAATCCCATTCATTTATATGTTGTGTAATGATCAAGCTATATCATATCCATTAGTTTCTATATGTAACATTTCTTTTTAGTGAGACTGCTCAAAAAGTTATCTTTTGGCTGTGATGAAATATCTATTCTTAACTATAATCACTTTGCTCCTTATGGTATAAAATTAATATATTTACTTTTAGGATTGGAAGACTGCTAATTAAACTCATAGAAAACATGAATTGTTAGGTGAGAGAAGTTCATGGTTCCATTACTTGTTTTAGGAAAACAATTACGCCTTTTGTTTTCAATTATATTTCTGTGGGAATGTGAGCTATTCATTGATTTAACTGTCAAATTTGATAACTGTTACATTATATCAAGTTGATTCCAACTTGTACTTGAAAATTGCACATTTAACACAAATATGCTTCCACTTTCTTCTACCACATAACTAAAATAACAGTAAAGCAAAGCTTGGTGTTAGTGGCTCATGTGTAGAATCCTAGAAACTCAGGAGGCTGAAACCTGAAGATTTTGGTTCAATGTCAGTCTAAACAGACAAAAATGTGAAAACTTATCTCCAATTGTCCAGCAAGAAGAATATGAGGATGTGGGTCAAAGGATAGAGTGTGATCAGCCATGAGCAAAAAGTACAAGGAAGACAATTAAACATTGAGTTCAAGCCCTAAAAATGGCATAGACACACAAGACAACAATAAAAACTACTATGAACATCAATAATGAAGACAAAGTAGTAGAAAAGATCATGAGAAATATTGCATAAACAGCTGGAAGACAGAAATCATTTGACAGAATTTTGATTCAGGAGAGGGAAAAATCACAGTCTCATTTGTACAATCTCATTGTACTCATTTGTGTTGAAACCTGGTTACTGGGTAACATGAAAGAGTAGATTGGATTACCTGACATAGCAGACATTGCCTGTGACTGACTATGCACCATCCCACTGTGCAAAAATCTAAAATTGTGCTTGCTATTTTAAATAAAACCTTATATTAGATGCTGTTTGGTCCACACAGACTTGGGTCCTTATTTTGAGGCTTCAGACATATGTGAGCCTTTTGTTAATAACCGGTCCTGTTGTACCCTTTCCTTTGTGCACCTATACCTTACAAATCTGGCACCAAGCCAAGGCTTTGAACTAGACACCACAGCCTTAATCTCTCCCTTTGTCCATCTACAAATCTTTTCACATGCTATCTCTGTCTTAGTATTAGTTGTTTTCTTACTAATCCCCACCAGAAAACTCTTATATTCATGTAAACTCACTATAAATATACTAGTTCAAAAAGGGATTAACGGTTTACCATTGGCTGAGGCTCTCATCTGTAGGTTTGCTCTCTAATAAATGTGCTACAATATCTCTTTATTTTTCGTCTCTTTTGAGTCTGACAAATGATTGATTCGGTTTGATGTAATCCCATTTATCCAGCCTTACTTTGGAAGTTTTGACCTGTCCCAAGGAGCCCTCGTGTTCCCCCTAACTCTTCCTGTAAAATTCTAAGGTATCTGGACTTACATTTAGGGCTTCAATCCATTTGGAATCGATTCTGGTGCAGGAGGATATATAAGGATCTAACTTCAGTTTTCTGTGTACAGACAATTCCATCAGCACAAGTTTTTGAAGAATTTGTCTTTCTTCCATCCTGTGGTTCTGGCTCCCTTATCAAAGATTATGTGTCTATAGGAGTGGATTCATTTCTGGGTCTTCAATTCTGTTCTATTGAGGAAATCTCTGCTTCTGTAGGAAAGAATGGCATTACCACATTCCTGAGGAAATTGAGTTCTCTGTAAACGGAAAAGTAAAATTCTAAGTTTAGAAGAAAAAATTGAGGAAAGTTTTGAACACATAAACTATAATATATAGAGGAAAATGTGGCAGAGTAAAGATAAGATGAAAAGTAGAGTAGCTATCAATTGAAGAACTTATAAACAATTACCAAAACTATACAAAAGAGAGCTGGGGTAAAGCTCAGTTGGAGGACTAGACTAATATATACAAAGCCATGGGTTCAATCTCCAAGAAGATCTAATAATAAGTTAATGAATAGTAATAATAAAATAATTACTTGAAATAAATGCTTTCATATTAGAGAGGCCTGAATCTGAAAACAGTAAACAAAATACCCTCAATTCTTGAATCCAATGATATGAAACTACAAGAATGAAGAGGAAATAGTTTTCCTTTTCTCTCATTTCTTTTCCTTTCATGTTTTCTTCTTTTCTTTTTTCCTTTGCCACTACTGGTGCTTGAAGTTTCTAAGGCTCTGACCACTTCATATTATTTTTCAGATGAGGTATTACTTTTTGGCCAAGCCTTCCTTGAGCAATAATCTCTTACCTATGGCTTCTACAAACGAGAGATAACAGGGAAATTACCCTATATCTTGCTTTCTTTTTTGTACTTTGTCACGAATTTTTTTGGTTAGAACCGGCCCTCGATATCAGTCTTCTAAATCTCTGCCGTCTAATTGGCATGGCATAGTTCATCTAAAGCTTGGACCCATACTATTTTTCATTGTAAACATTCAATATTGACTTCTGTTTTCTAGATATAATTAAATTCTATTGAGGTTAGTATGGATCTTTATGATGTTATAAGAAGAACATAGAGAAATCCCTTGAATAGTTTTTCAGTTTCTTAAAATATTTATAGTATGATATTAAAAGTAGGACATTAATATTTCACAAGTACGTTATGCAGACTTCAATCTTTTTATTTTGTGCACACAATAAGTTCAATATAATTTTATCAATTCTATATGAATAGTTACAGACACGTTTCTTTACACATTTCTTTACCAAAAATAAGTCTGTCTCATGCTTCCCTTCTATAATTAAACCCACTATTTCTCTTGGTCCCATCCCAAACCTGTTTCATCCTGGAAACCAAAACACTTTTTTTCTCCGACTTCTAGATCATGCAGTAAATAAGCTTTTAGGATTGCCTTCAAATCTGTTGTAGATTATTCAATGTTTTTGTGTGTCTTAATATTGTATTGTAATCACTTGATTAGCCTTTTGGTTCTGTTATTACAGAATGTAGCACAATTTGTTTCCCATTCACCTGAAGAAAGCCTGAATTGATTTCCATTTCTTTAACTAGAGGAAATAATGCTACTATAATCCTCTGTGTTTTGGCCTTTGGGTTAATGTAACGGTTTATTTCTATGAGACAAAGCTTGAAGAGCTCAATTCCTGTGATATACTCTAGGTGGTTTGCATATTTCATATTCTAGGAACCTGTCAACATGTTTTCAGAAGTGGCTTTACCATTTGAGATTCCTGCCAACATCCAGCTTCTCTGTTTCTTGATAGCAGTTAGTATGGTCAATATTGTATTATGTGCAGTAATTCTCATACATGTTTTATGATGTCCTTTTTGTTTTAATGTGCGTTTATTTGATGACTGATGATGCCTTTCTTGGGCTTATTTTTCACAAGATGTATTTTGCTAGTTTCTAATTGATGTTCTTCTTAACATTTTTTTTGAGAATTCTATGTAGAGTCTAATTTGAGGCATTCTTCAGGTATAGGATTTGCAAATATTTTATCCTTGAATATGGGTACACTTCATCAACATTATCTTCATCATCATTATCATCATCATTATCATCATCTGGTGGGTCTTCGTCCATCCCACGAAAGACAGAAGGGGTCCGAGGAAAGGTAAGTGTGGCCGCTCGCCTGTTACCCAGCCTCCCTCAGCCCGGGAAACAATCATATCCAGCAGGGAGTGAAGTCAAGCAGGAAGAAACTCCTTTATTAACACAGAGGAGCCCTTTTTAAAGCAAAAAAGAGCAGGTGGCATGGCAAGGGAGGAAGAGGAACCAATCACTGTCAAGGTCACACCCTATCATGAACCTAAGCTTCCACGGGCTGGTTACCCACTGAATGTAAAGCAAATTTGGCTCTTCCCACTCAACTCCCTCTCAGTACCATCTTTGCTGCCCATGTGCCCTACAATCATCATCATCACCATCATCATCATCACTACTAGTATTACTACTGTTAGTTTTGTACATGTAGGTATGGTCCTGGGACATGAACACAGAGTCTCTAAGATTAGTTGCAATTCGTTAACAATTTACCATTTCAGTCATGCCTCACTTCTGGCTTTTTTGCTGATTAATCAGAGATAAGGTTTTCAGGGACTTTATTTTGTGGGCTGCCATCAAACAGCAATACTCACATCACAGCTTACCAAGTAGTTAGGTTGAGATACATGAGTCCCGTGCTCTCAACTTCTATTCACTAGTTGCATATGAGCTTTCACAGACTAAATTATGTTATACTTTTTTGAATTCTACTATATTAAGTTTTCCTTTCTTATAATTTTAATGCCAAATTTAAGTACGCTTCATCTCCAAAATTGTCAAGGCATCTTCTCTTGTTATACATTTACATCACTCTTTTTGTTTTATATGCCACCTTCAAAGAATGCTTGAAGTGAATATTTGAATAAATTGTTGTCAATGTTCACTTTTTAATTCTCCCCAATATTGTCTAACCTATCACCACTTATTTAAAAGAATGTCACTCCACAAGTGTTTGGTTTTACACTCTTATTAAATATTCCTTGATAGTAATTATGTGGCTCTAATCTGGTGGCCTACAGACACATTGAGCTATATAATCTTTCCTCTACAAATATAACAATTTTACAGTAACAGCTTTAATATTGGACAGAGAAATATATTCCAGTTTATTTTCCTTTGTCAATGAGTCAAAGAGTGATGGTCAGGTGTTTTTAGGAATTTTCATATACTTATAACTAAAGCTGTGAAGCTAGGCACTGTTAGCTCACACTTATTGCATTAGCTGGATAGGAGGCTGAGATCTGAGGATTGCGGTTCAAGGCAGCTGGAACATGAATGTCTGTGAGACTCTTATCCCCAATTAACCACCAGAAAACCAGAAGTGGCACAGTTGCTCAAAGGGTAGAGCACTCACTTTGAGCTGAAGAGCTGAGGAACAGTGCCCAGGCCCAGATTTCAAACCCCATGTATAAGCCCCAAAAAGGGGGGGGGTGAGGACAATTAATATCTTTGCTCAATTTTATCCTCCAATCCATAAAAAGTATATGTCTCCATTTACTTAGATTTTTGCTTTTATATTCAGCATTGCATAATGTTCAATGAGGGTGAGTCAACAACACTTTAATACATTTTGACGATGTGTGAAGATGGCACAAAGAAATTCACAGAGAACAGTTGAAAAATAAGGGGCAATGGGAACGGAGAAAGACAGAAATGGGTTAATCAGGCCCTTGATCAACGCGTGAGTGTGTAAAATATTTTAATAAGATTTCTTTGTACAACTAATATACACCAATTAATAAATATCTTCCAAAGGCATTGATATTCGAGTATGTCATAAAGGATAAATACAGATTTTGTGGTGAATTGAAAGATAGATGAGAAAATACATACTTATAGTAATTGTGTAAATAAACTAAGAAATTTGGTCAACATTCTGAGGGCTCATGGCTCATTAGAATAGAAGGCCCTTGGTATCTAAGATAAGACTAAAATGTTAAACTTGAGCCTATCTTTAAGACTGCTTAATGCTATTGCCTTTTTAGTAAGTATTCTCTTTATTGTTGTTGTTGTTGCTGGTGGTGGTCGTGGGCCTTGAACTCTGGGCCTAGGCGCTGTCCCTCATCTATTCAGCTCAAGGCTAGATCTCTACCACTGAAGCCATAGCGCCACTTCGTTTTTCTGGTGGTTTATTGGAGATACGAGTCTCATGGATTTTTTCTGCTCAAGCTGGCTACAATTATAAAATGAACCACCTGCACTGGGCTTGAATCAGTATTCTTAGAACAAAGAAAAAATACAAGTGATTTGGAACCAAGCTGTAGAAGGCTGCCTTTTTGGCTTCAGAAGAGAGCTGGCTGGTATCTTATGAGTAGATAGATTTAGGAAAAATGGAACATATAAGTCCACATGGAAGGCTACAAAACATTTTAGTGAAGTTCCAAAAATGATAAGGACATGAATTACAATAACTAGCTTGGTAATAAGGGACATGTTTGGGAGTTCTGTCTCTATTGTTACTGTTGTAAATGTACAATATCATTTTATTCATTTTTGTTGTTGTTGTGTCCTTAGTATGTTCTTTCCCCTATGGAATATCACCTGTTGTCACTGTACTCGATTTTGATACCTTGCATCTTGTAGATACATGTCTAATCTGGGGAGGGTAAAGGGAATTACAAAATGCTGAAATAAGGACACAGGATGACCCATTGCAACACAGATACCAATAAGACTATATTGGAAATGAACCTTACCACTTCATGCTGCGAAGAGTGGGGAGAAAGGAATGTGAGAGCTGGGGGAGGGAAGGGATAGTGGTACTACAACAAGAAAGGAAAGTGGTAATAATGATCAACAAATAATGTACTCATTGCCTTACTCATGTAACTGTAACCCTTCGGTACAACATTTTAACAATAAAATAAAATAAAGTATAGTCAATAAAGGACAAGTTTGGCAAATAAAGTACAATGCTAACTTACAGAAAAATGAAAATAATAATAACCATTTATGTCTATATACATGTATATACACATCCGTATATTCATATATATGTATACATATATAGGTATTTGTGTATGTACACATATAAGTATGAATATATGCATATGTACATAGTGTGTATACATATACATTTATTTAAAGAGACTTGAATAAGAAATATATTAATGCCTATGAAAAACTTTAACCATCCTGCCTATGAAAAGCTTTAACTATCCTGAATATGTTATCAAAAATCCAAATACATATTTTTATAATAATATACCAAAATCCAAAGAATATATGGAAAAATCATACCATACCTATACATTGCATACATATAGAGATTAGTGGAAATAGAAAAACAATAGAATATCAGTGCAAACCAATATGTAGAAATTGGAATCCTTATATATTGGTGCTTGGCACTTAAAGTGATAGAGTCAGTTTGTTAAACATATTGGCAATCTAAGATACTACACATAGAGTTACCTCTATGATCCAGCATTTTGAATCATAATTTGATATACAAAATATATTTCAACACATGTCCAATGAAACACATGTACAATTATATACATAAGAAAACCTTTTATAATAACATATAATGAAATATTGAAATGCCCATTGAGGGCATTATAGAATTATACACACACATACAAATCAATATGGTATATCCCTGGGAAAAATTTATATGGACTTGGTTTGGAAACAAATTTTACTTGGGAGGAATGGATAAAATAGAATTCAATTTCTAATTACATGAGCTTTTTAAAATGGACACAGCCGTGGTGGTAGACTATGAAGTAATGGTTGGTCAAGTGAAGGGTAGGTTGAAATGATGACAGGAAGTGATTAATAATAGATATTGGAGTACTTTGAGAGGGTAGTGGTGATAAAATATTCTAGAACTGAAGGTGATATTCATACTCCAAATCTTTAATCATTGTACTTTATCGAAGAATTACATATTGCATTTGCATTAACCTTAAGAAAAATTTTAGAATTGTAATGGGTGAATATGAGTGATAATTTAAAATTTAAAATCACAGAATTCTATAATGCACACGTATAATATATTGATGAATAAGACTATCAATAAAATATGATCTGTGATATATCCTCTGAGTGACTGTATATGACATTGCAAGTCAGTGAATACAAAATTATGTAAATTGAGGAATGAGATAGGACTGAAAAGAATGAGGGATAATGATCATCAAGATGCATTGTATTGAAACTTCTCTGAAGAAGAAAGAAGGATGGCCAATAGACACATGAAGAAATGCTCAACCTCCCTAGCCATAAAAGAAATGCAAATCAAAACAACATTGAGATAGCACTTCACACCAGTTAGAATGGGTATAATCAAGAACTCGAACAACAACAGATGCTGGAGGGGATGTGGACAGAAGGGAACGTTAGTTCATTGTTGGTGGGAGTGTAAACTTGTTCAACCACTTTGGAAAGCAGTATGGAGGTTCTTGAAAAGACTTCACGTAGACCTCCCCTATGACCCAGCAATCCCACTTTTGGGCATTTGCCCAAATGTTTACAAACAAGACCACACTAAAGCTAAGAGCACAACTATGTTTATTGCAGCATTATTTACAATAGCTAAGATATGGAACCAACCCAGATGCCCCTCAGTAAATGAATGGATCAAGAAAATGTGGTGTTTATACACAATGGAATTCTATGCCTCCATCAGAAAGAATGACACTTCCCCATTTGTTAGGAAATGGAAAAGCTTGGAAAAAGTTATATTAAGTGAAGTAAGCCAAGCCCAAAGAAACATAGGTCCCATGGTTTCCCTAATTTTCAATATCTAGTATATGTGTGAGTCAAGCAGGAAAGGTCAGATAATGTGATGTTAGGAAAATGATCCCTTAGATATGTATTTAAATGTTTTTTTTTTCTTTCATGCATTTGTTTCTAACTCATTTATAAGATTATTTCTTTGTAGCTTTGTATCCCTTCCCCACAGTATAACCCCTGCTTTCACTATATTCGATGTTGGTATAATTTGTGGAGGAGATGGGGTAAACCAAGTCGTTTAAGGATACAAGTAGACTCGATGCAACTATGAGAAGTACAAGTTGTCATGTCAAAAACGAACTTTACAACTTTGGTGGGGGGGGGGGATTAGGTGGGGGGATGGGGGGAGGCTGGGAAGGGATGTGAAGGGTAAACAAAGGAGGAGGCTGCAATGCTTGATAAGAAATGTACTCATAATCTTGCCCATGTAATTGTAACCCCTCTGTAGAGTATGTTAACAAAAAATTAAAATTAAAAAAAAGATGCATTGTATTGAGCTAGCAATGTGGCTTAGTGGTAGTCTTAGGGGAATAATGTGAAGCCTTGTGTTTGATTCCTCAGTTCTACATTAACAGAAAAAGCTGGAATTGGCACTGTGACAGAAGTCGTAAAGTGCCAGTGTGAGGAAAAGAAGTTCTTGGACATTGCCAAGGCCCTGAGTTCAAGCCCCAGGACTGGTCAAAAAGAAAAAAGATGCATTTTATTAAGATAGGCACTAACGGCTCATGCCTGTAATCCTAGATATTCAAGAGGCTGAGGAATGAGGTTTGAAGCCAGCCCAGGTAGGAAAGTCTGTGAGATTCTTATCCCCAATTAAATGTCAGAAAAATCTGAAAGTCCTGCTGTGCCTCAAGTGATAGAGTTCTAGTGTGCATCGAAAGGAGGTCATGCACAGCGCCCAGACCCAGAGTTCAAACCTCAGGAGAGAAGAAAGAAAACAAAATAATTTACTAAAAACTGTTCATAAACTGCATGGTCAAACAGCAACTCCCATGCTACTACTTAAAGTCAATGAAAAATATGACTAAAATAGAATACAAGTCATTTTGTAGACCAAACATAGATAGAATACAAAGGTTGTTTACAGGGACAAAGTAAATTTTATCTCTTAGGTAGAGTTGAAATTTGTTCTTCAGTCTTCTTAAATCATTTATGAAATTGACAATACTGCCAATTATAGGTCAATTTCCTTGAGGAACAGATTGAATTCTGCTGTCTTTTCATAGCAAACCATAGAGGTGAATTTTTTGCCTCTTGTTGAAATATATCTGATATTTTAAAGTAGATTTGTCCTAATATAATATTAATTTAATCAATCATTTCATTAGGGTGATGTTAGTCAGATTGTTTTCCAGTAAATCCTATCCCTTATAATAAATGAGAGCATGCTGTGTCAGTCTCCTATTAATATGACAAAATATTTTATAAAATTAAGTAATAAGGGGGAAAGATTAATCTTGGCATCTGATTTTACACATTTCAGCTTATGTTTCTTATCCTCATTGCTTGGGTTTGGTGGTGGCACAGAACCCAATGTCAGGAACATGTGATTGAGCATGTGTATTCATGGAAGACAGAAAGTAAAGAAGAGGAGGAATAGGAGTGGGAGAGAGAGAAAGAAGAGGAGGGGAAGAGGGAGAGGGAGAGGGAGAAGGAAAAGGAGAAGGAGACAGAGAAGGAAAAGAAGGAAGAGGAGGAAAGGACTTTGATCTTAACATCTTCTTTGATCACAAGTTCTCGGTGACCATACCTCTAAAACTGAGCCCACTTGAAAAGGTTCACCACCTATTTATGGCAACATAGTGAAAGCTAATTATTAATCCCAATCCTATATGATTTCAGAATTAATTTCTAGAATGGTGGGTAAATATGTCTATACAAGTGTGATAACTTCTGTTCCTAAATATTTACTTGAATTAATCAGATAAACTATTTGGCATGGAGTTGGTTTGGTTATACCACTGTAGGAGAGATGAATGAAATATTTTAAATGCAAATACATTTTATTTAACAGATAAAGAAGCTTCAAGAGATTTCATTTTGTGACCTTCAAAAATGACTATTTCATTCAACTTATAGTGACTTGAATTTTTCATAATTTTATGTCATTTCCATTGAAGTATTTTGTCGCCTATAGCAAGGTTCATTTTTTCTAGTGAAGGAAAAATGAATGCTATCATGGTCATTTATTTCTTAATTATTCTATAGAGAGTTGGTATAATATGAATTTCCTGCCATTCAATAATAAGTTATATTCAAGTCTATAGGAATAATTGGAAAAGTCATGGAATATCTTGCTTGAGTTAGCTCATATTAAGATTGATTCAATTTCTCAAAATCACTGTTGACATAAAATACATGAAATTCAATTTTTCTCTGAAATGACTTGGTACTCAAACCTGAGAAATACATGACCATTAACTATGATTTCTGTATACTCAAAAATGTATGAATCTGCATTTTCATGTCAAAAAAATTAGGGTAAAATGTAGAGAAAATGATGTAACTCCTGTAGATAATAATCAAAGTTAATGACAAATTGCTTCATTCATCCTGACAGAGCCTATTGATTTTATCTTACATGAGAAATTTGATTAATAATCCCTTTGTCGCTTTTGAATAATAGAGTATTTCAATTTGCCCAGATTCTGTCATTTAAACCTTCAAGAGTATATTTTTTCATAAAAATGAAAAGTATTTTTCCACAGTGCAGGTTCAGATTTAACAACTAAATAAATATCTAAATGTTAATTTATTAAATTGAGCCTCTAGAATTCAAATAATAAATTTATTTTATTCTTAGATATATTAAATCTATGCTGAATATGAGTGTCTCAAGCTTGTAATCCTTACTACTCAGGAAGCTGGGGTCCAAAGCCAGCTTTGGCAAGAAAGTTTGTGAGACACATCTCAATCACACACACACACACACACACACACACACACACACACACACACACACAGCTAGAAGTGGAGTTGTGGATCAAACGTTAGGATACTATCCTTGAGTGAAAAAAACCAAGGCATAGACCTTGAGTTCAAATCACAAGAGTAACACACACCCACATTCACACACATGCACATTATGTCTAAATTCTTATTTTAGTTTGAAGAAATAAACAATATCATGAATAGTAATATTTGTTTCATATCCTGCAACTTTTGTGAAGTGGTTTTGAGTACAATTTGCTTTAAGATATAACATGTCATTAAAATTAATATTAATCTAGTTAATATTTATAATTGCTTATAAAACATTGGTATTTTATGTATACACTTAAGAAATATTATGAGTAAAAGAAAGAAAGGAAGAATAGAAGAAAAGAAAGAAAGAAAGAGAAAGAAAGAAAGAAAGGAGGAAAGAAGGAAAGAAAAAAGAAGAGAGTAAAAGAGAGAGGTAGGGATGGAGGGAAGGAGGGAGGAAGGAAAGACGGAAGGAAGGAAGGAAGGAAGGAAGGAAGGAAGGAAGGAAGGAAGGAAGGAAGGAAGGAAGGAAGGAAGGAAGGAAGAAGCGACAAAAACACTTTAATTTATAAAATCTGTTATTTAGCCCAACATAAACTTTATGTAAGTTAACCCTTCTGTAAACTCAAGGTTCCAATTGTCACTTCTCTGCATGTTCTCCATGCATGAATGAAACCAACAAAGGAAGGATCAGATATAACCAGACGAATCTGTTTGCATCTCTAGTAAATATGTACACAAATCTTTTTCTCATTTTCTATACATCATCAAATAAGTATTTGCAAACTATTTACATTGTTATAAATATTCTGAAAATTGATGTAACCAAAGGATGTCAATATATATTATATAATGTGAACACTAGTATTTATAATGATATTAATGTTACAGTCTTCATATTATATTAATTATAAAAATTATATGTTTTACCAGAGAAATTAGCATCCTCTAATTTTGGTGTCTGTGGGAGTCTTAATAGCAGACAGCAATTAAAATCTAAGGAGATATGTATTTCTGAAAGCAGTTAACTCATTGGAGATTGTTCACATATATAAGAAGGGCCTTAGAAAGGCTGAACATGTTTACATGATTACCTATGATGTGATTCAACAGCATTAAAACAATCACACTTCACTTTGTCATCACTACAATTATTCCCATTGTAAGTAGAATCATTCACATAATTTACACGATATATGTTTGTCCTTAAGTTATTATTTTCTATGACATAATATCCAAATGATACACTTCACTGAGTTAAAGAAAAAGTTGGAAAATGTATTGAACACTCTAACTCCTTCCAATTACACATATTGAAATTCTATTCCACTTTCTGGTGACATTAGAATCAGCCTTTCAGAGATGACCCTCTAATAATGATCCTGATAAAAGAAGCCCAATATAACTAGTCTGCCATGTGAATGTCCAGCAAACAGATTATAATTAACCAGAAAGTAGACCGCCATAAGACAAAGATTTGCTTTGAATAACCATTTTTATAATCAATGTTCAAGCTTCTAGAGTACGGGTAATATTGTCCTGATGTTTTTAATGCACTTATTTGAAATATTTTCTTAGAAGAGCCCAATAGCGGACAAAAAGCAAAGTGGAATTGATTTAAATTTCAAATTTTTGAAAAAAAACTATTCATAATGTTTTATTATTTGACCTTTATTCTCCAAACCTCCAGGTTGCAAATATTATTAAATGGGAATTGAATTGAGGTTCAATGCTCTATTCAACTACCATAATTAACCTTTCGAATGTTTTTATTATCTTTACGTATTTGTACAAAGGAGTTGCCATTCACTGAAACAGTGTATGGATACAGTGCATCTTGATTAATGTCACCCCTTCCCACATTCTCATCCACCCCTCCCATTCAACCCAGTCCTTACTTAACTCAATATTATGTTATGTATCGAATTACTTGCCAGGTAACAAAACATTTTATGTATACAATACACCTGGAATTGTATTACCACTTCAACATCTTAACCCCCATTTCACACTACACATTGCTTTGTATATATCAATTCTGGGAAGTATACAATGGATTCTTGCCTGTATTCTATCCTTTTCAATTGCCTACCCCTCTCACCTTACCCCCCACTGTCCTCTCTTGTAGTACACATTGACTGGTATTTATTTTGTTGGGTTTTGACTTAATCTTTTAAGAGAACTATACCATTTTCACTTTCCATGGACTCTGACACTTCAGATAATTCATTTACCTCCTTGCATATCATCCAGTGTATTTACTTTTACATTAATAGGCACCTTCTGTCTACCAAACATAAAGAAAGTCATACAACCTAACTTTCTCTGGGTCCAGTTAATTTTACTTAATATGACTATTTCTAAGTCTTTCATTTTCCTTAAGAATGGTGCAATAGGGCCTGGGAAGGTGGCTCAGTGGTAGAGCGCTTGCCTTGCATGCATGAGGCCCTGGGTTCGATTTCTCAGCACAACCTAAGCAAAAAGAAAGAATCCGGAAGTGGCACTGTGGCTCTAGTGGTAGAGAACTAGCCTTGAGGTGAAGAGCTGAGGGACAGCACTAGAGCCCCAGAGCTCAGGCCCCACGACTGGATCCCCCGCCCCCCAAAAAAGAATGGTGCAATATGATTCTTTCTGATTGATTAATAAAATTTGATTATGTATGTATATATACATACATGCTTGTAAATAGAGAACAATGAAATTATATATATATATATATATATATATATATATAATTCATATACACGAGCACACAATTCTTGATCGCTTTTGTCAGTGAGAGGCATCTGGGCTGATTCCATATGTTGGCTACAGAAAATAATGCAACAATGAACATGATTGTGCTGGCAGCTTCAGTGTGGCCTTGTTTCTGCTCTATTGGATAAATGCCCATAAGTGGAATTGCTGGATCACTCTATTCAGTTTTGTGAGCAACCTCCATCGTGTTTTCCATAGTCGTTGAACAAGATTACATTTCCACCAACAATGAAATAGTTTCCTTTGGACCACATCCCTATCAGTATCTGTGATTGTTCGTTTTTTCATAATGACATTGTAACAGGGGTGAAAAGAATCTCAGTGTTGTTTGGAATTGCATTTCTTTCATGGAGACAGGTATGTCTATTTGTCATTGTTACTTTTCTTCTAAGAAGTTCTCTTTAAGTCATTATCCCATATATTAATTGGGCTCTTGTTTATTTGAGGGTTTATTTGATCTGTAAATATGGGTTAGTTATGTAAACCCTTGTCTAATGCTTAGTTAGTAAAAATCTTCTTCCTTTCTGTTCTCTTTCTATATACCCTGCTAACTTTTTCCTTTGCCATGAAGAAACTCTTTAGTATAATGCAACTCTATTCACCCAGAAAAAAAATGATATTACACCATTCATAAAGAAATGGAAAGACTTGGAACAAACCTATATTAAGTGAAGAAAGTCAGACTCAAAGAAATATAGGTTGCCCGATTTCCCTCATTTCTTGTATTAGAATGTGCCTCTAATTCTACACCTTAACACACTTGGATGATAAAAGAGAAAACATTACATTTGGATATGATAAATTACATGGGATTCTAAACATTTATACAGTGAGATCAAAGGAGGATGCACTTTGGAGAGGATCACAAAGGCTCAATAGCTACATGAATATTATCATATAATATAATGTTCATCAAATTGATCTCCAAGAAATGATAATGAAAGTTTCTTTATTATTTTGCTTTTTCCATCTGAATTCGGATGCTGTTATTTTGTTATAATTTCTGCACCTTTGGTCTTATATGTAAGTTTAGAAAGGGCAAGGGGAAACACAGAATGGTGGGAAAGGGTGAACAAATGTTGCAGTTTCACTCAGTAGACATTACCTTGTAAATGAACTATACATTTTATGGGGGAGGGAGGTTGAAAGGGAAAAACTGGGAGAACATGAGGGAAGAGGTGACACTGTTGAAAAAGAAATGTGCTCATCATCTGACTTATGTAATTGGATTCCTTCTGTACGTCATCTTTACAAATTAAAAATGGACCTCATAAACAGGCCAGAATAGTTATATCAATATTAGATAAGATTGGCTTTAAATTAAAATTGGTATAAAAGTAAAAAGAGACTGAAAAGAACATTAAATGTTGGTAAAGGAAAGTCGGAATCAGGTGGATATAACAATGCTAAATATCAATGCCCTGAATCCTAGATCTCTCAAATTCATCAGACAAATACTACTTGCCATAAAAATATGCATACATCCAAACACATTGTTGGTTGCTTGAACACATCATTCTTACCTCTGGACAGGCCATCCAGGTCAAAATCTCGAAAAAAATCACAACCAAATACCTGGTTTGATAAGCTATACCTAACAGCCCATGGAACGTTTTCCAAAATAGATCATATCTTAGATCAGAAAGAAAATCTGTGAAAATTCAAAAATAAAAATGAAATTACCTCTTGTATCCTGTCAAACCACAATGGGACCAAACTAGATCTCAACATCAAAAGGCATCACAAAAAGTTCTGAAACTCACAGAGACTGAATAACACATTGCTAAATCATCAGTGAGTCACTGAAGACATATGGAGGGAAGTTCCAAAGTTTATGGAATTCAGTGGAAGTGAACAGACAAAATACTACCTCCTCTGGGACACAAGAACACAGGCAATACTCAGGAAAATTTATAGCTTTGAGTATGTACATCAACAAATTAGAACAATTTTAAATCAGCACTAATAATGCACCACTAGGTCCTTGAAAAACAGGAACAAGCCAATTCAAAAACTGGTAGATAGAAACTATACAAATTAGATTAAAGAAATAAATGAATCAGAGCCTCAGAAAAACATACAATCATAATTGACTTTTATCTACTAGTAACTCAAAAATTCGCCCAATAAATGTAAATGTAGCTATTTTCAGAGATAGACTCAACCAGCTCAAACCAGTGAACAAAACATACTTGTAAGATTCTAAGGAACAATGTTTTGTTTGCCTTTTTAAAATAAATTTACTCTGTTATTAAGTTGATTTATAGAGTTATTACAATTACATGAGTAAGGTAATGAGTACATTTCCTTTTATGAAATGTCTTCAATTCCCTCATATTTTCCCATTCCCTCCCTTCTTTTCCCACCCATGTGTTAAATAGTCCACTTTTATCAATGTTCAAGGAAATCCACTGCTTCATTTTTTCACCCTTTCCCTAAAGCCCTTTTCCCACCCACACCTTCCTGAAGACATAGAATGAATATACCATGCATAAGGTAAAGAAGACAGAATCATCACAAACTATAAATTAACAACAACATACACTAACCAAAAAATGGAGTATTCTGTTTCCATACCTCATAGTTTGTTTCAGGATGTTTATCATGTTATATAAATGTAATTGTTTTTATCATAAAGTCAATTCAGGGATTAAGGTGTGATAAACTTATAATTTTCTTTCTATTTAGTAATGCTTTTATTTTACATTAATGTTGTAAGTAACACAATTCAAATCCTAGTGAAACTTGAAGGTTCAGATTTAAAGTTAAATATTCAAAAGGTCTAATAATTCCATTTTGGCAACCAAATTGAAAAACATGCATGGTTTATCCTCAGGAATGTCATTATTTCATATGAAAAAAGTAATTTTACCTACATTTTCTCTTATATGATAACATATTATCTGTTATTCAGAGAGATACAAAAAGATTTTTAATTATGATATGAAAAATGCATCGACATGTATGAATGAAATCAGGGAGAAGATGGCTCAGAGCAGGGTGGTTCTGTTAAATATTCTCATTATTTTGAATGATCTGGTGTTTTTGTATGTGTGGAATTATGAATGTTTTTTATGTCTGGACAAGAAAATTTGATTAATAGATCATTATCTAATACCCAATGTCTAGAACATAACCTGAGTCAGAGTGGTAAGTCTGTGTGTGTGTGTGTGTGTGTGTGTGTGTGTGTGTGTATGTGTGTGTGTGTGTGTGTGTGTGTGTGTGTGTGTGTGTGAGTGTGTGGTTGTGTGTATGTGTGTGGGTGTCTGTCTGTCTGCTTGCAAGTCTGGATTTAGAAGGAAGTATCTTATTTCCCTGAAGGTATGTACTTAATTCTATTAGGTGTACTCCATTAATGACAGCAGATAAAGTTAATTAATATTTTGTGCCATATATTTATGGACCTATGACTGCATGGACAAAATAAAAATTATGTTTGTGGTATGAGTTTTGTAAAAGATCAGCTGAAATTATAAACATTTGGAATCTTGAGAAAGATATCAATGGCAATCATTTCAGTGTAGATAAATTTTGACAACACTTGCAGTGATAGGTAATCTTATATCAAAACATAATATTTATTGATTTTCCATAGCTACACTATTCTATAAATTTGTAGGAAAACAAGTTAAATTAAGGAATCATAAAAGTAATGTGATTATTTATTGCGAAGAGTCCTACAGTTAGACCCTGATTGTAAGTGCTAGGATCAATAGAAAAAAAACACAATATACAACATGGAGTTAGGTATTTTATAATGAAGCACATTTTAATATACTCTACATTGTTAGAAAGACTAGAACTTTGGGTTAGCTTTATAACCTACCATAAGAAGTGATATTGCCATTTATTAAGCAGAAAGGCTTACTCAGATTTACAAGATTGAATGGTTCAGTGTATGTTCAGCTAGTTTTATTGCTTTGGGGGCCAGTGACAAGACAATGTCAAGGAGGGGAGTATGTCAAAGAGAAATGATTTTTACCTAGAATGATTAAAAGATAAAAGAAGAAAGAAGATGGGAGTCTATTTTCTAATGGGTTTCACTCTGAAGAACTTAATCTCCAGAAGAACTATTCAGGTATGCTCCACAGTCTGGGAGGAATTGCAATGTCATTTTTCGTTAACACATAGGTCTTTCTGGGGCATTCTAAAATCAAATGTCAACATCTACACCAATGATAATAACTTGTCCAGGGGTGGAAGCCACTAGATATTTCTATAAATTCTAATCAGATCTCAACAGACTAAATATTTTATGGAATTCCTATTAAAATATTTTCTTGCAGACTGACTGGGTCTTCATAATGTGTATCTGTGTGTTTATATGTGTGTGTTTGAATAAACTAATAAAACAATGTGGCAGATAAAAGTATTAGTATGGCCTTTGGTTTTTCTTCTCATATTATGAAAGCCTGTCACAATTCCCAATCAAATCCCATCCAAGATTCAAACATTAATGCTGTCCCAAAATTTCTTTATTCTAACCTAAGTATATGCATCTCATTTCAGATGACCATGGTATAGGAAAATTTTAAGTCTTCCAATTACGTTATCACCAAGGAAACAATGTACAATATTTCTTTTAAAAATACGTAGATTGTAGAACATGTTAACCAGAAAATTGAAGGAGTATACATTATAGGATTTAATTTAAATATTTAGTCACATAAATGGATATTCTTTATCCCCAACTCAGAGCCCTTTTAAACTACATAATTGCTCAACTCATCTATTACCATCTTCCATGAAGTCAGTCCTTGCTGTAAACAAACCAGATGTGGTGAACAAATTAACATATGCACCATTGTAACATGCTCCTCTTCTAAAGCATGGAAGTGAAAGAGCATTTAATGCCTGTGAAGAGCTGGTTCTAAAGATTATGAAAAGTGGTTACTTTGCACCATAAATAGAAAAATCCACAGATGTTTCCAGTTGTGTTTTGTTGTTGGCATTTGTGAGATATATTTTGGAAAGCACAATGAATGAAAGCAGGCTATTTTGTAAAACTTTGCTGGCTGACTCTTATTGAAATGTTTCAAATGAGAAGACAGACAATAGGGTGGGTAAGATGTGGTATGCAGCTTTAAATACAGACAAGCAAAACAAAGAATGGGAATTTTTTTTTTTCCTTAACAAATGCTTTCTGGTTATATTGTGCTATACACTATAATGATGAAATAATCATTTCTATGGAAAAGTAAGGAGAAAACACTGTCACCTGTTGAATTTCTTTTTAAAGTGAATCTAAAATGTCAAGGTCAAAGAAATTTAAGTGCCATAATAAAATATTATCAAGTATTACTTTTTTTGATAAAAAGTTAAAACAAACTGACAGACTATTAGTCCATTTAGATTTATAAGTTTCCTGCTCTATATTTCCTATTGTTCCTCTTTTTTGGGTGGTGATATATATATTTTTTAGAATGGCAACCTGGTCTTAACCATTACCTACATTATGCTGTCATATAATCAGAGAGTTTTTGGGTTTTTTTTGTTGTTGTCTTGTTTTTTTGGTCGGTCATGGGGCTTGACTGGGCTTCGGCGCTTGTCCTACACTCTACAGCTCAAGGTGAGCACTCTACCGCCGCAGCTGCTGGCAAGTGCTCAGAGCTGTCTCCTTGCCTGTATTTTCTCTCTATGGCCTAACTCTGTGTCCTGTGAAGGCACACTTGGTGTGATTCTCTGTCTTAGGACTGTTCACTGGAACTCTAAAAATGCTTTCGATGTGAGAGCTTGTTTAGCCTCTAGCTTCTCCTCTGCCATCTTCCTGGAACTCTCGGGGATTTAATTTTTTGAGTTCCAAGTATATTTTAGGTATGAGACCCTTGTCCATTGTATGGTTAGTGAAGATCTTCTCCTAATCCGTGGGCTTTCTATTGATCTTGCTAGCTATGTACTTTGCCATGCAGAAGTTCTGCAACTTCATGCAATCCCATTTGTCCAACCTTTCTTTGATTTGTTATGTTTCTGGGTCTCTATTAAGGAAATTTCAGCCTGGGTCAAAGAGACTTAGGGTTTCTCCTATTCCATCCTGCAATGTTTTCAGAGTGTCTGCTTTGACTCTGAGGTCTATGATGCATTTGGAGTTGATTCTAGTGCAGGGTGATATATAAGGATCTAGCTTTATTTTTTTACTTGGAAAAAATTATATTAAGTGAAGTAAGCCAAGCCCAAAGTAACATTTGTCCCATGGTTTCCCTTATTTGCAATATTTAGTATATGTCTGAGTCAAGCAGAAAGGGTCAGATAAGGTGATGTTAGGGAAATGAACCCAAAGATATGTATTTAAGGTTTTTTTTCTTTCATGCGATTGTTTCTAATGCATTTCTAAGGTTATTTCTTTGTTGCTTTGTATGTTCCTTACCCACAGTATAACCCCTGCTTTCACTGTATTTGATGTTGGTATAATTTGTGGAGGGGAAGGGGAAAAACAAGTCGTTTAAATAAGGATACAGCTGGACCCATTGCAACAATGAGAAGTACAAGTTGTCATGTCAAAAACGAACTTTATAACTTTGGTGGGGGGTGGAGTATTGGGTGAGGGCCCCCGGGGAGTCTGGGAAGGGATGGGAAGGGGAAACAAAGGAGGAGGCTACAATTCTTGATAAGAAATATACTCATTATCTTGCCCATGTAATTGTAACCCCTCTGTACAGTATTTTCACAATAAAAAGTAAATAAAAATTTAAAAAAAAGAATAAATAAACTACAACTGCTGAAGTTTTCAATAGTAAATGTATTACATTTTATGTGCTTAATATTTTCCTGAAATTATTACTTTTGGATTATATATCCCTAACAAACTCTTTTTTATGATTTTTATATGATTTATATAGATTCCTTATGTGATTCTTATGTGACTTCTTAGAGATCCATAAATAAAACAGCTCAGAACAGGAAAAAAGTAGGTAAGAAGTCATAAACAATAGTATTATGGTGCTCTTAATGGCTAAGTGCAAAGAATATGTAACAAAACTGTTGGAAGATTCATTTGTTGTTGTTGTTGTTGTTGTTTGTTTTGCTATTCTCTCCCATTTCTTTGTAGAAAGGTTCTCACTATAAAGTGCCAAGTGGTCTGGACCCTTCAAGGCTTGTCTCAGTGACATAAATGATTGGATTAGGGATGTGTGCTCCCATGGCTGGCTTTTAGGAAGTTCACAATATAGCAATACATATACACATAAAGAAACTTTTGTGAGTGATGTGTATTCACTTCCTCAATAGCCTCAATGTCAAAACGTCAAGTTACTATCAACTGGCATCACTAACACCTCTATAAATCAAATGCAAACTAAAAGCTCTACTTCAAAAACCAACATCTAAGGCAGTGTTGGAAATACAAGAAGATGCATAATACATCTAAAGGAGTGAGTTCTTTAACACTGGGTATGAGCAGTGATAGTTGAATTTTTAACCAGGCTTGAAAAGTTCGGGTGTCCACTAACTATGTCACTAGAGTTGCAGAGTTGACCTTGGTATCAAGATTGGAGGTAAAATTCAAAGGCAGCTAAATTGCTGGAGTATTGTAGCTCGATACAGTGTGACCCTTCTTGATAATGGTAAACAGAGAGTAGAAGCTAAGTCAGTAAAATGTATAGGAAGGATTCTCCACTGAGAATAATTTCAGGGGGTGATCATTACTCTTGCGTTGTAAATGAATAGCCCATCATTCTACTTTAAGCTGTAGCATATTTCTGATTGGAGGACAATTATAACATACCACTGTGCCATGAGTGCTGAGCAGTGTAGGTGTATATTACTCTAATATATGTAAAAATCCTTACAGGTATGGAATGGCCCGACCTTAACACTTCATTCTGTGTTGCTGAGTTTCATGGAGAAATCTTCATAATTAGGCAATTCACACTCATCTAAGTCTGAATCAGGCAACTGAGATAAGACATTAGGGTCATCACTTCAGTGACATGGTCTGTGACCTGTGAAATAAATAACATTATTTCACAATGCATATGTGTTTCTGAAAATGCATGTAATACCAAATACCAAATATACAAAAGGGACAATTATCCATCTCATATTATCAGAAGTAAAGATACTCGTGAATTGTACTTACTTGCTAGAGGATCACAGGGTCACTGCTAACGTTTGGTACCTTTCCAGGTGCTCAATCTTCCTCAATCTTTTTTGAGGAAGTGTTTTTCCATATTTTTTTTGAGATGTTTAGAAAATCAGTACTGTCACTAACCGCAACCATGGGACAGGAAAGATGATGGGATACCTGGCCATAGAACTGAGAAATCACAGGAAGTGATAGGAAAGAAGACACCAGAGGACCCAAAGCCTCATTGCCAGCTTCTGGATCACCAAATCCTGCTTAACATGTTTATATTCCTTCTATTACAAGGGGGGCGGGTGGGTGGTCAGTGTGTCCACAAACTAAGGCATTACTCTAGCTTTGGTTACAACTATTAACATGAGGTATTGTTTGTATACATAGTGATAATTGAATCCCTTATTGTTAGGGAGCAGAAGGGAGCAATAGTCATTAAATCCATAACACAGACATCCATCTTGTCTCCAAAGTCTTAATCTTTTAGTGTACAACAGCTCAAATTTAAATACTCTTGAGGTAATAGCTCATACCCCTGTCTTCCCTTGACTGACCTTTGAGAGCAGAGCTCTCAGCCTTTTGATTGTTGTTTTTGAGACAATATTGTCCATTATGACCAAGTGAGATATTTTAAACTTTTTATTTGTGGTCCTTAATGGTGGTGCTGGGGAATCAACTTCTTGGCTTCATGTGTCTTAGTCTACTGTGTGCTTCTGAGCCTGATATGACCTATGGTTTTATTTTCAATCAACTGGAATAAAGAAAAATTTCCCTAGGAAGGAATTAACACTTGGTTACTTTCTCCAGTATCTCTCACACACGTAAAAGTTGTATAATTCTACACTGACAGAAAACGGTGTTCTTATATTATTAGTAGTAACTTCTCATTTTTAGTAGCTCCACTCTTCACAAACTCTTGCTCATTTGCTATCCCTTCTTCCCATAAAACTTGACTAGATCAACTGGAAACCCCCTACTAGTCAGCCTCTTCCTTAAAAAGCTCAACCTTAACTAACCTATCCCCTGGTAGCCCTGCTAAAAATTTTCAAAGGCCTGACTGCAACCATACTCCTTCCTGAAAGCCCTCCTCTGCCTTATGGAAATCCCTCTTCCACTCCACCCCATCCTGGAATCCCTGCTCTGCAGCACCAGAAACCAGGCCACATCCATATCTCCTTCTATTTCCCACCTTGCTGCAATAGAACCCCGCCTACACCAGGCTTCTCCCTCAAATCCCCACCTCATCCACCAGATGAGGTCCGCCCCTACCTACTCTAGTCCCTCATAGTCGCACTGTTCCCATATCCTAGTACCTCCAAACTTCTCCCTTCCCTTTTATACCCCACCCCCAACCAGCCTTCTCACTCCAGTCCCCCAGGTTTCATCAGAAACTCTGCCCATAACTAGCCTACTTGTAAGAGGCTTACTGAACCTACCTCTTCCCACAAAGCCCATCATGCTATACCAAAAACCCTTCACCTTCCTATAACGGCCCTTGAAGCCCTGCCTTCCTTGGCCAGGAGCTTTTCACATAGCCCATCTCCTGCCTGGAAAGACATCCCTGCTCCACCACAAGTCTCCCTACCTCCCACATCTACTCTTTCAATGCACTGCCTTGCTCTCCAGATAAATCCGCCCCCTATGGCTCCTCCCTCAGTTCCACATCCTACTCCACCAGATATCCTGCCCACAATTATTCTACACTATTATAGCTCTTCCACTCCTTCTCAAAGCTCCTCCTCCAACTAGCCCCATGGCTCCAAACCCTGCCTTGCTCCTGAAAAATCCCACTAGAAAACCCCCAACACACTATGCCATTTCTGGACACCCACATTGCTCCACTGGAAGCCACTGTTCCAGTTGGCCTCCTTCTGGAAGCCTAGAAAACCTCCATCACACTCTCCCATCTCTCGACACCCACATTGCTTCACTGGAAACCACTGCACCAGTTAGCCTACCTCTGGAAGCCTCACTATACGCAAATGTAAATCCCAGTCCCTCCATAGTCCTTTTTGGAAGGTTGTTTTGCCCTGCTGGAAATCCTGTCCATAGTCCATGTTCTGCATTACAACACTGAAATACCCATCCAACCTTACTCCTCATTTCCAAGTGGTGACTGGATACACCAGAAACCCCATCCTAACTGGTCTAGTGCACTGGATCTTATCACTGCTCTCACAAAGCCCTGGTCCTGAAAAACGCATCCATATATTGTGACTACATCCTGCTCTGCTGGAAACCCCACCTTCACCCTAACACACTTGCCAAAGGCCTGCCATTCTCCATGAGAAACCCCGCCCCTTACTAGCCTATGTCTTTCTAGTACCACCCTGCCCTCTCAAAATCACACCCTGAAAAGCCGCTCCCTCATAGCTCCGCATTCCTGCTCCAGAATCCCCACCTTCTGTCAACCTCTTGCCTCCATTCCCTGCCCTGCCTTAGGGGAAACCTCACCCAATATATCCCACAAGGGCTCACAGTGTTCCACCAGATCTCCTCCTCTAAGTAACCTCCTCCTTTGTAGCCTTGTTCTTCCTTCTCAAAGCCCTGCCCCAAACAGCCTCCTTCCTAGTGACCCCACTTTTTTCCACTGAAAACCTGTCCGCCTGCCAGCCTCCATCCTAAATCACGCCTACTCCACGAGACCCCTCCCCTAACAAGTCAAGTCCTTCCTGTTTCCTCCTTGATGTCTCAAAGCCCTACACAGCCTGGCCTTCACCCTCAAAGCCCTGTCCTGTTCCACCATACAGGTTGTGCGAATAGCAACTCCTCCCTTAAACCATACAGATCTCCACCAGAAACCCCATACTACCTCATCCATGAAGGTCTCATCTAGCAACTTTTATTACAAATGTGATTTTGAACATATCTGGGGAAATAAAAGTTCCAGCCTCCAGCTGGGCTCAGTCACAGAGAAGGAATTGTGCCTGGTTTTGACTTTTCAGCTAGTCCTGACAATGTAAAGTGCTCTTGACTAAAACTGGATAAAAATCAGGCCAGTTTAATTTCAGGTGACTTCTCCCTCCCTCCCAGCCTTTCTCCAAAAGAAGGGCTTCAAAAGACCAAATTTTGAAATGCCTTGCTAAATAAGCAAGCCCTGGGAAAATGAAGTTCAATCAAGTTACTTAGATTAAAATAAATACTGTCTTAAATTTTTCTTTCAAAACTTTAAAATGTACATATAACTGATTTTGGTTTTTGGGTGCTTAAAAATCTGAGGGTGTTTTGTATGTGTTTGTGAACATGTTCATGATAGAAATTGTCAGCATGCTGTAACAATTGGCTGAGTTTAAAGTTCAAAAGGTTATAATATTTGATCATCACCAAAAAATTTTTAAAGCATTTTCACAGTTTGAAATGGCTTAACGATTCTTTAAGTTAAACATTAGAAAATCTGGTACTTTAGAATGCATAAGGCTTTTTACACTGTAATCAATATATCTGGCTTAGCAAAAAAGAGAAATTTTGAAGCCAACAGAAGACCTATCTTTTGGAGTGAAGGGTGAACAGGCAGAAGTGCAGTTTAGCTGGTCATGCATGGTGGAACAGGCCATGGGAGGAGTCCACTCATGGTGAAAGAGGGCAAGCTGGCACAAACGCAGTTCAACTAACCCTAAAGAGTAGGATTGGGTGTGTACCCATTCCACAGGAAGGGCCAAGTGGCCCATATTTATTCTGCCCCTTTTCCCTGCAGATAGACACTGGAAACCTAATGGTAAAAATGAGTGATGTGAAGATCTGATTAACATTGCTAAAACTGCCCCATGGATGTGTTAAAATTCATGTGTATCTGTTTTAAAACAAGCAGCTAAAAGGAAATGAGTGACACCTAGCCTCGAGAGTTTAAGAGGTTTTTCAAAATGCAACTAAAAACTAAAGTATAGAATATTAAAACAGAGATGAATGGGAGGCTTACAAATTAAGAATCGATTTCTGTATATAAAGTTTAAAAGTATAATTGTTCTATACATTTGCCTCAAAGTACAAAAAGGGAAAATTAGGATTACCAAAGTTATTGCTTAATTCCTATTTCAGTTTGGTCTCATAGGTTTTTTGTTGTTGCTGTTGTTTTGTTTTTTTTTGTTTTTGTTTTTGTTTTTGCTTTTTTTGTAACCGTTCCCAGCAGATCCACAAAAAGGAGTGAGGATTCTTGTAAGTTTGTCAGATGTAACTTTGGCTCTTAATAAGTTTCAGGTAAGAATATGCTTAAAAGCTACTTCTATGTTGACTACCTTGTTGCTTTTTTTTTATGTGAAAAACATTTTTTTAAATTTATTTTTTGTGAACACACTGTACAGAGGGGTTACAATTACATGGGCAGGTTAATGCGTACATTTCCTATCAAGCATTGCAGCCTCCTCCTTTGTTTACCCTTCACATCCCTTCCCAGCTTCCCCCCCACCCCCCCACCCAATCCTCCCCTGCCTTGTTGCTTTTAATTGGAGTAAAATGGCCTTTTATGAGACTCATTTATCTGAAAACTGGTTCGAATCCAGCCTGGGCAGATAAATGGCCCTGTGAGAATGTCACCTCTACTCAGCCAGCAGAAGGCAGAAAGAGCAAGCAGAACTGCTTTTGGATTCAGTGTGGCAGAGTGCTAGCCTTGAGCTGTAGAGCTGAGGGACAGCACCCAGGCCCCAAGTTCAAGTCTAGCAACAAACTAAGGGAATTGCCAATGAGGCATTGTTCCCAGTGTGGAGAAGACACTCCTTGGACGAAAGTAATGGAGGAGCATCCAGAGACCATAAGCCACTGCTTAGATGGCAGAAATAATGTCAGATCCTTGCATCATTTCTGCTTGGCCCTTCAAAAATTGGTCAGAGCCAGGAGGTCATGGGAAGATAGTTTGTAAGCATGCCTAATATCTATGACTGTAAGGGACAGGAACTTGTCAGTCATCTGTGATAGTAGTAAAAAGCTAAGGTTTTAAAATGTGAAGGATAGTTTAAATCCCAACCCCTGTATGTGCCAAAAGCTCTAATTGGCGGTAAATTTTTGAGCTGACACCAGCTACATGAAATTCATCTGCTCAGGAAAAGTTTGTAAACCTGAGAGTGTGTGTCTATTGATACCTGTCTGAAGGCCTGCATAGGTATCTCAGATATTGCTAGGATTACTATAGATCTTAAGCCATCCATAAAGATCCTTTTGCAAACCAGAAGGATAAATAAGTTAGCTGTTATATACAGAGTCAAGATTGCTAGAAGAAAATGTCAGGGCCTTTGGTACTGTTAATTTTGTTACTCACAATCGGACCTTGTAGACTGGTGTCCTTTGTAAAAGAGAGGATCAGCATAGTCCATCTATTAGTTCTGAGATCCAAATACCAAACTGTAAATATAGATCACTGTGCCAATTAGGGGAACATGATTGGTCCCCGATGCTCTAGAAGAGGAGGGAATGAAGAGCCAAAGTAACTCCAACTTGAGATTAACCCCACCATCTTTTGCTAGGCTGCCCTCAGAGTAAGCCCAAGAGAGAGGAAAAAAACACAGGTTGCCACCAACCCTGCCCACCCTTAAGAAAGCAGAACAGTTGCCCAAGTGTTCCAGGAACAGAACATACCAACAGTTCAGAAAAAAAGCAGTATGTTTAGGGTGGGCTCAAACCAATCATGTAACTGCTTGTGTGGAAATTCCCTAAACTTGTATGTTCAATATTATAAAAGTTGTGTTGATACTGTGCTTGGGGACTCTTACTGTCACGGGTTATCAGTGCGTGGAGGACCAAGCTTGAGCTTGCAAATAAATGACTTTTGCTGTTTGCATTGGTCGTAGTCTCTGATGGTCTTTTGGGAGTCCCAAGTCCGTACAACAAGCTTGATATAAAATGTCTCTGCCCAGAGATTTGAATGATGGCATTTATAGTTTAAATGATTTAGGGTAATTATCAACATCTAACACATGCTGAGGTTTTTATTTATACCTCACTTTCACCCTTTCTTTCTTCCTCCCTTTCTTTCTTTTCTTTTCCTTTCTCTTTCTTTCTTTTCTTTTCTTTCTTTCTTTCTTCCTTCCTTCCTTCCTTTCTCTCTTTTTTTCTTTGTTTCTTTCTTTCCTTCTTTCTTTGTTTCTTTCTTTCCCTTCCTTCCTTCATTTTGTCCTTCTTTCCTTCCTTCTGTGCTTCCTTCTTTTCTTCCTTATCTCCTTCCTTGCTTGATTCCTTGCTTCCTTCCTTGCTTCTTTCCTTCCTTCCTTCCTTCCTTCCTTCCTTCCTTCCTTCCTTCCTTCCTTCCTTCCTTCCTTCCTTTCTTCATTCCCTTCTCTCCTCCTTCTCTCCTTCTCCTTCTCTGCTTTCTTTTCTTTCTCTTTCTTTTCTCTTTCTTTCTTTCTTCCCTTTTCTTTTCTCTTTTATGAAATGAGTATGAATTTAGATATTTTGTTTGTTGAACAAGTATTATACCATTAGAACAATCCTTTTTTAATTTAGTTACTTTGCTCATAGGTTATCAATTTTGGTGAAGGCTGAACAGATGCTAAGTTGCTCAACTATGTCTGCCAAGTAACTGGGATCACAAATGCAATCCAACTTGCCAGGCTTTAAGATAATATGAGAATCATATTACTTTCCTGGCACACTGGTTCTGAAGTGTGATCATCTCAAATTCTACCCCTTTAGTTCGTGATGTGAGCTCCAATAGCTTGCCCTCAGTATAGATTATCTAAATGAATGATTGAAGGAATTTCACTTTAATCTTTTTTTTGCCAGTTCAGGGACTGTTATCATTTTATTTCTATACAATTTTTGTGTATATGTGCACATTACTATTAAAATGTTGCTTTCCCTCACTTTTTTCCTTTTTTATTTTTGTTGGTCATGGGGCTTGAACTCCAGGCCTGGGTGCTCTTCCTAAGTTCTTTAGATCAATGCTAGCACTTTACCACTTGAGCCACAGTGCCACTTCCAGTTTTCTGGTGTTTAATTGGAGGCAAGAGTGTCACAGATTTCCTGCAAGGGCTAGCTTTGAACTACCATCTTCAGATCTCAGCTCTTGCATAGCTAGGATTACCGGCATGAACCACTGGCTCCCAGCTAAAATGTTACTTATTTTGAGTTCTATGATTTAGTTGAGGGAGTAGCATGAGTGTGTAGAAAGGAAACTTTCAAGTCATTTCTCTAAATAATTTCAGAGTTTCATTTTCATAATATTTATTGGAATGATTAATAACAGAAGCTCCCAAATAACAGAATGATCCTTCATTTTCTCCTTCTCATAGGTATTATTGAAAGATGAGTGAAATCTAAGTATAAGGCCATATGTACGTGAAATTATAAAATATATATATGTATATATTTATGTATATATCAGCAATATCTGTCCAGTGAGCTGTATGGTTATGTAATTTCATCATGTCAAGTTCATCAAAAGGATGGACTTCCATCAACCTTAACTAACTTGCAACACCACTGCACATGCAAACTTAAGTGTTCACAATTGTAAGCCAGACCTGTGTTTTACCAAAACTTTGTATATAATGTGTTATTTTTTTTCATTTAGGCTTGACACAAAATGTGATTGCCCTAGAAATAAATGATGGCATTATAACTACAATAAGTTAGTGTAAATCTTTACATTGAACACATGTTCAGTATGAGTTGCACTTTCTTTCCTTTTCTTATTTTATCTTTAGGAAATTGATTTCAGTTTTGATGTAGTGCTTGCCAGACAGGTACTCCACCACTGGAGTCTCTCCACCAATCCTTTCTTGTTTAAGTTACATCACTCATAGAGTAGCAATTTTTGCACCCAGCCCCAAAAGCAGGGACCATGATTTCTTTCCAATATACCTACCTAGTAGGTTGATATGGGTGATACTTCCCTTCCTAGACTGATTCAGAACTGTGATCCTCTCAAATTTCTACCCCTTTAGTTAATAGTGTGTGCTCTAGTTCTGCCTACCTTTAGAGGATATGAGAGAAATAAATGATTACAGGTAATTTGAGTGAATCATTGGCTTATAGGTGATTTGATATTAAAATATAGGGTAAGTTTGAAAGTATAATCACAGTAGTCAGATATTTTGCTAAGAAAATTTTACTTCACATTAAAAAATATCTCGACCAGAATTCAGGACTTAGTTTGCTGTCTGTCAACTAGTATGTCATTTGGTAAAATAAACTTAATGTATTCCATGCATGGTAAAGATCTTTGAATGGTCTGATGTGCTGGTTCACATCTATAATCATGGTTAGCAATCAGAAATAAATAGATCACAATTTGAACATAGCCTAACCAAAAAGTTAGGAAGTCTCAATCTCAACAAACTAGTGGATCATGTTGAATCATGCCATTAATCTCAACACCACAAGAGGCTAAGTCTCTGCCCAGTACCTGTGTCACTTAAGTAACTGGCTCACTTGGAGGCAGTCACCTGTCCTGATGCAGAAACTAGGCTGAGATTTAACCAAGAGGAGGGAGGAGTCTCCTCCACATTCCCAGGTTGGACCTCCAGAATGCAGTGAATGTGCAGGCTTTCCTCCTCCAAATGGCTTCAGATGCCATGATGCTGAGTGCTCATTATTTGATTCCAGTGACCTGTGGTAGAGGTGTAAGGTAACAGTATATTAAATTTCACATTTGCCATTTGAGCTGTTCTTCACAGCCTGTGAGTTCAACTCACCAAGTGTCCATTTTATGAGAGTTGAGAATACTGAGGTAAGGGAGAGAGGGTGGGTGAGTGAAAGAGAGGAGTGATAGATAGAGGGAGAGAGAACAGAAAGAAAGGAAGGAAGGAAGGTAGGCAGGAAGAAAGAAAGAAGGAAAGAAAGAAAGAAAGAAAAGAAGGAAGGAAGGAAGGAAGGAAGGAAGGAAGGAAGGAAGGAAAGAAGGAAGGAAAGACAGACAGACAAAGATAGAAAGAAAGGAAGAAAGAAAGAAAGTAAAAAAGAAAAAAGAAAGAAAGGAAGGAAGGAAGGAAGAATAAAGGAAAGAACGATAAGTGATTGAGAATGAACGGTTTAGAGTCAGGAGTTACATGGCAGAGGTTTTACCTGTATTTGGTATTAGGTCTGCCCAAGCCATGCAGACCCTATGCAGACACTTCTACTCTTCTTGGCTAATTTTCCATCCTTTATGTGTTACCTAGGTATCTGGCATGCCTGGAGGCAGACACCTCCCCCTCCTACTAAGTCACAACCTGGTCAGCCTCTGATCACACTTTCCATTTGACCAGAGGAGATTCCCAGGCCCTGAGCTCACATCCAGTGTGGCCAGAATTTTCCCCGACCAGGCCATATCTCAACCAGGTCCTTGGCCTAGATATGTCCTGGCCCAAGGTTGGGTCAACCCCCTTATTTCACATGCCTCTCCATCATATATGGCATGGGCAGCAGTTCAGTAAATAAACTACTTTACCTGACTGAATAACATGTGGTGATCTCTTCATTGGCTACCTCATGAAACTTACCTAATTAATACACCTTACACTTCAGAGTTTCTAGTTATGAATTCATGGATATTTTTCTGACACATGTGAGATCAGTATCTACAAAACATATGTACTAACTATCATTTGACAGTATAATTCTGCCTGGAATCTTTTTATTCAATTTTTTAATTTTGAAAATAATATACAGAGGAGTTGCAATTACATTTGCAAGATAAAGAGTACATGTCTTATTAAGCAGTGGTGCCTCCTCCTTTGTTTCTCCTTTTCATCCCTTCCCTTCTCCCACTTCCTCCTCCAAAGGTGTAAAGTTCGTTTTTTGACATAATGTGTTGTACATCTCATTGTTGCTATGGATCCACCTGTATCCTTATTTACATAATTTGTTTTTTCCCTTCCACTCCACAAACACTACCAACATCTGAATTTTTAATAGCAGCCTAATTAACCTTAAAGTCTATTTTGTTTTCTTTGCTTTGTTTTGTTTTTAGCATAAAGTAATCAAAGATTTGGTGGGACACTCTGAAAAGATCTCTGCCTTCATATTTTCTAATCACCCTGGGATACAACCTGTGTGCTACCAGGTCAGATGATGGTACTTTGAAATACTAGAAAGCAGATGCACATCAAAAGGTCCATAGCTTTTGGATTTCTCAGATTCTTTTTTTAAATATAATTGTTACTAAGGTGTGTAGAGTGTGTTTACCATATCACAATTCATGTAATGTGTACATTTGCTTTGTAGACAATGCCATCCTTTCCTGAGCTTTCTCCCAGTTTCTGTTTGTTTTGTTGATGTTGTTTGTTTTTGTTTTTCTGCCTAACCTTCAGCTTCAACTCAGGATTGGTTGCTACACCTGAGTTTTTGTAATCAAGGCTACTCTACCTCTGGAGTCCCAGCTTCCTTTATGACTTTTTGGTTGTTAATTGGAGAGAAGAGTCACAGATTTTCTCACTCCTGCTGTCTTTGAACTGTGATTATTAGCCTCCTGAGTAGCTAGGTTTATAGGCCTGAGTCCCCTGTGTCCAGCTACTAACGTGTTGGTTTCATGCTTCCCTGGTTGTGTTACAATTTTCCTCTACTTTTGGCACTAATACTACATATTGCCTGGCTCAAATCTGAATTGGTGGAACATGCTTGTATTTTGAGGAAGGCAGGAATAGGAAACTATAGGCCATAGGGACGTATAAGCTAAACATATCATTTGGGACATGGCATAAAGACAAGTAAATTTATTGCCAGTTGACTGCGTCCTGTCAGGGCTGGGAAGGTGGCTCAGTGTTAGAGCGCTTGCCTTGCATGTCTGAGGCCCTGGGTTCGATTCCCCAGCACCACATAAGCAAAAAAAGCTGGAAGTGACGCTGTGGCTCAAGTGGTAGAGCACTAGCCTTGAGCTGAAGAGCTGAGAGACATCGCCCAGGCCCAGAGTTCAGGCCTCACAAAAAACAAAACAAAGACTGCGTCCTGTCTTTACTGTTTAATTTTGCATGGCCTGGAATGATGTTAGACACATCCAAATAGCCATTGGTAGAAATAAGGTTTCTCATCGTGTTCTAAAAACAAAACAAAAAGCCCCCCAAAAATATTATGTATGAGTCCAATTTCCTCCAATTAGAGACCAATCTGCCCGAGTATATGAAAAAATGTCCTTTATTCAACTGCTGCTACTTTTTCTAACTACAAATATAATGAAATCTGTAGTAGTCTGTAGAATTGTATACCACATTTTAATTTACAAAAAATTCAGACTTTAAAATGTTTATTTATTCTTTGACAGTTGTGGGGCTTGGACTCAAGGCCTGGGCACTGTCCTTGAGGCTCTGTGCTCAAGTTACTTAGAATTCCACCAATTGAGCCACAGAGTCACTTCTGTTTTTTGAGTTGTTAATTGGAGATAAGAGTCTTATGGGGACTTTTCTTCCTGGGCTGGCTTTGAACTGCGATCCTTAGATATCAGCCTTATGACTAACTGGGATTACAAGGATGAGAGACTGGCACCTGGCTTCAAATAGTCATTTTTAAAATGAACTGCTTGGTGCCTCTGGCTCACATATATAATCCTAGCTAAAGTTAGGATTACAGTTATGAGAAACAAACACTAGTTAAGTGTTGTTCATGATGGTTTGTATTGCCATGTTTTAATATTTTTGTTACTTTTACTACAATGCTCTTATTTTTATTTTCACCTAGGTGGGTGTGATAAGTGCTAGCCCGTGTTGCACTTTCTTTGGTTGAGATGGAGCTAGGTGGACGATCTTTCCTAGAATGGCATGGAATTGAAATCCTCCTGTTCTCAGCTCCCCATGGGCCTGGGATGATAGAAGTATTCCATCACGCATAGCCAGGGGTTGGGGAGCATTGCAGGTAACTCTACACTGGTCTGGAACTGATGTCCCAAATACCTACCTTTACAGGCAAAACAATGTTATATTCCATTTCACTTTGAATAGCTTATGTATATACTTAGAGAGTACAATGATTACACACTACATGTTAAATATCTAAAGTAGTCAATATAATTAGCAGGTTTATCTCCTAAAACATTCAAGCTAATGTATTTTGGTAACCTCCTGACTCTGCTAGCTATTTTGCAATGTTCCATAAACACGAACACAGTGAAAATGTGTAGAATATTGGAAGTTGATAGGGTTAGAGACAAGTTAGACTATGTGTAGTACATATATATTTATCTATTGTTCCTCTGAAGAATATTTTCATATATTCACCATGACAATACCACCATATATTCACCATGACAATAATTTTCCTGCAGTGTAGAATTTCCCATTTCATAATCTGCCATCTTCATCTTTTTACATCTTTTTACATTATAAGTATGCATGTTTTCCTGTTTATTATAATGATTTGAAATTATTATATGATGGAATTAAAAATTTGTAGAGTCTACTGAAATTATCTCATTTTGTTTGGATTTGTGATGCTAAATCATTAAGACCATGGTTTCCTGAAATGTATGCTAACAGACTAGATCATTAAATTATATTCTAATTACATCTTTTTATTGTATTTTCTATAGGGTTCTACTGTTGTTGTTTTATGATATAGAATGTTGTGAAGCTAGACTGAAACTTTGAACCCCACTTCCTCCATTAACACAGTTTTATAACCTGGTTATGGATGCTGATAAGTATAATTCTAAACAATCAGGCGTTTGAGACCTGAGATTTAGTTCAGACAGCCTGAACATGAAATTTTATGAGTCTCTCCTCTCCAGTTCACTGCAGAAATCTTGCAGTGGAACTGTGGCACAATTGGTAGATCACTACAGTCACCAGAAAGATACTCAGGCTTGTCATATAGTCCCTGAATTCAAGACCTAAAACATAGATATGCACAACATAACCTCACACACACACACACACACACACACACACACACACACACAAACACTAACACACATGTACACACACAGATGCTCTGGCAATGCTGTATCTTAAATTCTTATCCAGAGATTGGGCAACAGCCCACTCATTTGTGAAGGTTTTTTTCCTGATTATTTTAAGGAGGAGGATAGTTTATGGGACAAAGATGACAAGACTTTAGTGAGGAATTCTTTATAAACGACTAGCTTATTATAATAAAAACAGGAGCAAAGTTTTTATATTTAAAGCTTACATTCGTTCAACTACAGTATTTTTCTATAATAATCACTGAATTATCAGAAGATAATGCAGCACCTCTTCCCTTCCCCCTTCCCTTCTGTCATAAAATATGAAAAAAATTTAAAAAAATACTCTCTTATCTTACAAGCATGTACATCTCTAAAAATGTCTGACAATATGTGTAAAGTTTATTTTTCAATACTTGTATGATTTTCCCACCTCTAAGTATTTACCTTTTTTCCAGATGACAGCACACTGGGGATTCAAGGGTAAACAAGTTTAGGAAACAAACCACCAACAAAGTCCTAGGATGTAGATGTCAGAAATAGATGCAAGAAGTACATGGCAGGCTGAGAGGGCCCTGAGAGGCAAAATGATTTCTGCAGTATGAGAGAAAAAGTGAAAAATAAGGCATGGATCTGATTTAGGTAGTGTTCCTTGAGGTTGAGAGCATGCTGATTCCCAGGCCTAGCTGAGGATGTCGGGATTTGACAATGTTCACATGTGTATAGAGTGATGTGGGAGGGGAGATTTCAGTCTCCAGTATGTCTATGGGACGGTCTTATGTGAGCAAGCAGTTTAGATCATTGGGCTCTGAGAGATGACACTCTCTACCTCACAATGGAATAGAATATGGAACTCTGAGAGCCAGGCAACAGTAACTGACAGTCAGCTCATGCCAGCTCAAGTGGCCTGTGGCTCAGGATCAAGAAAGATGTTCCTGTGTTGTTTTCAAAGTCCAAGAGACTCAGGTCTTAGGCATGAGAGGTGTGAGTGCCTCACGCAATGCTGCAGACATTGGATCAGTGACAAAACACGAATCCATATTCTCAGGCCTTTTTATAAGAAGAAACCAAGGAAATCATAAGGCAACTTAGGCCAGGTATAACTATGACAGCCCACAGTACAACCTTCTTCTTGTATGCTTTTATATATGTATAATGAGAAAATATTTACTGTGTACTTTTCAGTCCACTCTATTACTCATTTTGAAGTATACTCCCAATTCCATGTTTCAAAAATCCATTCTTTTTACCACCTCAGTGTGACAATGAGTCAGCCCAAACCCTGAATGTGCCTTATAATATAGGGAGTTTGGACTCAAGCTTGTTGGAAATGCTGGTAATGGACCTCGTCCCTGATTACAAGAAAGGTGATCTTTCCGATGTTAAAAACATCCTTCACCACTATAGAGTAGGAGACAATGGAGCAGTTGCTGGATATTGTTTAAAAATTGAGTGCTCCTCCCTCAAACAGAGCTGATGAAACACCCTGGCCGATGATTGGAATACTTGGTACCTCTCTGAGACTGTTTCACTGAGGTCTGATCACAGGAGCTTGTCTTGAGACAAAGAAGTTCACTCCATGGCTAACTCCTTAGGACTGGTCTGCCAGAACATTTCATTTGCCTCAGAAGCTAGTGGAGCCTTAGCAGTTTGCTTGCTGAGGACTAGGATTAAAGGAATGAGCCAGTGGCACCCAACGTCCACCCTCACCTAGGAAACCACTATCTTGGAGGCCTTTGAATGAATATAGACAGAAGAAAGAATGCAACTTGAGCTTGAATTCGGAGCCTGAGTGCTGCCCTGTTCGTAGCACTCTGCTCTTTGAGCCCCACTTCCAGGTCTGACCTTTGGCCGGTTAACTGAAGTATCTTTAGAATTTTACAAATTAGACTGTTTCAAACTGTGATCCTCAGATCTCACTCTCCTGGTTAGTAGGATTAGAGGCATGAGCCATTGTGCATTTATTTGGACAGATGCTTATAAGCAGTCACACAGAATTTCCTTGAAATTGTGTAGACATATCTCCAGTTTTTTCTGTCATGTTTACATTACTCTGTGGGATTTAACTAGTCCCATGTGTGTCCTGTTAGTTCAGAACAAGGAGAAGCACAGAGTTGTTCTCCTTCTCTCCTCCCATTGGTACAGATCCTTCTACCGTAACTGGGAGGAAGATGAACAAGATGAAAAAGAAAGTGGACGTTGGGACAAAGAGAAGTTCTGTCCTTGAAAAATTGTTATCTTTGAGCTTTTTGATTCAAAGTCTACATTCTTCTTTGCACACCAGTTGTGGTTTTCACCAGGGGGTTGAGGCTTAGCACTTCACTGGATAGCAGATTACACATCATGGATGCGGTTGCTATTTTGGACTCTCATGGATGACAAAGAGGTCTGTGCATAACAAGTCAGATTCAGTGGGGAAACAACTTTCTCCCCTATCACAGGGAGAATTTTAGAGTATTGTCTTTCAGAAATTGTGAGGAGCAGCCTGCTTGCAAGAGTCTCTTCCCGGCCCCCAACATGCATATCCTGCCACAAAAACTATATAGGTCAGGATGTGGAGGGTGGGCTCTCATTTTCCTCGTCGGCTCACAGCATGGTTTGTTCCATCTTTCCTATGTGGATGGACTTCTACTATGATGATTTCTATGAGTACATGTACCATGACACCATGAAAGAATTTACACAGTATGTCAAGCTCAACATGCCCTCTTCAGACTTGCTCTTCTGCTCACATATTCTTCTGAAGCAGCTGAAGGAACGCATGATCCTTGAGACCAAGAAAAAGAGGAAGAAGTCCTTGTTTAGATGCCTCAGAGCTAGTGAGTACGGATGGAACCTGGGTCTCTAGGTCTGTGCCTGATTGACCAAGAGCCCTTTGTACGCCCCAGCTTGACAAAATGTCCTTTTATTGATATTCTTTGCCAGGTAATATCTGTTCTCCTTTTGAAAGAACTTGGAAGTAATCACTCATTAGAAACACCCTACCTACTTATCAGTGTTCAGTCCAAACTCAAGTTCTAAAGCTTCCCCCATTAGATCCTCATGAAAGTTTAGTCACACCTTAACTTCTATAGTTCTAAGACTCCTGAACCTATTTCTATGCTCAGGTTTGCATCACCGTAGAAAAACTCCTGCAGAACTCCAGATAAAAAACCCATCAGTGATGTTATCTATGGTGACTGATATACATCGGAAGCCATCACTAATCTCCAGAAAGCATGTGAATATAGAGGGCTTTTTTTTTAATTTGTAGAAAAGCCCAAGCAAGTTTTGAGTCTTGTGGACATCTCACTGGTTCTGAACACCACATGTGATGCAGGTGCACCTGCACATACAACCAAGGAAGAAGATGATCCAGAATGTCTCCCATTGATATTCACAATCCACCTAGATCGGCGCCAAACCAGTCAAAAAGACTCGTCTTGGTGTGCAGGGTAAATGTGTGCTAAAGGAAAATGACCCCAGTCTATGTTCAGGAAAACCAATAAGAGAGGTCCAAAATCTAGATTCAGTTGAGGAAAGAGAATCTTTCCTCACAGAATACCCAGACCAATCTATCCTCCTGCAGGGGATCCAAATTGCAATTAAGAAATTAGAATCTGCCCCTCCCTGGACTCAGGAAGAAAATCCTGTCTTTAATGAGGAAGTAAATTCCTTTGAGGACTCAGAGGCAGAATTTATGTCTGAAGGCAACTTAGAGGCCAAGCTAGATTTAGAGATTCCATTCCCCCTTGCTGGAAAAGTCTTTATTTTTATTTTTGTTCTGATTGTTGTAAAGTGTTAATTCTATTTATTTTTCTAACTTTATTAAAATGTCAATGTTTTAGATATATTGTAGACTCATGAATCCTAAATATGTTTTTTTTTAAGCCTGCAATCTGAAGCATCGTGCATACGTGTGCTATTGGAGGGAAAACACAGAGTGACAGGGGGCTCAACAAGAGAGCCTACTGTGTATAAAGGGAACTGTTAAATGCTCAGGGAGCGGCAAAGAAGCCGGGCCATCCCTGGCAGAAAAGGTCTTGGACAGCAGATAAAATGGCCTAGAAAGCTATTCTCTCAATTGGGACAAATGACACAATACTTATAGTGGTATGTGGGACACACTTCCAACAGTGAGTTCAAATGTGTATACATTTTCTTTTTGCTTTGAGTAAATATGGAAGAAAAATTTGGATCCAATAATATAAAAATCTACTTATGGTTAATATTTGACAAAATATATAGGAAATATATATACTAGAAAGTAAAAACCATCATCAATAGAAGAAAGAAGGCTTACATAGAAGAAAAAACACAAAATCAGGAAGGAAAATAACACAATTAAATTAGTTGTATGTAAATACATGTTATATTCTTGATGTTATATATAGTATATTATATAATACATAAAATTGAATATGATTTTTCAAACTATACAGGTATTTAAATTTTTATTCTTGAGTAATTATTTAACAAAATATTAGTGTAAAATATTTTTTGGTAAATATTGCTATAATTTGATTATAATTATATGATTATATGAATATATATTCGTGTGTTTCTATATCTAACATTTATTATAAATAGATGAATAAACATATACATATATTTGTATATATCTGTCTATGAAGAGAATATAATGAAACTGACTACGCTATGTATAAAAATGCAGCTATGAGTTGAGTCCATGAGACTCAAGCCTGTAATCCTAGAGATGTGGGAAGCTGGGTTATGAGGTTTAGGCCTTAAATTTTCAGAGGAGGCCTGGGCCCTTCAGTGTAGCAAAGAGACATATATGCAGTGGGATCACACTCCCCAAACTCAGAGGAAAGTCAGTAGAAATCAGGACAAGCCTCTTATGACACTCTACTCAGTTTCTGTACCAAGATGTCCATCTGTAGAACATCAGATAGAAAGTAGGCATTCCCTCCAAAAGGATCTAAAAAGAGCCTTCTGAACTATAATCTCTGACTATACTGAGTTAAACCTTATTTCCCTTCCCAAGCTGCAAACTCATAGAAATATGGCAAGGGCTCAAGAGAGATAGACAAAGACTTACAAATACATAAAATTATATACTCTGTTTCAGTAATTCAATTACAAATCACCAAAGCATGTTTTGAATTTTTTTTAAAGGAAATGGAAACATATTCTGAGTGTATCAAGAACTGGGTGAGAGTTTGGTTGTTGAATTGTTGAATGCACTCCTAGGCAAAGGAGACACATATATGGAAGAAATTATGTGGGGGTGAATGTCCTCACACAGCTTCACAAAATAATGGCTATAACTTCTATGATGTCACAGCCACCTTTGCCATAACAACAAATAGGTGTCAGGCACTGGTTTTGCCCTGAAGTAGACTCAACAACACCAACAGGCACAAATAATGAGAGGGAATGACTTACGAGCTATCAGACTTCAGCTTGAAGAGCTGTCCTGACCAGAAGCTAGAATAAATTGAACTGGAGAAGGCTGATCTCCATGTAAGACTCCTGAACACTAAGGATTAGACACTATTATAGGTATTGGAGAAACAGAAGTGAATGTGGCTCTCTCTTCACCAATTTCATGCTGAAACGAAAACCAGAAATCATAATGATAATTCCTATTATTCAGAGACATGATATTCGTGATTTTGTAGCAACAACTTCACAGTGAGGATGGGATGAGACAACCTTGAACAAGAGATAGCTGATATGTGAGCCATCATCCAGGCAATTATCTAGGAGCAGGTACTCCAGGCAGTAAGAACAGCAAGTACATCCCCCATTGATCAGAATGGACCTGACTTGCTTCAGAGGAAAACTGCACTGACATGCTTGCTTGTGAAGTAAGAATGGAAATGTGCAAAGATGAAAAAAGAGGTCAGAAATGAAGATAGGAATAAAGTAGATACGGGATATGTGTATTACAAGAAGAAAGGTTTTGATTTTAGTATAAAACTCACATGACCCACTGGAACCAAAGTGCTAAAATAGCAGTCAGACACATCTGAATCACCGAAAGAATACTTCTAAAATGTGATTTTAGCTGGGCTATGGTGGCTTACAATTGGAATCCTACTTACTCAGGAGGCTGATAACTGAGGATCAGTTTTAAGGAAGCCCAAAGACATGTCCAATTAAACACCAAAAATATGGATATTAACCTATGGTTAAACTGGAAGATCACTAGCCTTGAGGACAAAACTAAGAAACAGCACCTAGTCCTTAGGTCCAAATCCCAGGACGTCAAAAACCAAGAAGCCAACAAATAAAATTTGGTGCTCAGTCATTCATCACTTAGCATTCTCGTTCAATGTATTTGGTATGAGTCTTGGAAATTATATCCTTAGCAAATTCTCTCCCAGGATATTTTGCTTCATTACCAACTTTCAAACCCCTGGCAACACCAATGTCTCCTCCCAATTAGCATAGCAGTCAACCATTGGAAATTTGAAGATATATTTTATTAATCATAAGAATTCTGATCATCTTTCCACATACAACTAAAGAGTAGTAGACACATTCCACTATTCTGAATGTTTATAATCTTCCTTTGAGTTAATAAGGATTAAAGCTTAAAAATTCTAGAGTGGTTATCAAATTAATTCAATAGTCATCATTCTTCCATCCAATCTTGTAACATATGTTTATAAAAGGAAAGACTATTAGAAAGTGTGTACATGATACCTTCTATCTCTAATAATCTCAAGAAATAGGGTTTTACAGAAACACCCTGATCATTTTGCCAAAGGAAATGATAAGAGATTTAAATAAGCGACCTAACATCTCAGAAGGAAAATGCTATTGGCTTTAGAACAATTCCATTTGTCTAGAACTGTGGAAATCAGTTTCAGAAATGCCAGAGGCAAAGGGTGTTATTCAAATCACATTATCATCAGGTACAAGCAGTCTGTCTAGATCAACCTTCCAGGAAAAAAAAAAAAATCAATGAATGAAAAGCAATGCTTCTAAAACAAGCCAGTTGTTGGTGGTTCATGCTTGTTATCCTAGCTACTTAGAAATCTAAGATGAATGGATCCCAAGTCAAAGCCTGGCCAGGAAAAACCTTCCTGTCTGCAACCAGCAGACAGGAAACATTAGCTCTGTTCCTGAAGCCCAGATGGACAGCCTTTGACAACAGACATGAAGACACACAACAACACCCCTATTTGAAATATTATCAAATACATTCACATAATATCTCCTGTTTGGGAGATAATGTTTAAAAGATGTATCAAAGACAGTTCAAAAAGGCATTTAAAAAAGGCAGAGTGTAATTGGAAATATGTGCTCACTGACTGAAATGTAACTTACTGCCAGAATGATGTTACTGGGGCTAGAGACCAACTTGGTAACTTATCCACTCAACCATCTTTCCTCACATCTTATCATCCTGAACAGTGAGACTTTTGAATGCAAGGAATGTGTGTGAGCAGATAGCTTGTAAAAGTAATAATGAAAAGCTAGGCTTTGCAACCTCAGGCCTGTAAAACTAGCTACTCCGAACCCTGAGCTATGAGGAACTCAGTTCAATGCCAACTGAGCAAAAAAGAATCTTACTTCCATTTAAACAGTAAATACAGAAAGCTGAGCTGTGCTTCAAATGGTAGAGTGTTAGCATTGCATATAAAAGCTAAGCAACAGTACATAGGTCCTGAATTCAACCCCAGTACTGCCTCTCATACACAAAATAATCATGATTACAACACAGTATAAAGTGCACATGTTAACAAGAGATGTAGATGAATGGGATGATGACATCAATTACCTCACCGTTAGTCTCAAGCATTCTGTACAGCGTAGCCCAGTCTGTGAAAACTCATAGTTGAAATCTTTCCTCAAAATCAGCAGATACATCCTCTGCACATTTATATAATGTATACACACATATAAGGGCTATATTTTCTAACTAATTTTTTTTTTTATTGTGAAAACACTGTACAGAGAAATGCATCTTACACACTTGCGCTTGTTTAGGTTTCATAGGGAGCACAATATATTCAGCCTCTGGATCATTGTTGTAATCTTAGCTGTTCACAACGATGGGATCTGAGGATCACAGTTTGATGCCAACCCAAGCTAATAAATCCTCAAATTCTTATTTCAATTAAGTAGAAAAAGTGAGAAGTGGAGATGTGGTTCGAGGGGCACAGTGACAGCATTGAGCAAAGCAATCTAAGCAAGAGCTCCAGAACCTCAGTTCAAGCCTGAGTACTGGTCCCCTAGTACTTCAAAAGCCAACCTCCCCCAAACACCAAACCAAAATTATGTCAAAATATTTTGTAACTTGTGAAGCAAAATCAAATGAGGCAACGGAGTCAGAAGTAGTCCTAATATTCTTGTTTAGCCTTTTTGCTCAAAGCTGACACTCTCCCATGAGAGCAACATCTCCACTTCTGGATTTTGGTTTCTCAATTGGAGAAATATCTCAGATTTTTCTGCATAGGCTGCTTTAAACCAGGATTCTCAGATTTTTACCTCTAAATTATCCAGGTTTTAAAATATGAGCCATAGTTGGACAGCACTACATTAATATTTTTGCATGTTTGAATGAATTTTATAGTAAGACATATGTTACTTTTGAGAATTTAGGAAAATGTAATTAATATTCAAGAGATTTTAAAGCATACAAAGCTGAGAATAGAATTTAGCTGAGAATAGAATGGAGTAAATCATAATTACCTATGATAGTTTTCAGTCTGTGCACAGAAATGATTGCATTGTTGGAGCCCAAGGCCATCAGATAGCTGAGCTCCAGCTGGCTGCTATGCTCATGAGGCCAGCTATTGCTATTCACAAGAATGTGATATTATTGGGTGGCAGGGATCAGCTTCAAGTTCAGAACCTGAAATAGTTCTATTGATCTAGAAGTGGAAACACACCAGTACAAGAGTGTGATTAAAATGCTAAATGCAAAAACCATAGAGTCCATGGAAGACAGAATAACTCTGTCTATATCTAAAAGAGTATTTTCTCACAAAGAATCCTGAGCCGAATATGGTGGTCAATGTTTGTAATCTCTGAACTTGAGAGGAAGATTAAGAAGTTAGCTTGAGACCAGCCTATGTTTTGGCCAACAGAAGGACACATAGTAAAAGGCTATCTTAAAGCAACAACAACAACAAAAGTCCCAATAACTGGGAATGTGGTTAGTGGTAGAGTGCTGGCCTCGCATGCATGAAGCACTTGATTTGATTCCTCAGTATGACATAAGCAGAAAAATTGGAATTGGTACTGTGGCTCAATTGGTAGAGTGCTAGTCTGGATCAAAGAAGCTCAGGGACAGGGCCCAGGCCCTGATTTCAAGCCCCAGCGCTGGCAAAATTAAACAACAAAAACCAAATGCAAAATGCTGTTTGTTGAAATAAATATGTTGAAGATGCGTTGATGCTCACTAGAAAATTGTGATGTTGCCATTCATAATGAATTTTGTTAGAAAAAATTAAATAAATTAATGAAGTATTATCTGGCATTAGACAGGACATAGTGAGATCTAAAAATGATTGCTGCCGATGGTGACTTGACACAACTAACATTACAGATACACTTTCTAGATTGTAATTTTTTTCTCTTTTTTTAATTGTGAACATACTGTACAGAGGGGTTACAATGACATGGGAAGATAATGAGTACATTTCTTATCAAGCATTGCAGCCTCCTCCTTTGTTTACCCTTCACATCCCTTCCCAGTCTCCCCCCCACCCCCACCACCAAAGTTGTAAACTTCGTTTTGGACATGACAACTTGTACTTCTCATTGTTGCAACGGGTCCCCCTGTATCCTTAAACGACTTGTTTTTCCCTTTCTCCTTCACAAATTATACACACATCAAATATGTTGAAAGCAGGGATTATACTGTGGGGGAGGGACATACAAAGCTACAAAGAAATAATCTTATAAATGCATTAGAAACAAATGCATGAAAGAAAAAAGAACATTTAAATACATAACTAAGGGTTCATTTTCTTAACATCACATTATCTGACCTATTCTGCTTGACTCACACATATACTAGATATTGCAAATAAGGGAAATCATGGAACCTATGTTTCTTTGGGCTTGGCTTACTTCAGTTAATATAATTTTTTCCAAGCCTTTCCATTTCCTAACAAATGGAGCAATGTCATTCTTTCTGATGGAGGCTTAGAATTCCATTGTGTGTATATACCACATTTTCTTCATCCATTCCTCTACTGAGGGGCATATCGGTTGGTTCCATATTTTAGCTATGGTAAATAATGCTTCAATAAACATAGTTGTCCTGGTAGCTTTAGTGTGGTCTTGTTTGTAAACATTTGGGTAAATGCCCAAAAGTGGGATTGCTGGGTCATAGGGGAACTCTATGTGAAGTCTTTTTAGGAACCTCCATACTGCTTTCCAAAGTGGTTGAACAAGTTTACACTTCCACCAGCAATGAAGTAAGATTCCCTTCTGTCCACATCCCCTCCAGCATCTTAGACTTCTTGATTTTTGCCATTCTAACTGGTGTGAGGTGGTATCTCAATGTTGTTTTGATTTGCATTTCTTTTATGGCTAGGGAGGTTGAGCATTTCTTCATGTGTCTATTGGCCATCTTTCTTTCTTCTTCAGAGAAGTTTCTCTTTAAGTCTTTAACCCACTTATTTATTAGGCAGTTGTTTGAGGATTTGTTGTTGTGGGATTTAATTTTTTGAGTTCCAAATATATTTTAGATATGAGACCCTTGTCCATTGTATAGCTAGTGAAGATATTCTCCCAATCCGTGGGCTTTCTATTGATCTTGCTGGCTATGTCCTTTGCCATTCAGAAACTCTGCAACTTCATGCAATCCCATTTGTCCAAACTTTCTTTGATTTGTTGTGTTTCCAGGTCTCTATTAAGAAAATTTAAGCCTGTGCCAAGGAGACCTAGGGTTTATCCTATTCCACCCTGCAATGTTTTCAGATTGTCTGCTTTAACTTCAAGGTCTTTGATCCATTTGGAGTTGATTCTGGTGCAGGATGATATCTAAGGATCTAGCTTTAGTTTTCTACAAGTAGTTAACCAATTTTGCCAGCACCATTTACTGAAGAGGCTGTATTTCTTCCATTGTATTTTTTTAGCTATCATATGGAAGATTAGATGGCTATAGGTGTGTAGGTTCATTTCTGGGTTTTCAATTCTATTCCATTGGTACTTTGGTCTGTTCTTGTGCCAGTAACAAGCTTTTTTGAGTTCTATGGGTTTATAGTAGAGTTTGAAATTTGGTGTTGATATTCCTCAAGCAGTGTTCTTTCCGTTGAAGAGCTTTTTTGCTATTCGGTGTCTTTTATTGTTCCATATGAATTTTTGGATTGCCTCTTCTATTTCCCTGAAGAATGAGGTTAGGATTTTGATAGGTATCGCATTGAATTTGTAAATAGCCTTGGGAAATATTGCCATTTTCAGGATGTTAATCTTTCCAATTCCAGGAGCATGGGAGGTTTTGCCATTTTCTAAGTTCTCTTTTGATTTCCTTTTTCAAGTTTTTAATGTTTTCATCATAGAGGTCCTTCACTTCTTTGGTTCAGGTAATTCCTAGGTATTTTATTTTTGTGGGGCTATTACAAATGGAGTTGATTTCCTAATTTCAGCCCCACTTTTCTCATTGTTGGCATACAGAAAAGCGATTGATTTTGGGGGGTTAATTTTATACCCTGCTACTTTGCCAAAGTTTTGAATCAGCTTGAGTAATTTGGGAGTGTAGACTATGGGATTCTTTAAATACAAGATCATGTCATCTGCAAAGAGGGAGAGTTTTATTTATTCTCTCCCTATTTGGATCCCCTTTATGTTTGCATCTTGTCTTATTGCTGTAGCTAGGCATTCTAATATTAGATTGAAGAGAAGTGGCGAGTGTGGACATCCTTGTCTTGTTCCTGAGTTAAGAGGAAATGGCTTTAGTTTTTCACCATTAAGTATAATGCTGGCTGTAGGTTTGTCATATACAGCCTTCCATGGATTCCTAATTTTTCCAAAACCTTCATCATAAAGGGTATGTTGGATCTTGTCGAATGCTTTTTCTGCATCTATTGAGATAACCATATGGTTCTTATCCTTGCTCCTGTTGATGTGATGAATAATATTAATTGATTTGCATATATTAACCAGCTTTGCATCCCTGAATTGAATCCTGTTTGATCGTGGTGTATGATTTTTTGGATAAAGTGTTGAAGTCGATTGGCCAAAATTTTGTTGAGAAGTTTTGCATCAATGTTCATCAAAGAAATGGATCTATAGTTCTCTTTCTTTGATCAGTCCCTGCGTGGTTTTGGGATGAGGGTTATGATGGCTTCATAGAATGTGTTCAGTAGTGAACTTTGTCTTTCAATTTCATTGAAGATTTGGAGGAGTATTGGTGTGAACTATGCTTTGAAAGCCTTGTAGAATTCTGCTCTAAAACCATCTTGTCCTGGATTTTTCTTATCTTGGAGGTCTCTTATTGCTGTTTCTATTTCATTTCTTGATATGGGCTTGTTAAGATGGTTTCACTCATCTTGGTTTATTTTTAGCATGTCAATATTTGCTAGGAAAAGGTCCATTTCTGCCATGTTCTCAAACTTATTAGCATAAAGTTTTGAGAAGTATTCCCTTAAAATGTTCTGAATCTTGGTTGTTTCTGTGGTGATGTTTCCATTCTCATCTGTGAGTTTATTTATCTGGGTGTGTTCTCTTCTTTTTTTCATAAGATTTGTTAAGGGTCTGTCAATTTTGTTAATATTTTCGAAGAATCAACTCTTTGTTGATTCTTTCTATAGTTTTTTTGGATTCTAATTCATTTAATTCTGTTTTAATTTTAATCATTTTCTTTCTATCTACTGAATTGGAGTTTATCTTGCTGCTCTTTTTCAAGGAGGTTCAGATGTCTCATTAAATTGTTGGTTTCAGATCTCTCCAATTTGTTGATGTAGGAGCTCAGAGCTATGAACTTGCCTCTGAGTATTGCTTTTGCTGTGACCCAGAGGAGCTGGTAATCTGTGTGCTCATTTTTGTTGAATAGCATGAACATTTGAATTTCCTTTCTAATCTCTTCCATGACCCACTCCTGATTCAGCAGTGTGTTGTTCACCTCCATGTGTTAACGGATTTCTTTGGTGGCGTTTGGTGTTCAGTTCTAATTTTATCCCCTTGTGGTCTGAGAGAATGCAAGGTTTAATTTCAATGTTTCTGAATTTGGACACATTTGCTTTGTGGCCTAAAATGTGGTCTATTTTTGAAAATGTTCCATGTGCTGCTGAGAAAAACGTGTATTGTGATGCTGCTGGGTTAGTTATTCGGTAGATGTTTGTTAAATCTAGTTGATCTGTGCAGCTGTTAAGGTCTGTGGTTTCTCTGTTGAGTTTTTGCCGAGTTGATCTATCTAGAGGGGAGAGTGGTGTGTTAAAATCCAAACAATTAATTTCTTTGCATCTATGTGGGATTTGAGGGAAAGTAGTGTTTCTTGGATAAATTTTGGGTGCTCCGTTGTTTGGCGAATAGATATTTAGAATTGTAATATCCTCCTGAAGGAGAGATTCTTTATTTCTTCTCACAAATTCTAATTTGAAGTCTATTTTATCTGATATTAGGCTTGCAACTCTCGTCTGTTTATGGGGGCCATTTGCTTGGTAGATTTTGTTCCAGCCTTTATCATTGAAAATGTGTTTGTTTTTACGGGCAAGATGTGACTCCTGAAGGCAGCAGTTGAACGATATTGTTTTTTATTCCATCAAGACAGTCTATGTCGCTTAATTGAAGAGTTAAGTTAATGTTGATAGATAGGCCTGAGAGGTATTTGGGAGTTCATGCCATGTTATCCACCTTCTTTGGGGCTACGAAAACTGGGTTCTTCCTATGGGTCTTGGATTCTCATTTTGGGTGCAGTTTCTTGGCCTTTATTTTATCTTGTTGGTTTTCTATATGTAGGACATCTTTAAGAATCTTTTGTAAGGTTGGTTTGGTGGAGATGTATTGTTTCAATTTTTCTTTGCTATGGAAGGTTTTGTTTTTGGCCTTCAGTTATTAAGGAGAGTTTAGCTGGGTACAGTATTCTTGGTTGATAGTTGTTTGTTTTTAGGGCATGGCATACATCATTCCAGGCTTTTCTTGCTTTGATTGTCTCTGCTGAGAAATCTGAGTTGATTCTAATTGGTTTCCCTTTATAGATGATTAATCTTTTCTCCTTGACAGCTTTATGGATCTTTTCCTTGGACTGAATTGATCCTGTGTGGCTTATAATGTGACAATGAGATGTCCTATCCTGGTCTGGTCTATTTGGAGTTCTAAAAGCTTCTTGTATCTGAATAGGCCTATCTTTTTGTATGTTTGGGAAGTTATCTGCTAGGATCCTGTTAAATAAATTTCCTAGGCCATTAACTTCTGTTCCTAGGTGCTCCTCTACACCCATTATCCTTAGATTAGGCTTTCTGATGGTGTCTTCCAAGTGTTGGATAAATCTATCATATTTCTTGGACTTGTCCTGGATGGTTGTATGTTCTTTCTCTATAATATCTAGGCTGTCTTCAATCCCCGAGATTCGATCTTCTGCATGGTCTAACCTGCTGTCAAGACTTTCTACTTTGTTTTTTATTTCTTTTCTTACTGAATAGTCAGCTTTGATGGCTTCAAATTTTTTGTTGAAGCTTTGTTTTAGATCTTGTATGAACTTCTTTACCTCCTTAATTTGGTGTTCAGTGTTTATTCTCAAATCACTTAGTTGATTGGTTATGGTTTCCTTGAACTCCCATTTCTTCTGTTGGGTTCCATTCAGCATTCCCTTTGTGGTCTCCCTGACTTCCTTCAGCTCTTTGTTAATGGACCCCATGAATGCCTTTAGTGATCTTTGTGTATTCTCATCCTGCTTTCTCAATTCCTGTATTACTTTTTGCTTAGCTTCCTCCCGTTCATGTCATTCCTGTAGTTCTCTTTGAGTATTCTCAGCCTGTTTACACCATTCCTGCCATTCTCTTTGAGTATTCTCAAGCTGCTCACCAAAATCCTGAATCAGTTTTTGAGTAGCTTCCTCACACTCAGAATATTCCTGTATAAACCTTTGGATTGCCTCCATTCTCTCCCGATCACGCTCATACAGAGTCCTTTGTATGTTTTCAATCTTTTCATTTATCATGTTTGCCAGCAGTGTTTGTAGAGCTATTTGGGAACTCTCCTCTGGATTATTCATTATCTGTTCTGTCCCTTGGTTATCATGAGTGGGAGTTGATATATCTATGCTGAATATGAGTGTCTAAAGTTTGTAACCCTTGCTACTCAGGAAGCTGGGGACCAAAGCCAGATTTGGCAAGAAAGTTTGTGAGACACATCTCAAATAACCACACACACACACACACACACACACACACACACACACACACACATAGCCAGAAGTGGAGTTGTGGGTGAAACTAGCCTTGAGTGAAAAAAACTAAGGCATAGACCTTGAGTTCAAATCACAAGAGTAACACACACCCACATGCACACACATGCATATTATGTCTAGATTCTTATTTTAGTTTGAAGAAATAAACAATTTCATGAATAGTAAAATTTGTTTCATATCCTGCAAATATTATGAAGTGGTTTTTAGTACAATTTGATTTAAGATATAACATAGGTCATTAAAATTAATATTAATCTAGTTAATATTTATAATTACTCATAACACATTGGTATTTTATGTATACACTTAAGAAATATTATGAGTAAAAAAAGAAAGGAAGAATAGAAGAAAAGCAAGAAAGAAAGAGAGAAAAAGGACGAAAGAAGGAAAGAAAGAAAGAAAAAAGAGAGCAAAAGAGAGAGGTAGGGATGGAGGGAAGGAATGAGGAAGGAAGGACAGCAGGAAGGAAGGAAGGAAGAAACAAGGAAGGAAGGAAGGAAGGAAAGAAGGAACAAAACCAATTTAATCTATAAAATCTGTTATTTAGCCCAACATAAACTTCCTGTAAGTTAACCCTTTTGTAAACGCAAGGTTACAATTGTCACTTCTCTGCATGTTCTCCATGCATGAATGAAACCAACAAAGGAAGGATCAGATATAACCAGATGAATATGTTTGCATCTCAAGTAAATATGTACACAAATCTTTTTCTCATTTTCTATACATCATCAAATAACTATTTGCAAACTATTTACATTGTTATAAATATTTTAAAAATTGATGTAACCAAAGGATGTCAATATATTATATAATGTGAACACTAGTATTTATAATGCTATTAATATTACATTCTTCATATTATATTAATTATAACAATTTATATTATATGTTTTATCAGAGAAATTAGCATACTCTGATTTTGGTCTCTGTGGGAGTCTTAATAGCAGACAGCAATTAAAATCTAAGGAGATATGTATTTCTGAAAGCAGTTAACTCATTGAAGATTGTTCAAATACACCAGAAAGGCCTTCGAAAGGCTGAACATGTTTACATGATTATCTATGATGTGATTCAAGAGCCACAAAACAATCATACTTCACTTTGTCATCACTACTATTATTCCCATCATAAGAAGAATCATTCACATAATTTACACGATATAGGTTTGTCGTTAAGTTATTATTTTCTATGAAATAATATCCAAATGATACACTACACTGAGTTAAAGAAAAAGTTGCAAAATATATTGGATACTGTAACTCCTTCCAATTACACATATTGAAATTCTATTCCCCTGTGTGGTGACATTAGAATCAGCCTTTCAGAGATGACCCTGCAATAATGATCCTGATAAAAGAAGCCAAATATAACTATTCTGCCATGTGAATGTCCAGCAAACAGATTATAATGAACCAGAAAGTTGACCCCCATAATACAAAGATTTGTTTTGAATAATCATTTTTATAATCAATGTTCAAGCTTCTAGAGTATGGGTAATATAGTCCTGATGTTATTAATCCACTTACTTTGAAGTATTTTCTTATAACAGCCCATAGTGGACAAAAAGCAAAGTAGTTTTGATTTAAATTTCAAATTTTTGAAAAAAAACTATTCATAATGTTTTATTATTTAAACTTTATTCTCCAAACCTCCAGGTTACAAATATTATTAAATGGGAATTGAATTGAGGTTCAACGCTCTATTCAACTATCATAATCAACCTTTTGAATACTTTTATTGTCTTTAAGTATTTGTACAAAAGAGTTGCCATTCACTGAAGCTGTTTATGAATACAGTTCATCTTGATTAATGTTACCCCATTCAACATTCTCATCCACTCCTCCCAAACAACCAAGTCCATACTTATCTCAATAATATGTTATGTAGGGAATTACTTGCCATTTAACAAATCATTTTGTGTATACAATACACCTGGAATTGTGTTACCACTTCAAAATCTTCACTACCCATTTCTTTGTATATTTCAATTCTGGCAAGTATGCAATAGATTTTTGTCTGTACTGTATCCTTTGCAATTTCCTACCCCTCTCACCTTACCCCCTCTGTCCTCTCTTGTAGTCCCCATTTACTGGTATTTATTTTGGTGGGTTTTGACTTAATCTTTTAAGAGAAATATACTATTTTCACTTTCCATGGACTCTGACACTTCAGATAAATCATTTACCTCCTTACATAGCATCCAGTATATTTAATTTTACATTTATAAGCACCTTCTGTCTACTAAACATAAGGAAAGTCATACAACCTAACTTTCTCTGGGTCCAGTTAATTTCACTTACTATGATTATTTCTAAGTCTTTCATTTTCCTTAATATGGTGCAATAGGGGCTGGGAAGGTGGTTCAGTGGTAGAGTGCTTGCCTTGCATGCATGAGGCCCTGGGTTCGATTTCTCAGCACCACATAAGGAAAAAGAAAGAATCCGGAAGTGGCACTGTGGCTGTAGTGGTAGAGCGCTAGCCTTGAGCTGAAGAGCTGAGGGACAGCGCCCAAGACTTAGATCTCAGGTCCCACGACTGGACCCCCTGCCTCCCAAAAAAGAATGGTGTAATATGATTCTTTCTGATTGATTAATAAAATTTGATTATGTATGTATATATACATACATATTTGTAAATAGATATCAATGAAATTATATATATATATATATATATATATATAATTCATATACACACACGCACACAATTGTTCATCCCATTTTTGCATTGAGAGGTATCTGGGCTGATTCCATATGTTGGCTATAGAAAATAATGCAACAATTAACATGATTGTGCTAGCAGCTTCAGTGTGGCCTTGTTTTTGCTCTATTGGGTAAATGCCCATAAGTGGAATTGCTGGATCATAGGGAGCTTTCATTTCAGTTTTGTGAGGACCCTCCATAGTATTTTCCAAAGTCGTTGAACAAGATCACATTTCCACCAACAATCAAATAGAGTTTCCTTTGGACCACATCCCTATCAGTATCTGTGATTGTTCGTTTTTTCATAATGACATTGTAACAGGGGTGAGAAGAATCTCAGTGTTGTTTGGATTGGCATTTCTTTCATGGAGAGAGATATGTCTATTTGTCATTGTTACTTTTCTTCTAAGAAGTTCTCTTTAAGTCATTAGCCCATATATTAATTGGGCTCTTGTTTATTTGAGGGTTTATTTGATCTGTAAATATGGGTTAGTTATGTAAACCCTCGTGTAATGCTTAGTTAGTAAATATCTTCTTCCATTCTATTCTCTTTCTATATATCCTTCTAACTTTTTCTTTTGTCATGAAGAAACACTTCAGTATGATGCAACTCTATTCACCCAGAAAAAATGATATTACACCATTCATAAGGAAATGGAAAGACTTGGAATAAACCTATATTAAGTGAAGAAAGTCAGATTCAAAGAAATATAGGTTGCCCGATTTCCCTCATTTGTTGTATTAGAATGTGCCTCTAATTCTACAGCCTAACATACTTGGATGGTAAAAGAGAAAACATTACATTTGGACATGATAAATTACATGGGATTCTAAACATTTATACAGTGAGATCAAAGGAGGATGCACTTTGGAGAGGATCACAAAGGCTCAATAGCTACATGAATATTATCATATAATATAATGTTCATCAAATTGATCTCCAAGAAATGATATTGAGAGTTTTTTTTTATTATTTTGCTTTTTCCATCTGAATTCGGATGCTGTTATTTTGTTTTAATTTCTGCACCTTTGGTCTTATATATAAGTTTGGAAGGGGAAGGGGAAACACAGAAATGGTGGGACACAGGGTCAACAAATGTAGCAGTGCCACTCAATAAACACTACCTTGTAAATGAACTATACAATTTATGGGGGAGGGAGGATGAAAGGGAAAAACTGGGAGAACATGAGGGAAGAGGTGACACTGTTGAAAAAGATATGTGCTCATTATCTGACTTATGTAATGGGATTCCTCCTGTACATCATCTTTACAAATTAAAAATGGACCTCATAAACAGGCCAGAATAGTTATATTAATATTAGATAAGATTGGCTTTAAATTAAAATTGGTATAAAAGTAAAAAGAGACTAAAAAGTACATTAAATGTTGGTAAAGGAAAGTCGGAATCAGGTGGATATAACAATGCTAAATATCAATGCCCTGAATCCTAGATCTCTCAAATTCATCAGACAAATACTACTTGCCATAAAAATATGTATACATCCAAACACATTGTTGGTTGCTTGAACACATCATTCTTACCTCTGGACAGGCCGTCTAGGTCAAAATCTAGCAAAAAAATCAATACCGAATACCTGGTTTGACAAGCTTTCCAAAATAGATCATATCTTAGATCAGAAAGAAAATCTGTGAAAATTCAAAAATAAAAATGAAATTACTCCTTGTATCCTGTCAGACCACAATGGGACCAAATTAGATCTCAATATCAAAAAGCATCACAAAAAATTCTGAAACTAACAGAGACTGAATAACACATTGCTAAATCATCAGTGAGTCACTGAAGACATATGGAGGGAAGTTCCAATGTTTATGTAATTCAGTGGAAGTGAACAGACAAAACACTACCTCCTCTGGGGAACAAGAACACAGGCAATACTCAGGAAAATTTATAGCTTTGAGTATGTACATCAACAAATTAGAACAATTTTAAATCAGCACTAATAATGCACCACTAGGTCCTTGAAAAACAGGAACAAGCCAATTCAAAAACTGGTAGATAGAAATCATACAAATTAGATTAAAGAAATAAATGAATCAGAGTCTCAGAAAAACATACATTCATAATTGACTTTTATCTACTAGTACCTCAAAAATTCGCCCAATAAATGTAAATGTAGCTATTTTCAGAGATAGACTCAACCAGCTCAAACCAGTGAACAAAACATACTTGTAAGATTCTAAGGAACAATGTTTTGTTTGCCTTTTTAAAATAAATTTACTCTGTTATTAAGTTGATTTGTAGAGGTATTACAATTACATGAGTCAGGTAATGTATACATTTCCTTTTATGAAATGTCTTCAGTTCCCTCATATTTTCCCATTCCCTCCCTTCTTTCCCCACCCATGTGTTAAATAGTCCACTTTTATCAATGTTCAAGGAAATCCACTGCTTCATTTTTTCACCCTTTCCCTAAAGCTCTGTGCCCACCCCCACCTTCCTGAAGACGTAGAATGAATATACCATGCATAAGGTAAAGAAGACAGAATCATCACAAACTATAAATCACAACAACATACAGTAAACAAAAAACGGACTCTTCTGTTTCCATACCTCATCGTTTGTTTCAGGATGTTTATCATGTTATATAAATGTAATTGTTTTTATCTTAAAGTCAATTCAGGGTTTAAGGTGTGATAAACTTATAATTTTCTTTCTATTTAGTAATGCTTTTATTTTACATTAATGTTGTAAGTAACACAATTCAAATCCCATTGAAATTTGAAGGTTCAGATTTATAGTTAAATACTCAGAAGGTCTAATAGTTCCATTTTGGCAACCAAACTGAAAAACAGTCATGGTTTATCCTCATGAATGTTATTATTTCATATGCAAAAAGTAATTTTACCTACATTTTCTCTTATATGATAACATATTATCTGTTTATCAGAGAGATACGAGAAGATTTTTTAATCATGATATGAAAAATGCATCGAAATAAATGAATGAAATCAGGGAGTACATGGCTCAGAGCGTGGTGGCTCTGTTAAATATTCTCATTATTTTGAATGATCTGGTGTTTCTATATGTGTGGAATTATGAATGAATTTTATGTCTGGACAAGAAAGTTTGATTAGTAGATCATTGTCTAATACCTGAATCAGAGTGGTAAGTATGTGGGTGTGGGTGTGTGTGTGAGAGAGAGAGAGAGAGAGAGAGAGTGGGTGTGTGTATATGTGTGGGTGTGGGTGTCTGTCTGTCTGCCTGCAATTCTGGATTTAGAAGGAATATCTTATTTCCCTGAGGGTATATACTTGATTCTATTAGGTATACTCCATTAATGACAGCAAATAAAGTTAATTAGCATTTTGTGCCATATATTTATGATTGCATGAACAAACTAAAAATTATGTTTGGGATATGAGTTTTGTAAAAGCTCAGCTGAAAGTATAAACATTTGGAATCTTGAGAAAGATATCAATGGCAATCATTTCAGTGTAGATAAATTTTTACAACACTTGCAATGATAAGTAATCTGATATCAAAATTCAATATTTATTGATTTTCCATAGCTACACTATTCTATAAATTTGTAGGAAGACAAGTAAAATTATGGAATCATAAAAGTAATGTGATTATTTATTGTAAACCGTTTTACAGTTATGCCCTGATTGTAAGCGCTAGGATCTACAGAAAAAAAACCACAATATACAACATGGAGTTAGGTATTTTATAATGAAGCACATTTTAATATACTCTACATTGTTAGAAAGACTAGAACTTTGGGTTAGCTTTATAACCTACCATAATAAGTGATATTGTCCATTTATTAAGCAGAAAGGCTTACTCAGATGTACCAGATTGAATGGTTCAATGTATGTTCAGCTGATTTTATTGCTTTGGGGGCCAGTGACAAGACAATGTCAAGGAGGGGAGTATGTCAAAGAGAAATGATTTTTACCTAGAATGATTAAAAGATAGAAGAAGTAAGAAGATGAAAGTCTATTTTCTCATGAGTTTCACTCTGAAGAACTTAATCTCCAGAAGAACTATTCAGGTATGCTCCACAGTCTGGGAGGAATTGGAATGTCATTTTTCTTTAACACATAGGTCTTTCTGGGGCATTCTAAAATCAAATGTCAACATCTTCACCAATGATAATAACTTGTCTAGGGGTGGATGCCACTAGATATTTCTATAAATTCTAATCAGATCTCAGCAGACTAAATATTTTATGGAATTCCTATTAAAATATTTTCTTGCAGACTGACTGGGTCTTCATAATGTGTATCTGTGTGTTTATATGTGTGTGTTTGAATAAACTAATAAAACAATGTGGCAGATAAAAGTATTAGTATGGCCTTTGGTTTTTCTTCTCATATTATGAAAGCCTGTCACTATTCCCAATCAAATCCCATCCAAGATTCAAACATTAATGCTGTCCCAAAATTTCTTTATGCTAACCTAAGTATATGCATCTCATTTCAGATGGCCATGGTATAGGAAAATTTTAAGTCTTCCAATTACGTTGTCACCAAGGAAACAACGTACACTATTTCTTTTAAAAATATGTAGATTGACGAACATGTTAGCCAGAAAATTGAAGGAGTATACATTATAGGATTTAATTTAAATATTTAGTCACATAAATGGATATTCTTTATCCCCAACTCAGAGCCCTTTTAAACTACATAATTGCTCAACTCATCTATTACCATCTTCCATGAAGTCAGTCCTTGCTGTAAACAAACCAGATTTGGTGAACAAATTAACATGTACACCATTGTTACATGTTGCTGTTCTAAAGCATGGAAGTGAAAGAGCATTTAATGCCTGTGAAGAGCTGGTTCTAAGGATTATGAAAAGTGATTACTTTGCACCATAAATAGAAAAATCCACAGATGTTTCCAGTTGTGTTTTGTTGTTGTCATTTATGAGATATATTTTGGAAAGCACAATGAATGAAAGCAGGCTATTTTGTAAAACATTACTGGCTGGCACTTTTATTGAAATGTTTCAAATGAGAAGACAGACAATAGGGTGGGTAAGATGTGGTATGCAGCTTTAAATACAGACAAGCAAAACAAAGAATGGGAATTTTTTTCCCCTTAACAAATGCTTTCTGGTTATATTGTGCTATACACTATAATGATGAAATAATCATTTCTTTGGAAAAGTAAGGAGAAAACACTGTCACCTGTTGAATTTCTTTTTAAATGAATCTTAAATGTCAAGGTCAAAGAAATTTAAATGCCTTAAGAAAATATTATCAAGTATTACTTTCATTTTTGATAAAAAGTCAAAACAAACTGACAGACTGTTCGTCCATTAAGATTTATAAGTTTCCTGCTCTATATTTCCTATTGTTCCTCTTTTTTGGGGGGGGTGATATATAATTTTTTAGAATGGCAACCTGGTCTTAACCATTACCCACAAAATTTTTGCTGTCATAGAATCAGAGAGTTTTTGTTGTTGTTTTTTTGTTTTATTTGATAGTTCATGGGGCTTGAACTCTGGGCCTCGGCACTGGTCATAAACTCTTCAGCTCAAGGTGAGCTCTCTACCACTTGAGCCACAGTGCCATTTCTGGTTTTCTAGTGGCTTATTTGAGATAAGAGTCTCACCGACTTTCCTGCCTGGGCTGTCTTTGAACTGAGGTCCTCATATCTCAGCCTTTTGAGTAGCTAGAATTACAAGCATGAGCCACCAGTGCCCATCCACTGAGTTTTATTTTATTAAATTAAGACAATAGTAGACTCATTTTATGCCAACACAAAATATAAACACCAATGACATTTTTCCCTAAAAAAAAAACACTCATGAAAAAATCATGAGATTCGGGGGAAGATGGCAGAGGAGAAGCTGAAGGCTAAACAAACTCTCCCATAGAAAGCATTTTAGTATTTCAGTGAACAGTCTTAGGCTACAGAGTCACACCTAGTGTTTCATCTCAATACAGAGAGTTTGGACAGAGAGGAAAAATCCAAGCAAGGAAACAGATCTGAACACATGCAGCTAGCCATGGCTGCAGTGGCAGAGTTGGTAGCAGAGACACTCTTGGCAGCCATAACTACAGAGAGAATCGTGGACAAAGGAGCCAGATGTGGCGGGCAAGCGGATTCTACCCAACGCAAGCAAGAACTGACAAGGAGCAGATATCTTCATCCTGTAGATCACAGATCAGAAACTGCTCAGGAAGAAGACGCTGGTAGGAGTAGAACCCTGATCCTCATTCCTGCTCAGGGAGCAGAGGAAGGAAGGTTGCATGTCCCCTATGACTGGAAGGCCTGGCTGAGCAACTAGCTCCAACACTGGCCTTGGAAGAAAACAAAAGAGTCATTTAGCAGGTCACAGGAACTTGCTCTGACCTGCAGGCTCAGCTCCACCCAGGGGAATGTCAACCAACCCAGACAGAGAAAAATCTGCCCCATGAGGAGTGACTTTCATCACTGGGTAAGCAGAGCCAGAGGCTGCCTCTCCCTACAGCAGCCTAGACAAGCAATTGAAACTCAGTAAACATAAACCCTGAGAATGACTCCAAGCTGGGCTCTCTGAGAGTCTCAGGAGCTAGCCCAGCAAGGAAAAGCTACTGATTGCTGAAAGGCCTCAACTCTACACATAACCTAATCTTATCACAGCATCTCCAAACTAGAGGAAACTCCCATCTCCCTCTTTTGGGATACTCAAAGCAAATCTACCTCCCACTGAACTAGCCTGGGAGGAGGATCAAAAAACAATGGGTTAGGCAAAGCATTTTTCTGACTGTTCAAACAAACTGACTTAAGAAAACAATCAAGCCACAGGAAAACCAAACACCACAAGCAGACCAGAGACTCCATCAAGAGACTGGTTATGGACACGGAGATACACAATCGTAACATTGCCCCCATCCCCCCCACTAAAAAAAAAATCAAAGAACTCTTTTTTAAAATTTAATTTAATTTTTTATTTTGAGAATACTGTACAGAGGAGTTACAATTACATGGGCAAGATAACGAGTATATTTCTTATCAAGCATTGTTGCCTCCTTGTTGTTTCACCTTCCCATCCCTTCCCATACTTCTCCTCTCCCTCCACCGATCCTCCCCCAACCCCCACCAAAGGTGTTAAGTTCGTTTTTCGACATAATGAATTGTACAACTCATTGTTGCAATCAAAGAACTCTTATTTGAACCTTTTAAAAATTTTTTTAATTTTTAAAATTGTTTTCTATTAATCTTATTTTCCTCCCATAATTTTTATTTTAGGTGTATACGTGTGTGTGTGTGTGTGTGTGTGTGTGTGTGTGTGTGTGTGTGTGTGTGTGTGTTTATCTCTTCTGAACTTTTGGTCCTTTTTAAGTATTCTTTTCATTTTTTTCTGATTCGGTACAGGATGATAGATAAGGATCTAACTTTAGTTTTTTATGAGTGATTAACCAATTTTGCCAGCACTTTTACTGAAGAGGCTTTCTACCATTCTATTTTTTTATCTCCTTTATCAAAGATTAGGTGCCTATTGGTCTGTAGGCTCATTTCTGAGTTTTCAATTCTATTCCATTGGTCCTGAGGTCTGTTCTTGTGTCAGTACCAAGCTGTTTTGTTTGCTAATGCTTTGTAGTAGAGTTTGAAATTTGGTATTGATATTACTCCAGCACTGTTTTTTCTGTTAAGGATTTTTTATGCTATCCATTGCCTTTTATCGTTCCATATGACTTTTTGGATTGCCTCTTCTATTTCCTTGAAGAATGAGGTTGAAATATTGATTGGTATTGCGTTGAATTTGCAGATAGCCTTGGGAATTATTGCCATTTTCACGATGTTAATCCTTCCAATCCAGGATCAAGGGAGTTTTTTCACTTTCTAAGTTCTGTTTTGATTTCCTTTTTCAGGTTTTTAAACTTTTCATCATGAAGATCCTTTACTTCTTTTGTTAATTCATTGCTATTCTATTTTTTGTGGGGTTATTAAGAATGGAGTTGCTTTTCTGATTTCAGAAAATCTTTTCTCATTGTTGGCATACAGAAAAGCCATTGATTTTTGAGGGTTAATTTTATACCCTGATACATTGCCATAGTTTTGAATCAGAATGAGTAATACAGAAAAGCCATTGATTTTTGAGGGTTAATTTTATACCCTGATACATTGCCATAGTTTTGAATCAGAATGAGTAATTTGGGATTGTAGTCCATCGGATTCTTTAAATACAAGATCACGTCATCTGCAAAGAGGGAGAGTTTTACTTCATCTTCCACTGTTTGGATCCCTTTTATGTTTTTGTCTTTTCTTATTGCTGTAGCTAGGCATGCTAATAGTAAATTGAAGAGAAGTGGAGAGAGTGGACATCCTTGTCTCATTTCTGGCTGCAGGTTTGTCATATACAGCCTTTATTTTATTGAGGAATATTCCCTGGATTCCTAGTTTATCCAGAAACTTCATCATAAAGTGGTGTTAATTAATTGATTTGTGTACATTGAACCAGCTTTGCATCCCTGAACTGAATCCTGTTTGATCATGGTATGTAAAGTTTTGGATGAATTGTTGAATTGTTTGGCGAAAATTTTGTTGAGAAATTTGGCATCAACGTTCATCTAAGTAATGGGTGTATAATTCTCTTTCTTTGATGAGTTCCAGCCTGGTTTTGGGATGAGGGTTATGATGGCTTCATAGAATTAGTTTGGTCGTGAACTTTCTCTTTCAATTTCATTGAAGAGTTGGAGGAGTATTGGTATGAGCTCTGCTTTGAAAACCTTGTAGAATTCCGCTGTAAATCCATGTGGTTGTGGGCTTTTCTAATAATGGAGGACTCTTACTTCTTTTTCTATTTCAATGCTTGGTATGGGCCTGTTAAGATGGTTTAACTCATTTGCTCCTTTTCAGTTGTTGCTGGTGTTGAGTTGAATCTGCTCACCCATTGTGTCTGGTGCCTTTGTTCTGGACCCTCTCTGTTGTAGGTATGGCGGGGTGGCTATGGCCACCACCAAAGCTGCCTCAGCCATGGCTACAGCAACTGCTCAGATGTGTCTGCTTCCCTGGATTTTCCCTCTCTAGCCAAACTGTTTACTGTGATGGCACACTTATTGTGATACTCTATCCTAGTACTGATCACTGGGACACTAAAACTGCTTTCTATGTGAGAGATAGTTTAGCCTCCAGGTTCTCCTCCACCATCTTCCCCCACTTCTCATAAACATTTTCTTATTACAGGATTATTCTAGATTAGTTATATTATGATTGATAATGACCAAGATTGACAGGAAGGTGAAGGAAAATTGTCTACACTTCCATGAGGTTCTGACTTCTGTTTCACAAAATGTTATAAAAGCTCTCCGTGAGAAATCTAGCAGCTGCATTTCTAAATAGTCTGTGCTTGCTTACACTTTCTGATAATGTTTCAATTCAAGTACTTCTCCTTAGAGTCCCATAACATTCAATGATGCTGTATTACATCTTTTGTACATCTTGAAGACAGCTCTTGCTGATTAAATTTGTGCTTTTCAAATTAGCTCTCGCAATTCCATCCGCAAAATGCAGACAAAAAATATCTGAAATAAATTTGTATCTGTTTATAGTGAATATATTTTATTTTCCATTACAAACATAGAATGTAGTAAAAATTTTCACAGAAATTACACTGCACTAGGTTGTTGGCAGATTCTAATGAAAATAATATACTGTGTTTATGTAGAGAATTTGAACATCCAAAATTTTAGTATGCCTGTGGTCCTAAAACCAATACTTTATTTATATTGAGTGACAAATACAACTTGCTATATGTACAGTTTTCCTTGTATGTTTTTAATATATATTTTATCGTAAAGATACTGTACAGAGGGGTTACAATTACATAAGTAAGGTAATGAGTACATGTCTTATTGAGCATTGTTACTACCTCCTTTGTTTTTCCCCTACTATTCCTTACCTTCACACATCCCCAACACCTCCGTCCACACCCCCTCTAATAGTATCTTGCAAATCTCATTGTTACAATGGGACAACCTGTATCCTTTCCTTGCATCTTAAATGAAGAAATGCTGGCTTGTTTCATGTTGATTCTACTTGGGTAGACACACTTAAAAACACTTTCCAAGAACAAAGACACATAAATGAAATGCACATCCTCTTTTGTCAGTTGGTATAATTGTGTTCTACACATTTATTGACAGGTTACAAATTACTCTCAAATTTAATACATAAAAAAACTTTCTTTTTTTCTCATTTTCGTGGCCAGGACATCAGCACGACCTCAGTCACCATTTCTCACTTTAGACTTTTCATATGGGTTAGTTAAATTTTGACCTGTGCTCCAGTCTTCTGGGGAGTCACTCATCTGCTTAGGAATTGATGCTGGCTGTGGAAAAGAGCCCAAGGAAGGATGCCATTTAAAGCTTTATACCTTTATTCTTAACAAGGATATTGTCCTACTACTTTGGATGTTGAGAGTGTCTACAAGAGCAAGCATTCCTTGGGGAGCAGGGAGACACCATATGACCTATACTTATTGAGATTTCCGAGTGACTTGCTATCACTTGTACTGCATTTTTCAAGTCGAATCTCTCTAAACCTACCAGTTGTAAGAGATAAGAGGAGTGGTAAAAGAACTCTTAGAGACAAATATATCTTCAACACAATTGTTACCAAGCATTCTGTCAAAGGCATATTTAACAACTAGTGAAACTTTTGTTGGCTATATCTATGTGTCTTTCTCCATTTGTGCATGTGTACATCTGTGTATGTATGTGTGTATTTGTGTGTATAGTAACATTCATGTGTACATATATGGGCCTATATACACATATATGCATATAAAAATAAATATACATATATAAATATATGTGCATATTTTACCCATATAATATCATTAACAAAGAAATGAATGCAAAACACTGATATGAAGATATTTTGAAAAAGTGAGTGTGTGTGCATTCCTGCGTGTTGGCATGCTCAGAGTTTGAAATCAGGGCTTCAACGTCTTGCTACATCTTGCTCTCTAGATTGGTGAGCTACTATATGAGCTACATCTCCATTCCTGGCCCTTTGCTAGTTCATTAAAATTTTTGAAAAATAATCTCATGAATTTATTTTGCCCTGATTGGCTTCCAAATATTATCCACAGATGTTAGGCTCTTGAGTTGGTATCTCGAGTAGTTAGGATTACAGGTGTGACAAACCAGCACAAGGCTTTCAGAATAATTTTAAAAGTCGAAGAAAATTTACTTTACAGAGGCCTGTTTTATCATCTCCTAGCTTTAAAGCATTTTGGAGTGATTATATGTGAATTTTTTCATTCTTGAATTCTTAAAATACAGTAAGCCACAACTTACAATGACGTGAAAGATGTATTCAAAATGAAGAAAAATGTTATGTTCTGATCTTTGTAAACACACACACACACACACACACACACACACACACACACATACACACACCATCCTCAAACATTAAGACAGAATTAAAAAAAAAAAAAGTAAAGCAAAGTGGAACTTCTGGGGCATTTAGTTCAAAATGCATAAGATACTAGACATACATTATGACCAGGTATAAAGTTGTAATGTACAACATGAGGATACAGGGGACAACACTGGCCTTACATAGGAATGAAGCTAAGTAAGTTCTTCCCAGTAGTGGTTACTCTTTTAGTTGTTCTTCCTTCAATAATGGATGAGATAAAGGTAATTCTTTAAGTATACCTGCCTATTTTCAGAAATAATAACAAACAATATAGCAATAATGTTGCACGCTCAACATAGAACAAAATGTCAAATTAACATGCATGAGATTATCCTTGATGTAAACTAATAATTACAAATGAGGGAAACCATGGGACCTATGTTTCTTTAAGTCTGGCTTACTTCACTTAATATGATTTTTTCAAAGATCTTTCATTTCCTTACAAATGACGTGGTCACATTCTTTGTGATGCAAGCGTATTTTTCCACATGTGTTTATCTGTACGTGTGTGTGTATGTGATTTTTGGTAAATATTACTGTGATACACAGTAGTAGCTTTACTGTGGCCTTGTTTGTGATCACCTGGTTATATGCCCAGAAGTGGGATTACTGGGTAATAGGGGAGCATTATTGTGTACATCAAGGATAATCTTAGTAGATGAGCAGAATAGCTCAAAAAATAGCTATGTACATATGATCGTATAAGGTGATTCCAAGTGAAATGAACTCCAAGACATGTTCTTTGTTGTTGTTGTTCTTAATGCATTATGTGATTTCTTTTTATCTTTTTGTGTTTTCCCCACCTATGGTTAATCCCCTGTAGTCACTGTATTGGATTTTGATACCCTGGGTATTTTAAATATGTTCATCTGAACTAGGGAAGGGAAAGGAAAAAAAAAACAAAATGGTGAGACAAAGGACAAAGGGGGAACCTATGCAACAGTAGTACTCACAAGACAATATTTTGTAAGTAATCTCGGGGGGGGGGGCTTTGGGAGTGAAGCAGGAGAAAAATAGGGGAAAGGGTAACAATTTAGAAAAGAAATAAATTAATTACCTTACCTATGTAACTACATTCTATCTGTACATTACCTTGACAATAAAATTTAAATAAAAAATAAAATAAAATATATGAGAGCAGCAATACAGGAGATGGAAGTGGGGGAAATACTGTAGTATCGTAGTGTAGAACAGCTGTGGAAAGCAGTAATTTTACATTAACATAGCAAGTAATAAACTAGCATACAGATTTTCAGCCTCATGTCAATCATTAAAAAGGGAAAACAAAATGCACAATCAGCAAATCAACAGAGATAAAATAGAAAACTAAACAATTAAGATGAAGAGATGACTTGGACCAAGAATAACAAATGACACAATTAGGAAACAAATAACAAGCTGCTGGGCTGGGAAGGTGGCTTAGTGGTAGAGTGCTTGCTTTGCATGCCTGAGGCCCTGGGTTCGATTCCTCAGTACCACATAAGCAAAAAGAAAAAAGTCAGAAGTGGTGCTGTGTCTCAAGTGGTAGAGCACTAGCCTTGAGCTGAAATGCTGAGTCACAGCGCCCAGTCCAGAGTTGAGGCCCCATGATCAGACCCAAAAAATAAAATAAAAAAATAACAAGCTGCTAAGTTTAAAAATGATCACCCTTAATTCTATTGACTTGTTTACATCACAATTTGTTAGAAGTATAATTCAAATCACAGTTTAATAGTATGTTATTTTAATAATAGTTTATTTATTATTGATTTCTTAATATTGAATGTTTAATATATAATTTTAATTTCAGCAGCTATAGAAAAGAAGAAAGTGAAAATAATTTTAATAATATATTTAATGAATTGTAAAATTGAGAAGCATTAGAATTTAAACAAATAACATATCATTATTGCTTCATTTCTGTGAGTTTATGTAATAATTCAAATTGTATTCTACACTTAGCACTCATCTTAACATCAAATAATAAATTATCACACATGACTCTTGGTATTAGGTGGAAGGGTTCCTCACTTTGGTAAAATTCACACCACATAGTACACGAGGGTATGACCCCTCTCATATAACTTAAATTGTGGAAATTTAATTTCTACATGCATGTTAAATTCTTTTCTAGGTGACATCTATAAAATTATTTACAATTATATACATGAGGACTATTTCAGATAATACTTAAAAGTCAAATTCATTAATTAAATTTTTATTATTTCATACCAAATAAATATTTACAGAGAGACTGAATTTTTGAGTAGATGATGGTGTGTGTGCCAGATTATACGTATTAAGGCTTATTTTATATTCATGACATTGTTTCTAGAGTTGGATTTATTTGTCCATTACGGGTTAAGTGTATTATATTGGATCTATGAAAGTAAACTGAATGTTTATTCCTTTAATCCTTTGTCTAATCCCAATATAAATTATCCATGTGTTTGAAGTAATGAAAATAACAACAGATAAAAGCAAGATAAATCAGTCTGTAGTAGACAAGTATTTATTACCGTTATTTTGAAATTTGGTACTGTTTTACACTACAGAATATTCTTGGGAATATGTGCTCCAGGTTGGCCACAACTGAAGAATATTATGGTTTGATCTATCATAAGAGAAGGAAGGAAGGGGAACCTTCCTTCCAAAAGTCTGATCCCAGGAATGTGATCTGCTTTATGGTGCCTACTTGGAAATGAACATTTTTCACAGTCAACCTTGAAAGGCCATCTTGATAGACGACTTCTGTAAGTGGTTACAAAGCATTATTGATGGCTTTGCAAGGATGCCTGATTGCCTCATTTTGAGACAATTAACAGGAATTTAGTCAGTTGTTCTTTAGGAGAAAAACCCATTGACTCTAGGCCAGGGGATCACAGGGGCCCAGAGAAACTACTACCTAGACATCTAAAACAACACACACACACACACACACACACACACACACACACACACATACACACACACACTCCAGTAAGCACAGACAAGCAGGGTTGCTATCACAGCCTACATGAAGTCAGGCAAAAAACAGAAGCTGAGAGTCATTTAACTGATAACTAATATATTTTTTATGAGGTAGACTCAAATGAGACTCCAAAGAGAGGATCAGAAAGACTGATCAGAGAGATTAAAACTGGTCACACAAAGATTGGAAAGTAGAATTCCTTGTAGAACAAATAAATCATAGAAAGCTTGTGCATGTAAGAACAAGACAGAAGACCAAATTCCACAAATGCACATTTTCTTAGAAGTCAGCTTAATCAATTATCAGTGCAAATCTTTGAATTCTTAAATATTTGACCACATGTGGGAGAAGGTTGAAAAGAAAGAAAATTTCATCACTCTATTAGGAAGTCCAATATCACATTAGGAAGTGATCAAGCACAGTTTTGTAATAAAAAGAGAAAACAATTATTCCAAATGAGAGTTTCTTTTTTTTTTTTTTGATGTAAAAGTTCTTAAATTAGGTGCTAGCAATTATCATACAATTGATCCAGTCCCCCAGCTGAGTTGATATTGACTGCAGTATTCCCACATGAAGGAATAGAGAAAATTTACAAATGTCTGATTAAATGAGGTGAAGGTGAAGTGTTCTAATAGTAATATCTGAGGTTTAGACACTGGTGAAGAGGTGGATTTTCTTTTCTAAAAAGCCCCCTTTTTACCTGGGGCCAGTTGCTCACAGCTGTAATCCTAGCTACTCAGGAAGCTGAGATCTGAGGACTACGGTTCAAACCAGCCTGGGTAAGAAAGACCCTGAGACACTTATTTCCATTTAACCATCAGAAAACCAGAAGTGGCACTATCACTCAAGTGGTAGAGCACTCACCTTGAGTTGAAGAGTTCAGGGACAGTGCCCAAGCCCAGAATTCAATTCCCTCGAACAACAACAACAAAAAAACTCCCTTTTATCTACTACCTGCATCCTTTCCTAAGATTCAACAAAGGAGCCATTTATCACCCAGTACATATAAGTCCTAATCTAGCTACTGCAAATAGATTGATTTGGTATCTTATATAAAATGGTTCGAATTTGCGGAAACAAATACCAGGAGTGGTAACTTTTTTCCAGTCCTTGAACTCTGGGCCTGAGCCCTGAACATGGTTATGCTGGTAGCTTTCATGTGAGCTTGTTTGTTATTTATTGGATTACTGCCCATGAGGGGAATTACTGGGTCTTAAGGGAGATCTATATTTACTCTTTTCAGGAAACTCCGTACTGCATTCCACAGTGGTTGAACATGTTTAATAATTTCCCACCAAAAGTATAATAGAGTTCCCAATTGGCTACATCCATGCCAGCATTTGCTATTGTTAGTGTCTTAGTAATGCCCATTCTAACGGACAAGGTAGAAAAACTACTGATTCTTGTGGTTTTTATATCCTGCTACATTGCTGAAGGTTAGCATCATCTTTACTAACTTTAGGGAGAAATCTACAGGGTCTTTTAAATACAGGGTCATTTCATTTGTAAAATGGGATAGTTTTACTTGTACTCTATTTTGATCTGCTTTATGTTTTCTCTTGTCTATTGCTCTTGCAAGAAAGTCCACTACCATATTGAAGAGTAGCAAAGAGTGGACATCCTTTTCTCATTCCTCATGTTAATGTCTTCATGCTTCCACCCTTAGGTAAATGCTAATTATCTCTGTCATATACATACTCAGTTTAATATTGAGGAATGTTCCATGCATTCCTAGGTTCTTAGACCTTTTCATCATAATGGGGTATTGGAGTTTGTTAAAAGTAATTTCTACATCCCTATTGACAATCATGTGTTTCTTGTCCAGGTTCTGCTGATGGTTTGTATTATGTTTATTGACAAGAATATTGAATCAAATCGTATCCAAGATGAATCTTATTTGATCATACCATATGATTTTTTTTGTTAGTTGCTGAAATTGGTTAGTGAGAATTTTATTAAGAAATTCTGCATTAATGTTTATCAAAGAGTTAGGTTCATAGTTGTCTTTCTTTGGTGGGTTCCTATGTGATTTGAGGAGGAGTCTAATTCTAGCTTCATAGAATGTGTTTGATAATGTGTCTCTCATAGATACTAGATGGATGCATCTTGGTTTTTGATACTACTATCTAATCTATGTCTTCTATTTGGAAATTTAAGTCTATTGATATTAAGCTTTAAGACAGAAATATCTGATAAGTTCTGTTATGTTATACACCTGTTGTTAGGAGCTGTGCCTCATCTACTCTTAACATATTTACCTTGTTCTCTGGTAGGGAACATTTTATATAACCAGTTCCACTTCTTCTTGATCATCTCTATGTAGGATATATTTGATTATATTCTATCCTCATAATTTGGTGGACATACATTATTTCAAGTTTTCTTTGTCATGAAATATGTTTATATATCCTTTAAATGTAAAGGAGAGTTTCGCTTGGGACTGTATTCATGGTTGGTAGTTGTTTACCTTTAATGTTTCTCATATATAATGCCAGGTTTCCTTTTTACCATATCAGCTAAGAAATCTGTATTTATTCTGACTGCATGTCCTTTATAAATAATTAATCTTTTCTCTATGGCATCTTTAAGAACCCTTTCCTCGATCTTTAATAATCCTCTAATGGATTATGATGTCATGGTGGATTGTTCAGTTCTAGAATTCTGTTTGGTTTCTACAGGCTTCTCTGAATGAGCCTATCTCGCTGGATGTTTGGCATGTTTTTTCTGCTAGAATTCTGCAATATGCTTCCCATCCATTTAGTTTCTTGCTCTTCTCCTTTTTGATACCTATCTCCCCGAAATTTGATCTTCTAACTGAGTCTTGAAGTTCTGGCAAGATCATTTATTTCTTGGATTTGTTCTAAATGATTATTTCCTCTTTCCTATTAGATCTATTCTGTCTTTGACCCTGAGATTATCTTCTACGTCATCAATTTGCTGTGGAGACTTTATACTTTGTTTTTGATTTCCCTGTCTTCTAATTGGTCATTTTTTAGGAGATCTGTCTCTTTATTAAAGCTTTGTTTTAGGTCTTGTATGGGCTTTCTGTATATTTTTTCTTTGGTTGGGGGAGATGTAAGGGTTGTTTTCTTAGCTGTGTCTTCTCTCATATCTTTTAACTAGAGATCCATTTTTTCTTGGACTCCCTTGCCTTCTCAGAATTTATTTATCTTTCTGTTTGAAGTCTCCATGAATTATTTTGCTAATGACTGGTTGGTCTCATTTTGTTCACAAATTTCATTGTAGAGGTTTTCTATCTTTCCATTAATCACATTTTTCAGCAGTATCTATAATACATTCCGATAACTATCTTCTACATCCTTGATTGTCTGTTCTAATGCCTGGTTATTTACTGTGTGAATTATACTACTTTGACATCACTTTTCTTGTATTTTTCTGATTTGTTCTGTCCATTTGGAGGTTTTCTTTTTTTTTTTTATTATATTTTATTTGAGAACATACTGTACAGAGGGGTTACAATTACATGGGCAGGATAATGCATACATTTCTTACCAAGCATTGCAGCCTCCTCCTTTGTTTACCCTTCACCTCCCTTCCCGGCCTCCCCCCTCCCTCCCAACCAATCGTACCCCCCCTCCCCCCCCCCCCACCGACATTGTAAAGCTGGTTTTGACATGACATTTTGTACTTCTCATTGTTGCAACAGGTCCACCTGAATCCTTAAACGACTTGTTTGTCCCCATCTCCTCCACATGTTATACTGACATCAAATATAGTGAAAGCGGGGGTTACACTGTGGGGGAGGGACATACAAAGCAACAAGGAAATAATCTTATAAATGCGTTAGAAACACATGCATGAAAGAAGCAAAAACATTAAAATACATATTTGAGGTTTTGTTTTCCTAACATCACATTATCTGACTTTTTCCGCTTGACTCATACCTATACTAGATATTGCAAATAAGGGAAACCATGGGACCTATGTTTCTTTGGGCCTGGCTTACTTCACTTAATATAATTTTTTCCAAGCCTTTCCATTTCCTAACAAATGGGGAAATGTCATTCTTTCTGATGGAGGCATAGAATTCCATTGTGTATATATACCACATTTTCTTGATCCATTCATCTACTGAGGGGCATCTGGGTTGGTTCCATGTCTTAGCTATGGTAAATAATGCTGCAATAAACATAGTTGTGGTGGTAGCTTTAGTGTGGCCTTGTTTGTGATCATTTGGGTAAATGCCCAAAAGTGGGATTGCTGGGTCGTTGGGGAGCTCTATGTGGAGTCTTTTGAGGAACCTCCATACTGCTTTCCAAAGTGGTTGAACAAGTTTACATTCCCACCAACAATGAAGTAAGGTTCCTTTCTGTCCACATCCCCTCCAGCATCTGTTGTTGTTAGAGTTCTTGATTTTTGCTGTTCTAACTGGAGTGAGGTGATATCTCAATGTTGTTTTGATTTGCATTTCTTTTATGGCTAGGGATGTTGAACATTTCTTCATGTGTCTATTGGCCATCCTTCTTTCTTCTTCAGAGAAGCTTCTCTTTAAGTCTTTCGCCCACTTACTTATTGGGCAGTTGTTTCTTTGAGGATTTGTTGTTGGGTGGTTTAATTTTTTGAGTTCCAAGTATATTTTAGATATGAGACCCTTGTCCGTTGTATGGCTAGTAAAGATCTTCTCCCAGTCCGTGGGCTTTCTATTGATCTTGCTAGCTATGTCATTTGCCCTGCAGAAGCTCTGCAACCTTATACAATCCCATTTGTCCAGCCTTTCTTTGATTTGTTGTGTTTCTGGGTCTCTATTCAGAAAATTTCGGCCTGAGCCAAGGAGACCCAGGGTTTCTCCTATTCCATCCTGTAATGTTTTCAGAGTGTCTGCTTTGAGTTCAAGGTCTTTGATACATTTGGAGTTGATTCTGGTGCAGGGTGATATATAAGGATCTAGCTTTAGTTTTCTACATGTAGTTAACCAATTTTGCCAGCACCATTTACTGAAGAGGCTGTCTGTCTTCCATTCTATTGTTTTAGCTCCCTTATCAAAGATTAGATGGCTATAGGTCTGTAGGTTCATTTCTGGGTTTTCAATTCTATTCCATTGGTCCTGAGGTCTGTTCTTATGCCAATACCAAGCTGTTTTGATTACTATGGCTTTGTAGTAGAGTTTGAAATTTGGTATTGATATTCCTCCAGCAGTGTTCTTTCCGTTGAGGAGCGTTTTTGCTATTCGGGGTCTTTTATTGTTCCATATGAATTTTTGGATTGCCTCTTCTATTTCCTTGAAGAATGAGGGTGGAATTTTGATAGGTATTGCGTTGAATTTGTAGATAGCCTTGGGAAGTATTGCCATTTTCACGATGTTAATCTTTCCAATCCAGGAGCATGGGAGGTTTTGCCATTTTTTAAGTTCTGTGTTGATTTCCTTTTTCAAGATTTTAAAGTTTTCATCATAGAGGTCCTTTACTTCTTTAGTTAAGTTAATTCCTAGGTATTTTATTTTTTGTGGGGCTATTACAAATGGAGTTGCTTTCCTAATTTCAGCCACACTTTTCTCATTGTTGGCATACAGAAAAGCCATTGATTTTTGGGGGTTAATTTTATAACCTGCTACTTTGCCAAAGTTTTGAATCAGCTTGAGTAATTTGGGAGTGGAGTCTATGGGATTCTTTAAATACAAGATCATGTCATCTGCAAAGAGGGAGAGTTTTATTTCTTCTTTCCCTATTTGGATCCCCTTTATGTCTGCATCTTGTCTTATTGCTGTAGCTAGGGATTCTAATACTAGATTGAAGAGAAGTGGAGAGAGTGGGCATCCTTGTCTTGTTCCTGAGTTAAGAGGAAATGGCTTTAGTTTTTCACCATTGAGTATAATGCTGGCTGTAGGTTTGTCATATACAGCCTTTATTGTATTGAGGAATGTTCCATGGATTCCTAATTTTTCCAAAACCTTCATCATAAAGGGGTGTTGGATCTTGTCGAATGCTTTTTCTGCGTCTATTGAGATAACCATGTGGTTCTTATTCTTGCTCCTGTTGATGTGATGAATAATATTAATTGATTTGCGTATATTGAACCAGCTTTGCATCCCTGAAATGAACCCTGTTTGATCGTGGTGTATGATTTTTTGGATGAATTGTTGAAGTCGATTGGCCAAAATTTTGTTGAGAAGTTTCGCATCAATGTTCATCAAAGAAATGGGTCTATAGTTCTCTTTCTTTGATGAGTCCCTGCCTGGTTTTGGGATGAGGGTTATGATGGCTTCATAGAATGTGTTCGGTAGTGAGCTTTCTCTTTCAATTTCATTGAAGAGTTGGAGGAGAATTGGTGTGAGCTCTGCTTTGAAGGCCTTGTAAAATTCCGCTGTAAAACCATCTGGTCCTGGACTTTTCTTAGCTGGGAGGTCTCTTATTGCTGTTTCTATTTCAATGCTTGATATGGGCCTGTTAAGATAGTTTACCTCATCTTGGTTTAGTTTTGGCATGTCAATATTTGCTAGGAAGAGGTCCATTTCTGTCAAGTTCTCAAACTTATTAGCATAATGTTTTGAGAAGTATTCCCTTATAATGTTCTGAATCTTGCTTGTTTCCGTGGTGATGTTTCCATTCTCATCTCTGAGTTTATTAATTTGGGTGTGTTCTCTTCTTTTTCTGATAAGATTTGCTAAGGGTCTGTCAATTTTGTTAAGTTTTTCGAAGAACCAACTCTTTGTTTTGTTGATTCTTTCTATAGTTTTTTTGGATTCTAATTCATTTAATTCTGATTTAATTTTGATTATTTCTTTCCGTCTACTGGATTGGGGTTTATCTTGCTGCTCTTTTTCAAGGAGGTTTAGATGTGTCATTAAATTGTTAGTTTCAGATCTCTCCAATTTGTTGATGTAGGAGCTCAGAGCTATAAACTTGCCTCTGAGTACTGCCTTTGCTGTGTCCCAGAGGAGCTGGTATTTTGTGTGTTCATTTTTGTTGAATAGCATGAACATTTGAATTTCCTTTCTAATCTCTTCCATGACCCACTCATGATTCAGCAGTGTGTTGTTCAGCCTCCATGTGATACCGGACTTTCTTTGGTGGCTTTTGATGTTGAGTTCTAACTTTATTCCCTTGTGGTCAGAGAGAATGCAAGGTATAACTTCAATGTTTCTGAATTTAGACAAGTTTGCTTTGTGGCCTAAAATGTGGTCTATTTTAGAAAACGTTCCATGTGCTGCTGAGAAAAACGTGTATTCTGATGCTGCTGGGTGAAATGTTCGGTAAATGTCTGTTAAGTCTAGTTGATCTATGCAGCTGTTTAGATCTGCGGTTTCTCTGTTGAGTTTTTGCCGAGTTGATCTATCTAGTGGGGAGAGTGGTGTGTTAAAATCCCCAACGATTAATGTCTTTGGATCTATATGGGATTTGAGGGAAAGTAGTGTTTCTTTGATAAATTTGGGTGCTCCATTGTTTGGCGAGTAGATATTTAGAATTGTAATATCCTCCTGAAGGAGAGATCCTTTAATTAGTATGTAGCGACCTTCTTTATCTCTTTTCATGAATTTTAATTTGAAGTCTATTTTATCTGATATTAGGATTGCAACTCCCGCCTGTTTATGCGGTCCGTTTGCTTGGTAGATTTTGTTCCAGCCTTTAACATTCAAAATGTGTTTGTTTTTATGGGCAAGATGTGACTCCTGCAGGCAGCAGATGGTATGGTCTTGTTTTTTAATCCAACTAGACAGTCTATGTTGCTTGATTGGAGAGTTCAGTCCGTTAACATTAAGAGATAGGACTGAGAGGTATTTGGGAGTTCCTGCCATGTTATCTACCTTCTTGGGGGCTGCGAAAACTGGGTTCTTCCTATGGTTCTTGGATTCTCAGTTTGGGTGCAGTTTCTTGGCCTTTATTGCGGTCTTGTTGGTTTTCTATGTGTAGGACATCTTTAAGAATCTTTTGTAGGGCTGGTTTGGTGGAGATGTATTGTTTCAATTTTTCTTTGCTATGGAAGGTTTTTATTTGGCCTTCAGTTATGAAGGAGAGTTTAGCTGGGTACAGTATTCTTGGTTGATAGTTGTTTGTTTTTAGGGCATGGCATACATCATTCCAGGCTCTTCTTGCTTTGATTGTCTCTGCTGAGAAATCTGAGGTGATTCTAATTGGTTTCCCTTTATAAGTGATTACCCTTTTCTCCCTGACAGCTTTAAGGATCTTTTCCTTGTTCTGAGTTGATCCTGTGTGGATTATAATGTGACGGGGGGATGTCCTATTCTGGTCTGGTCTATTTGGGGTTCTAAAGGCTTCTTGTATCTGGACAGGCCTATCTTTTTGCATGTTTGGGAAGTTCTCTACTAGGATCCTGTTAAACAGATTTCCTAGACCATTAACTTCTGTTTCTAGGTGTTCCTCTACACCCATTATCCTTAGATTAGGCCTTCTGATGGTGTCTTCCAGGTGTTGGATAGATCTATCATATTTCTTGGACTTGTCTTGTATGGTTGTATGTTCTTTCTCTATAATATCTAGGCTGTCTTCAATCCCTGAGATTCGATCTTCTGCATGGTCTAACCTGCTGTCAAGACTCTCTACTTTGTTTTTTATCTCTTTTCCTTCTAGTTGGTCAGCTTTGATGGCTTCAAGTTCTTTGTTGAAGCTCTGTTTTAGGTCTTGTATGAATTTCTTTACTTCCTTAATTTGGTGTTCAGTGTTTGTCCTCAAATCGCTTAGTTGATTGGTTATGGTTTCTTTGGGCTCGGATTCCTTCTGTTGGGTTCCATTCAGCATTCCCTTTGTGGTCTCCCTGACTTCCTTCAGCTCTTTGTTAATGGATTCCATGAATGCCTTTAGTGATCTTTGTGTGTTCTCTACCTGGTCTCTCAATTCCTGTATTACTCTTTGATTTGCTTCCTCCCGTTCGTGGGATTCCTGCAGATCTCTTTGAGTGTTCTCAGCCTGCTCACGCCATTCCTCCCTTTCTCTTTGAGTATTCTCAAGTTGTTCACGCAAATCCTGTATCAGTTTTTGAGTAGCTTCCTCACGCTTATGATATTCCTGTATAAACTTCTGGGATGCCTCCTCTCTCTCCCTATCACGGTCATACAGAGTCCTTTGTACGTTGTCAAACTTTTCATTTATCATGTTTGCCACCAGTGTTTGTAGAGCTGTTTGGGAACTCTCCTCTGGATTATTCATTATCTGTTCTAACCCCTGATTATCAGGATTGGGAATTGAGATACCCGAATTTGCCATTTTTCTTGCGTTTTTCTGGCTTACTCTGCCCATTTGAGATGACGATAGCACCAGTTTTGTGCTAGAACACTATCTTAAGGCAACCATCAACCAAAGTTTGCATTTGTACAGTCAATAGTTTACAGATACAATCTAGTTCAACAGATACATCTATTCGACATCAAACAACTATATGTTAAAGGACTTCGAACCGCAGAGAAGAATTTGGAAAGCCAGAAATTATTAGGGTTAGGAAGAGATGTGGGTAAAAAATAGGAATAGATTGGTGTGGGGAGGCACAGGGAGAGTTAACTATGTCCTAATCACAATGCAGGAAATAGGTTGGGTAGGATGTAAGTAGAGAGAGAGAGAAAAAGAAGAAAGGGAAAGGGGAATGAAAAGAGACCAGAAAAAAAATAGAAACGTAAAAATTAATGTTATTTTAGTGATTAAAAGACCATCTATTTATAGAGGAATATGAATATGTTGAGAGAAAGGGAGGGACATAGAGGAGATGAGAAAAACTTTAAAAAAATGCTTAAAATATTATATAGGTATAAAGTACTGCTATTAGTGAATTTAAGTCTCAGAGGTTTTGAATTGAGTAATAAGTTTGTGGATTAAGTGTGTACACAATGGGGGATAGGGTCTACTGGTTAACTACGGGTTTATCTGAGAATGTGCAGGACGAGAGTTAAGTCACATAAAGATGAACAAAGAGGAAAAGATGGAAAGGATAGGAAAGTGAGAAGAAAAGATCAGAAGTTCAGTAGAGCTAGAAAAAAAACCAAAAGATAATTAAGAATGAAAGAAAAAGAGAAAGAAGACAAGAAAAGAAAAGAAAACACACATTCACGTATTCCTAAAATAAAAATTATAAGAGCAGAAGAAAAAAAAAAAAAAGTTAATGGAAAACAATTATTTTTTCAGAAGAGGCAAAAATTAAAGATTAATAAAAGTTTTAGAAAAGCAAAAAAAATTTTTATATATATATAAGGTAACAAAAAATGAAAAAAAAAACAAAACAAGAAAAAGAAAAAAAGAAAAGAAGAAGAAGAAAAAAAATGTTCTTTGATTTTTTTTTTTTTTTTGGGAGGGGTGGGAAGAGTCCTGTATCTCCCTTTTGTCTGTAACCAGAGTCTGGTTGGAGTCTCTGGTCAGCTTGAGGTCCTGTGGCTTGATTGGTTTCTTAAGTCAGTTTGTTGGAACAGGCAGAAAAATGCTCTGCTTTACCCAAGATTTTGAGATCCCCCTCCCAGGTTAGTTTACTGGGAGGGTGATCTGCTTTGAGAATCACAAAAGAGGGGGATGCAGTGATGAGGCTAGGTTCTGGGTAGAGTTGAGGCCTTTCAACGAACAGTAGCTTTTCCCTGGGGCTATTTTGTGAAAAAAAACTCACAGCACCCAGCCTGGAGCCATTCTCAGGGTTTCTGTTTTTCAATTGATTGTGGTGGCTGCTAGAGGGAGGGGCAGCCTCTGGCTCTGGCCACCCAGCGAGGAGAGCCACTCCAATGGCTGGTGCCTGAGCTGGGCGACCCCTCCCTGGATGGAACTGAGTCTGTGAGGTCACCTCGCCGCCAAGTTCCTGTGACCTGCCAAATGACTAGCTCTATTCCAAGGCCTGAGCTGGAGCTAGCCCCTCCTCCGAGCTTTGTCGGTATCCAAGATGGAGATCACCGGTGCTGGTGGGGGGAGGGGTGGCCTTCCCTCCTCTGCTCCCAGAGGAGTGAGGAAGTGGGGCTTCTACTCACGCGGAGTCATGGATCTCGGGTCATCTCTGGTCTGCAAAGTGCAGGATGAAGTTGTCTGCTCCTTGTCGGTTCTTGCTGGTGTTGATTAGAATCCGCTCGTCTGCTGCGTCTGGCTCCTTCGTCCCAGACTGCGTCTCAGGTATGCCTCCGCGGCGGTGGTCGCCGCTGGGATCCTGCCGCCGCAGCGGCAGCTGCTCAGATGTGTCTGCTTGGCTTCCCCTCTCTTGACTAACTCTCTGTCCTGTGATGGCACGCTTGGTGTGATTCTCTGGCTTGGGACTGTTCACTGGAACTCTGAAACTGTTTTCTATGCAAGAGCTTGTTCAGATTCCAGCTTCTCCTCCGCCATCTTCCCGGAACTCTTCTGGAGGTTTTCTTTTGGGGGATCTCTGATATTAATAGGTGACTACCTATGTTCTTGGTTGATTTTAAGGGTCTTGGTTTGGTTTCCTGTTGTGATTTGTTTTTCTGGAATGGCATTTTTGTCGAGTCCATTAAGGAATAGAAATCAGTTGTGCTGAGATGTTGTGATGTTAATATTTGTGATTCCAGTGACCATATGGACTGTCCAGTGGTATGGTGAATTGTCTATGTGTATGGATGTGGCTCTCTCTGATGTATACTTCTGTTCCTGCTTTTTTCCATGTTGCCCTTTTATTTCCACACTGCACATGTGCTTTTGAATGTGCTGCCCAATGTGTTACTGGCTGGCACCATTTCATAGATTTCTGTTTTCTTGTGAAGACAGTATAAAATCTTCTTATGAATTGTATGGCTATAATTATGTCTATATTTATAGCTGCATATCTATAATTATAGCTGATTTGATGTGACCCTCTAGATGTGGAGTACCTCTAGTACTCTAAATCTCTATTTCATTAGAGATTGCTAGGATAATTTTCTGTTGTTATTCTGTCATTGTTTTTCCTCATCCTCAGATTTATTGTTTATATTTTGGATTTTTTCACATAATTTAGGATTTGTGATTGTTGTATCAGGTTATTTTGTTTTCCTGCTTATACTACTTTGAAATAGTGATATCAGGCTTGTAAGAAGAAACAGAAAGAGACAGAAATGTATGTAATTAAGTAGAGAGAAAGAGAAGATATTTAAAACTATGTCCTACAAGTAAATTAATATTAAACAAAGCTAATGAAAATAATTACTTATTTACTCTTCAGAAGATGAGTATAGTACTCTTGGATATCTCGGAGGAAAACACTTTAGACTCATTACAATTGATGACTTACATTGAAAATACTGGCTAAACGTTCTTCTTCAGAAAGGGAAAAGCTCCATTACTTCCATATTAGTATTATAAAATCATAAAAGCTGCATGTTGAATTGTTTTGCCTGTGCTATTTTCAGTTCCATTCTTCATCCATTATGTATCTAGGGCTTTGAATGACCAATTCCTTAAATACCTATATTGCTTATATTGTGATGTAAATCTCAGTAATATAAATATGAATTTATCTATGAGTCACATCTTGAGCTACATTCATATGAAATTTATGCAGTCTCAAGCAAGAAACCTGACTTTTTTACTCTATTCTATGTTTTAATCAATAAATCCATTCTCTTTAGAAATGCGTTCTCAGCTTTTAAGTTGCTCCAGTAAACATCATGTGTTTCTAGTACTTTTACTGAAGTAAATATAAAGTTTGGAATATGAAGACATCTCTCCTATTATCACTTTAAAGTAAGCCCTTGGGGATTATTTTATATATAAAAATAAAAAGTGCAATGCAATGTTTATACATAAATAATATAATGGTTAAGTCAATTAGACAAAAGAACTACCATAGCAATTCTGAATTAACTTAAAGGCATCAAAATATTGTCTTCATGAATATCACTAATTTTAAAAAATGACTTGTCAATACAAAGTTTATATTATATTTGAAATTTACAAAATGAAAATTACACTCAGATTTGCTGTCAATATCCTGCTTCCAGGAATACATTTATTCAGCAAAAAGGGGAAAAAATTAAGGGTTTGTCACATAGAATGAAAAATGTAGAAGCAGACTGTCTTTCCTTAAGATGTTAAGTACCTAAAAATCGTGTGATTTATTCAAAGATACTATACACACACATAAGAGAATTTGTGATCAGAAGTGATAGGTAAGCAAAGTAACTGAAAAACTCTATGCTTAATTTGAGCTTTCAATATAGGATGACAAGTTTTTAATAAATGAGCCTATTATTCTGTATCTCTAACACACATACAGCATTCTACATTTTCCCACATACTCCCATTCTCTTAGCTCAGTTCCTGATCGATATTCTTCTATTTCATGATTTCAATTCTTTCTAAAATAAAAAGGTGGGCTTTTTTTGTCTCTAGATCCAATACATTCTAGTATCTTGGAACAGTAGTATGAATTCATGGAGTTAGATTTGAATGTCAAATTTGAAGATATTGTATTCAGGGTACTCTTAATTGGCCTGAAGTATACAAAGATACTCAGTATACTAAGAACAAGGGACTGAATTCAGGGAAACATACAGGTCCAGGCAAGATCCTGAAGCAAAGAAAAGTAAGGGAGCACAAACATCAATCAACTATACTTACAAAGGAATGGAACTGATCTCAGATGTGGCTGGGTGGCAGTTCTATGTGTTTGTGTGTGTGTGTGTGTGTATGTGTGTGTGTGTGTATGTGTGTCAGTAGAGAGAGAGAAAGAGAGGAAGACAGAGAGAGAATTTAGTGTGGCTTCCATATTTACAGTACATAGAGCCTTACTTGTTAGGGAGGAGGTGCTCATATCAGAGCTATGATACTACTGTCATCACTTTACTGCAAAAAAAACCTCTTGCTTAATCTCTAATTAAATTGGGAAAATAAACTAGCATCTTACACGATTGTTTTGACAATTGATTAGTATATTGAAGGCCAAAGGGAGGAATTGGAGATCAATATAATCTTTTTCCTCTCTTCTAAATATTACACTGAAATAGATGTAATTTCAGAAGTCTCCTGACATGTACTTCTTGTTGAATTACTAATATGCTTAATAATATGAAACATGTGATAGAGAAATAGATCAGCCAGCAAGCACAAAGAATTAGTGATAAGATTGAGCTTTTGAGCAGGGTTGCCACAACTTTTATGAATGTAATTCCTTCATATGAACTTCAAATTTTGTGGCTTTCCCTGTGTGATTAAATGGCAAGAAAGTGCTGTAGAAACAAGAATTCTTGTTCAGCCAAGTAGAAAGTGCTCATGTTCCTATCCTCACATTGCAAATTTCCATTCCCTATAGACTCTCTGTTAGAGTGCTTCTATTTAGTTTATTTTAGCACTTCATCCTTCCCTGTGGGAGACAAGAAAAAAGATACTTTTGTTTGTGTATTAAATTATGTAAATTAGCATGTACAGGCATGATTTCTATAATTACAGAAGTTTGTAATAAATATAAGTAGGGATCATTTCACAATAAAAATATAATTAATATCACGTAATAAGACTAGAAGTCACAGAATTTTGTGCATGCAAATGTACATTAGATTAGATGCAGAATTTCTATTTTGAGGTAAACTTTATATTGAAGTATAATGCACTTTAAGGATGGAAACATTTTATTGAAAAATATATTTCCTCGAGATATTTTTGCTTCATAATTTTAGGGATACCGTTGGACCCATTGTAATAATGAGATGTACAAGACGTTATGTCGAAAGACAAACTTTACAACTTTGGCTGGCGAGGGTGTGGAGATGGGTAAGGATGGGAAGGGAAAACAAAGGAAGAGGAAACAATGCTTGATAAGAAATGTACTCATTACTTTGCCCATATAATTGTAACCCCTCTCTACGATATTTTCACAATAAAAAAAATTAGATGAAAATGTGATTTATCTCCAATTTAGAAATCTAGATAGATAATTTAATTTAATTTAACCAAAAATATTATTGAGTATAAGATTCTTATACTCTCTACATTCTTCACACTGAGATCATCAAATATGGTGAGTTTGAAAGGATTAGTCTCTATTTGACCCATATTAATATTATTTACAATTTGAGTGAAATGTTTAGAAAGTAGTATTTATTTTAGTAGCTCTGAAGAGACAATAACTGATATAATCAAAGGCTAAAAATGAGTAGATTTAAAATTTAGAATTCAGGAAATTTTTTGACCACACTGGTTACTGGAGCCTTCACAAAAACCTCATGAGACAATTTATATTGATGAAGCAAAAATCCCAGTTTAGAGATTTACAAATAGAAAAATCATGTCATTCTGAATATGTAGAGCTACATAACAACATAGAAAATTTAGCTTTTCAATATCTGAATATACTAATACATTTAATTGCAGGGTAAGTACTTGTTCTGGAAGGAGAAAAAATTGCATTTATTTTGAAAAGTAAAGCTAAATATTCATTTGAATAAAAGACAATATTTAAAATATCACTCATCCAAGACACAAGATGTACAGTTCATTGGTTTTCATGCCTATTATGTTCTCTAAACTTCAAAAAATTACTAGGTAACTGTTTTATATTTTTTGTCATGGAATCTTATTTGATAAATTTTTATTCAGTAAGTTAAATAATTGGCCAATAACAATATAAATTACGCATGAACAAAGTTTAGAACAAGTATTTCTTTCACAAGACATATCATGGTTCTCTTCAAGAACACTGGAAGGCAGTGTGTTATTTATTTATTTTTAGTTATTTTATTAATGGTTATTAATTTTCAGAAGTGGCAGTTTGGTTATTCTCTTTCCATAATATACTCCTTCTATTTCCTTTTTGTTACTCCTTCCTCCAAATATCTTGTTTTTTACATAAAATTATATCTTTATATATGCACATATAAACTCATTTGGAAGATATAAGCTAAACTGCAACTTAATTAAAGATGTACAGAGGATTAACAGGATGAACAAAAACGAGTATTTTTTGTTAACTTCTGAATTGAACTATCATTATTATTATGGTTAGGGTTAGGATACCAGACAGAATTAAAATTAGGGTTAGAGAAATAGCAAATTTAGGTTCAAAACAGGATGATCTATTGCAACAATAATACTCACAGCACACTGTACTGAAAATGAACTTTACAGCTTGTGGAGAGAATAGTGATGGAGATGGGAGAGGGAAGGGATAATTGGACAACAACAAAGAAGGGGGTAACAATAGTCAACAAGAAATATACTCATTACCCTTCACATTTAACTGTAATCCATCTGTCAGCCTCATTACCTACTCAGGAAGCTTATTTCTGAGGACCGCAGTTCAAAGCCAGCCCAGGCAGAAAAGTCTGTGAGAATTTTATCTCCAATTAACTACCAGGAAACCAGAAAGTGGTGCTGTGGCTCAAGTGGTACAAGCGCACACCTTGAGCTAAAGAACTCAGGGATTGTGCCCAGGCCCAGAGTTCAAGCTCCACGACCGACAAAAAGAAAAAAAAAAAAAAAGAAATGTGTTAAATGTTAAGTAAAGCTGAACTTTTTTAGGTTCTAGGAATTCAGGAAAATCTGGGATAATGGAAGTACAGTGTATTTCAGAATATCAGGATTTGAGATCAATGAATATAATGATTCCTCTTATGGAACAAGATAGGTTCAGAGATAAGAGTGAGAAAATCTGTAGGGTTTAGGAAAACCTGCAATTTATTTCGAGGATTACAGTGAAATTTCAGTTAGGATTGCACAAAACGAGCATTTTTCATAAATTTTAGATTTGGGATACGATTAATGGTAAGGATATGGTTAGGATTCCAGCCATGGTTAGGGTTAGAGTGAAGGAGAAAAAAAATGAGGGTCAAATTGAAGGTAAATTTTAATATAAGCCTGGTAAAAATTAGAATGAATGTGAACTAGAGTATTGCTATTAACATTATAATCTACTTGCAATATTCAATATACCATTTAAGATTAAGTTTAGGGTTAGAAAATGACTAAGATATTGGAAAAAAATGAAACCTATGTTTGGAAGGCTTATTTCAATCAAGTTAGGATGAATGAAAACTAGTGTAACACTAACTAGTTAGTGTTAGTATTGACATATAATTTGGATTAAAATCAGGGTCAGTATTTTGTTCTGATTATGATCAGTGTTATGAATAGGAAAGTTTTACTATAAAATTGATTTTTCACTAACAAATAGAAGCCAAAATGTGAGTGTGAATATTAACTAGAGCATTATCATTATATTTATTTCTCAGTGATCATTCTTGTAATGACTAATGAGAGTTTTCCAGCCAGGTTTAGGTTGAGAGTTAGCGTTAAGTAAAGTACTAGATGATATGTAAATCTGAAATTGTTTTAGGATACAGTGGTTCAGGAAAAGGTAGGATTAATGAAAACTACACTATTTTTCCTGGTTAGAGAATTTGAGGACAAGGAATATAATAGTTCATGTTAGGGAACAAGATCACTTCAGAGGTAGAGTCAGGAAATTTGTTGGAATTAGGGCAACTTGAAACTCATTTCCAGAGTGCAAACTGGAATATTCATTGCAATGAATAAAAACTAGAGTATTTTTAATATTAATTTTGGACTATTAGTAGGTTGAAAATTAGGTTTCAGTTCCAGCTGGGCTTAGTGTTAGCATTAGGGAAATGGAAAATTTAGGGTCAAACTGAAAGTAAATCTGTGAATAACAAGTCAAGATTGAATTAGAATGAATATGAAATAGGAAACTGTTAATAATATTAGGATTAAGGTATGATTAGTGTGAGGGTTAGCCTGAATGTTGTGTTAGAAAAATGGCACGGTATTGAGTAAAACTAGAAACTATTTTAAGAAAGATGAGTTGAATCAAAGACAGGATGTATAAATTTAATGTACTTTTGTGGCTTTTAGAATCCAAAGGCAATTGGTTCTAGGGTTAGGGTTACTTTTCTAATTAATGAACTAATGAATTAAACGCACAATTCTTTCATTCTTACAAGACAGTCACAATTTGGGGAAAAAAAAATTTTCTACATGAAAATGTGTCTTAAAATATTTTCCAACCAGGATTAAATAATAGTGAACAGGGTGTCATTCATTAAAATTAGGTAAGTTGATGATAAAACTTTCAAAAATATCCAAACACATAAATTGGAACTCAGATATGTTATTGGGAAAACAGATACTTGCTCTTGCTGGGAAATTGTGTGTGTGTGTATGTGTGTGTGTTTGTGTGTGTTTCTGTGTGTGTGTGTGTGTGTGTGTGTGTGAGTGTGTGTGTGTATGCACCCACCACAGGTCTTCAAATGAGGCCTGGGCCCTGTTGTCAGCTTATTCTGTGGAAGTATGGCACTAAACCACATAGCCACAGGCTTTCTTCTGGCTTTTTAGTAGTTATTTTGAGATTCATATCTCATGGATTTTCCTGTCTGGATTTAATCTTCTGATCTCCAGCAACCCTTGGGTTAGTGTTACTGTGGGTGCTACCACAAAGGGAGAGTTCATTAAACTGGGAGCAATATGGAAGTACTCGTGCAAGATATGAAGTAACCAGTTCATTAATGTGGGAGTAACAGGATCACATTAGATTGCCTTCAAACACATTATTTCTGATGAGTTTAACTGAAGCCCAAAGCATAATCCACACTTATTAGCCACACTGTACGAAGTAGCACATATTCATGGTTTAGAATATGTACAATGACTTAAATCCTGAATCAAAAGACTTTGTTGGGTTTGCACCAAAGAAATAGAGTGTCATTGAAATGAAGTCAAGACTGGAGGCCTGTAGAGAGCAGTAGAGCATCTGCTTAGTGTGTGTCCAACCCCCAAGACCATAAAGAAGTAGAAGAGAAAGTGTAAGAGAAAGAGGAAAGGAAAGGAGGAGGAAGGGGTAAGAGAGGAGGAAGGACATAGCAGGAGGGAGAAGAAGATCGGACAGGGAGAAAGTAGAGGTAGGAGAGAAGGCAGAGGGAAACAGGACCCTGGAGAAGAGGAGCAGGAAAGGAGGCAGGAAGAATAAAATAAATGCAATATAACAACAAGAGATGTTGGAAAACATTTTGCATAAGTGATCTGCATATGCAGGATTATTTTCTAATCAGAGAGACAGCTAGCACAGTGACAATATGGGTGATACCTGTTGCTCAGTCATTTTATTCTCTTTCTTCAGTGAGGAGTTCAGAAGAAATGCTGAGTTCCGTGTTTTATAAATATACTTCAGGAATTCTTTTTCATGAATCAAACAATGGAAAGAACTAAATGCAACTTCTCTTAATTAAAAAAGAATAGAAGCTGTATTCATTTGTATTACTATGCATGAAGAAATCCTGGAGATTTCTGGTTAATTCAGAGGGCCTCATGCAAAAATATAGGACAAGAGGAAAGGAAAACTGTTTTTAAAGTATAATAGGTTATCATTGATTAAAAGTTTTACTGGACATTTTTCATTTTTCTTTTTGTTTTGTTTTTGTTTTTGCCAGTTGTTCATTGCTCCAAGGCTGTGCCCTGGAGCCCTTTCCAAGCCACCACGTTAAACTCCATTTCTGTAGTCCCTGTGGGTGTGGGTGCCTCCTCAGGTCACCCGTTGAGATGTGTGGCCAACTCCTTTACCTTGGATGTGCAGTGAGTAGATGTGTGTGCATGCTCCCCAGCATTGCCAGATGAGCCCCGCCCACCCTTCCCACCTAACTTCCCAGTCTCAGTTGTTCCATTTCACCCAGGAGATGGCAGTCATGGGTCTGTAGTTGAGGCGAGTGCTGCCCGCTCCTCCTCCAGCTGTGCTGGTACTGGTCTTCTGTGATCCTGAGTGCGTGGCCCATCCTACGGAGACTCTGTTCTGGGGTCACTGCCTGCCTCCATGAGTGCGGGGTGGGGGACACCATGTTTGTACACTGAACAGTCCATGGGTAAAGGAAGGCTGGGCATGAAATCTTCCCCCTTGGGGCCCAGCAATCCAGCCTTGGTTCACCTCATCAGTCTTTAAGCGGGTCTGGGTACTGGAGCCATGTGTTGGCCCCTCTGCCAGCTTGCTTGTGACAGCTGCAGCAGCTCAACAACCTGGATCCCCTTCAGCATCTCTGTGGAATTCCATTTTCTGGTCCTTGTGGACTCGGTACAGGGCCAACCCTACATATGCCAATCAGTGTCAGAGTAGTCTGGACTTGCAGCACACCAGCTGCAGCACCAGGGGAATGAATCCCCTCTTGCTTTGCTGTGTAGCCTCCTCTGTCACCCTTCTGGCCAACATGAGCTCAGCTCTGGGTGCCATTCTAGGGATACTCCATTTGGAGGCAATGGGCTCACCCCCTACCCTTGTTGTTCTCCAAAGCAGGAGAAAGGGCTTGGCCTTGGAAATGTAGGCTGCACAGATGGTAGCCAGGACTTGGCGTCTGCCCTGCCTTCCCCCCTGGATTTGGCTCCTGAGTCTGGGTTGCTTGGTTTGGTCACTAATGGAACCTTGTTGGCTACAGCCCACCGCAAAGGTCCTGCACCTGCTGCAGCAGCAATGTGGTGTACTGGACCCCCTTATGGTCACCACATGGACCTCTGATGGGTCTACTTGGGCAGGGTGTGGGTTTCATCTCAGGACTCCCATTAGGAAGTGCCACTCCCCTTCGTGGTAGTGAAAGCAAGAGGTGCCACATATAATTCCTACTTTCTAACATTTTCCTTCACTGAGATAAACAGAACTTGGAGATTGAAATAAGTTTTATAAAAACAAAATATATAACCTATATCACTTCAATGATTTAAACCATTGTAATATTTTTATCCAGTAGGAATTCTGTCTGTAATTACTTATTTTACAATTTAACATAACTAATGTAATGTATTTTGTGTGTATTTTACTATTCTAGTATAATTTTATTTGTACTACTTACATACAATTTTTTTCAAATTCTGAGATTTAATCACATGTTTATGGATAAGAGTTTTGTTGTACTTTTATTTCAGTTTTCCATTATGGCCTTATGAATACAAACAATAAAATCCATTCTTGCTAGTACAAAGTTTAATGATTTTGGACTAGAGACTCAAGGATATAGCATTACATGTCATACAGTAATGTGTATCACTTTGTTTAATACTGCTCCATAAAATAATTAATAATTCAGGTGGCAGCCACTTCATCTGGCATGCTTGTCTGTCTGGTGAAGTAGGATCCTAGTAGCAGCCTGCCCATATCTGGCCATTGCGGGCACCTCGCCTGGGACTGTGGGAGAAGATTAGGGTGCACCTGCTGTTCAGCTAGGGCAGCAACCCGGCAGCTGCTGTGTGAATGACAGTGTCACTGACTCACTTCTAACACATGCCTGCCCTGTGGGCTTGGGCCCTGAGGATCAGCTCCTGGGAGCACACACACACCGCGGGGCAGGGGGCGCCTACCTAGGAAGGTGTGCAGACCAAACAGAAGCCACTCTGCAGATTGGCTGGTACAATATTTATTCTTCTTAGAGCAGGGGACAATTCTGCTCTGCTGTGGGGAGAAAACAAGAAAGACAGACCCATGATGGTGAATCCATCTTTTTGTACTCAAGCTGGCAAGGAAACTTTCCTCCATGCACTCTTCAGCAGACTCAGGAAGCCCTTCCGTGCTCCTTGTACATGGAGTAGCAGCCAGGGACACTAACGTCTGGTGCTCCTGGCTGCTCTTTTGGGTTTGTTTGTTAATTTATACAGACAGTCCCTCCCTCAGACAGCAGAGTTATTCTGGGTTTTGTAAAACGTTCTGCATCTGAGCATTCCCAATGTTTGGTTTTTGCATTGTTTCTTGTAAATGTTTTGTGAAATTTGTGTTTTAGGTGTTGAGGTGCGAGAGAAGGAGCCAGATTATGAAAATAGTTTCCTACCAGTCTTTCATTTAAAAATGAAAACAGATTCTCTCTAAAAATTCCTATCAGGAAATAAATTTGAGAGGGGAAAAATGCTGCTTTCTCATAAGATCAAAATATGCTAGTTTTATATGCATATCTTATGCGCTCAAAATACAATTAAGTAACACATTATCTAGGAACAATTGTCCAGAGCTAAGTGTTAAGTGTCTAGGAGCTAGAGGCAGGGTGTTTGTGAGCTTTATCCAAAGGGAGGGAAGAAAGTTAAAATTCATAAATGACTTTGTAGAATCAAGGTGGCAATAAAAAATGACTGTCACAATAAACTTCTTTGCTATTCGGGGTCTTTTATTGTTCCATATGAACTTTTGGATTGCTTCTTCTATATCATTGAAGAGTGACATTGGGATATTGGTAGGTATCACATTGAATTTGGATATAGCCTTTGGCAGTATTGACATTTTCATGATGTTAATCCTCCCAATCCAGGAGAATGGGAAGTTTCCCATTTCCATAGCTTTGCTTTAATTTTCTTTTTACAGGTTTTTAATGTTCCCATCATAGAGGTCCTTCACCTCTTAAGTTAACTCCTAGGTATTTTATTTTTTGTGTGGCTAGTAAAAAGGGGTTGATTTCTTAATTTCAGCTGCACTCTTATCATTATTGGAATACAGGAAAGCCTTTATTTTCTGAGGGTTAATTTTATTCTCTGCTAGTTTGCCAAAGTTTCTGATCAGCTCAAGTAACTTGGGAATGGAGTCCATGGGTTTCATTATATACAAGACCATGTCATCTGCAAAGAGGGAGAGTTTTACTTCATCTTTTGCTATTTGGATCCCTTTAAGATGGCATCTTTTCTTATTGCCCCAGCTAGCATTCTAATACTAAGTTGAAAAGGAGTGGAGAGAGCAGACATCCTTATCTCATTCTTGAATTTATAAGAAATGGGTTTAACTTCTCACCATTAAGTATAATGCTGGCTGAAGGTTTGTCAATTCTTAGCAGAAAGAACAGCACTAGAGCAATATAAGTTCCAATTTCAAATGCTACTAAAAAGCCATAGTAATAAGTACAGCTTGGTTCTGGCACAAGAACAGACCTGAGGACCAATGGAGTAGGACTGAAGACTCAGAAATGAACCCCCTCACCGATAGCCTCCTAATCCTTGTCAAGGGAGTTAAAAAAAGAGAATGGAAGAAAGACAGCCTTTTGAGTAAATGGTGTGGGCAAAATTGGTTAAACACCTGTTAAACTAAAGCTGGATCCATATATAAAACCCTACACAAGAATCAACTCCAAATGGATGAAAGACCTCAAAATAAAAGAGGACAACATGAAAACATTACATGAAGGAATAGGATAGACTAGGGCTTTTTAGCACATACCGAAATTTTCTTAATAGAGAGCCAGAAACATAGAGTAAAGAAAAATCAGTTAAGAAATTCATTCCTTAATTCATCTCTTTATGAAACAAGTAATTTACTATTACAAGATGAGATGGAATTATAAATTCCAAGTGCTGATGCAGTCTGTATTTAATAAACATATTACAATAGTCAATAAAAAGAAATCAAAGAAAGGCTGGACAAATGGGATTGCATGAAACATGAGAGCTTCTGCAAGGCAAAGGTCATAGATAGCAATATCAATAGAAAGCACACGTTCTGGGAGAAGATCTTCACGAGGTATAAAATGGACAAGGTCTTATATCTAAAATGTACTTACGACTCAAAAATTAAATCCCCGAACAGCAAATCTTCAAAAAAACAACTGCTCGATAATTAAGTGGGCTAAAACCTTAAAGAGAGACTTCTCTGAAGAGGAAATAAAAATGGCCATTAGACACATGAAGAAATGCTCAACTATTCTAGCCACAAAAGAAATGCAAATCAAGACAACATTGCTATTGCACCTTACTCTAGTTAGAATGGCTATAATCAAGAAATTTAGTAACGTGTTGGAGGGGATGTGGCTAAAACGGACCACTATTTCATTGATGATAGGAGTGTAAACTTGTTTAACCACTTTGGAAAGCAGTATGGAAGTTCGTCAAAAGACTCCATGTAAAGTTCCCCTATGTCCCAGCAATCCCACTTTTGGGAATTTAGGCATTTACCCAAATGATCACAAATAAGGTCATACCAAAGTTGCCTGTGCAACCATGTTTATTGCAGCATTATTCACCATAGCTAAGAGCTAAGATATGGAACCAACCTCGATGCTCCTCAGTCCATCAATGGATCAAGAAAATGTGATACACACACACACACAAACACACACACACAAACACACACACACACACACTGGAATTCTATTCCTCCATTAGAAAGAATGAAATTGTCACATTGGTTAGGAAATGGAAAGACTTGGTAAATATTATATTGAGTGAAGTAAGCCAGGCCCAAAGAAACATACGTCCCATGGTTTCCCTGGTTTGCAAGGACTAGGACATGTCTAGGACAACCAGAGAAGGTCAAAGGCTATGGACGTATAACCATATGAGATGACATTAAGGGAAAGATACCCCAAGTCAGACACACAAGTGATTTTTTCTTTGTTGTTTTTGTTTTTAATATACTTAAAATGCACTATGTGATTCTTTTGTAGGTTCATCCCCCCATGGTATAATCCCTGTTTTCAGTGTATTTGATTCCAGTGTTCTGCATTTTTACATACATTTTTGTAATTTGGGGAGTGGAAAGGTTATAGCAGAATGCTGAATTGAGGATGCAGGTTGACCCATTGGGATGATGAGATGTACAGGACAATGTGTCGAAAATGAATGTACAATGTCGGGTAGGGGTAAAGGAGGGAGGAGTTGGAGAGTTGGAGAGGGAAAGTATAGTAGGGGAAAAACAAAGGAGGAGGTAACAATTCTCCATAGGAAATGTACTCATTACCCTACACATGTAACTGTAAACCCTCTGTATAGTATTTTTACAATAAACGATATAAAACTCTCTTTCTGGTATAGATTTCCAGTGCTATCCTCGGCATTGCATTTTTTGCCTTTTCTGGCTGTGGTTAGGTCCATCTGCCTAGTGGATCAGTAGTCTTCAATGCTTCTTGGTCTTGAAGTGGGACTGGATTATCCAGTGATGGTTGGAGCTAGGCCAAGGACAGGACAAAACCACTTCCAGGGCCTGGCTTCTTCAGCCCCCCACCCCCCATGCAACTAGGATTGCAAGCAGAAGTTCTCTGAATTTGACTCCAGAAAACAATCACTGAACCAAAAGGCAAGGTCAAAAAACACCTCCCCTCTTCCCCCCATTCCCTCCTTTCTTCCTCCTTGGGAAAATACAAAATAATTTTGCAGGTTTTAGCAAACACACAAATTGCCCACCACCTCCACTTTTAAAGTAGGATTAAGTCACTAAGTCATGTAAATGGATAATGCCGCACTCATTCTGGACAACAACTTCAGGTTGTTTGATGCTTTAATTTGTTGTTGTTGGTGGTGGTAGGAGGGTCTGAACTCTGGGTCTGGTTGCTGTACCTGATGAGCTTTTCAGCTCAAGGCTAGTGTTCTACCACTTGAGCCACAGAGCCATTTCCACATTTTTCTGCTTATGTGGTGCTGAGGAATTGAACTCAGGACCTCATGCATTCAGGAAAAGCACTCTACCACTGAGTCTCCTTCCCAGCCTTAATGCTTCAATTCTTTAAATTTTATTTTTGTCAGTCCTGGGGTTTAATCTCAGGGTGTTAACATTTCCCTGAGTTCTTCAGCTCAAGTGGAGCTCTTTACCACTTGACCCACAGTGCCAATTCTTGTTTTCAGATAAGCGTCTTTCAGACATTCCTGCCAGGGTTTGTTTTGATCAGTGAATTTTTAAATTATATTTCTTCTATGTATTTCCTGGAATATTGCAGTTTATCTGAAATTAAAGTTTTCTGTAAAACTTTGTCTTCAACAATAGTATTAAATATTACATTTACAATCTATTCTGTAGCAATACATTTTGAAATTATTATGTTAAGATGAAAATCTTGTTGTTTGTAGAAAAATCCCATTAAAGTCCAAATGGGAAATATGCTCATTTCAGCAGCTTTGAATCTCCTTTGTATTTATTTATTTATGAAAATACCATACAGACGGGTAACAATTACAAGGGCAAGATAATGAGTACATTACTCATGAAGCATTGTTGCCTCCTCCTTTGTTTCCCCTTCTCATCTGTTCTCATCTGCCCCCCACCATGCTCTCCAGACACCCCTTTGCCCACCCCCCCCCCCCACCCTCACCGGCCAAGTTTTAAATTTCGTTTTTCTTTTATTTTTTATTTGTTTATTTTTTTATAGTGAGAATTCCAAAGAGACGAGTTACAATTACATGGGCAAGATAACGTGTACATTTCTTATCAAGCATTGTTGCCGCCTCTTTGTTTCCCCTTCCCATCCCTTTCCATACTACCCCCCTCTCTCCATCCGATCCTTCCCCTACCCCCCATCAATGTTGTAAAGTTCGTTTTTCGACCTAACAACTTGTATATCTTATTGTTGCAATGGGTCCACCTGTATCCCTAGTTCAAAGATTAGTTTTTTCCTTCCCCTCCACAAATTATACCAATATCAAATACCGTGAAAGCAGGGGCTATACTGTGGGGGAGGGACATACAAAGCAATATAGAAATCATCTTATAAATATGTTAGAAACAATTGCAAGAAAAAAAAACAATGAATCCTTATCTTGTGGTTCATTTCACTTAGCATCAACTTGTCTGACCTTTTCTGCTTGTCTCAGACGTATACTAGATATTGCAAATAAGGGAAACCATGGGACCTATGTTTCTTTGGCACTGGTTTACTTCACTTAATATAAATTTTTCCAAGTCTTTCCATTTCCTAACAAGTGGGGCAATGTCATTTCTTTCTGATGGAGGCATAGAATTCTCATATATATGTATACCAAATTTTATTGATCCATGCATCTACTGAGGGGCATCTGGGTTGGTTCCATATCTTACGTATGGTAAACAATGGCTCAATAATCATAATTGTGCTGGTAGCTTTAATATGATCTTGTTTGTGACCATTTGGGTAAAGGCCCAAAAGTCGGATTGCTGGGTCATAGGGGAGCTCTATGTGGAATCTTTTGAGGAACCTCCATACTACTTTCCAAAATGGTTGAACAAGTTCACATGTCCACCAAAAATGCAACAAATTTGCCTTATGCCCACATCCCCTCTAGCTTCTGTTGTTATTAAAGTTCTGGATTATAGCCATTCTAACTGGGCTGAGGTGGTATCTCAGTGTTGTTTTGATTTGCATTTGTGTTATGGCTAGAGAGGTTGAGCTTTTCTTCATGTGTTTATTGGCCATCCTTCTTTCATTTTCAGAGAAGTTTCTCTTTATGTCTTAAGCCCACTTCTTTATTGGGCAGTTGTTTTATTGAGGATTTGTTGTTGTGGGATTTAATTTTTTGAGTTCCATGTATATTTTAGATATGAGACCCTTGTCTGTTGTATGTTAGTGAAGAGCTTCTCCCAATCAATGGGCTTTCAATTGATCTTGCTAGCTATGTCATTTTCCATGCAGACGCTCTGCAATTTGATGCAATCCAATTTGTCCGACATTTCTTTGATTTGTTGTAATTCTGGGTCTCTATTAAGAAAATTTCAGCCTGTGCAAAAGAGACCTACTGTTTCTCCTATTCCATTCTTTAATGTTTTCAGAGTGTTTGTTTGAATCCGAGGTCTTTGATCCATTTGGAGTTCATTCTGGTGCAGGATTATATATAAAGTTCTAGCTTTAGTTTTCGACCAGTAGTTAACCAATTTTGCCAGCACCATTTACTGAAGAGTTTGTGTTTCTTCCATTCTAATTTTTTAGCTCCCTTATAGAACATCAGATGTCTATAGGTCTATCGGTTCATTTCTGGGTTTTCATTTCTATTCCATTGGTCTTATGGTCTGTTCTTGTGACAGTACCAAGCTGTTTTAATTACTATGGCTTTGTAGAAGAGTTTGAAATTTGGTATTGATATTCCTCCAACTCTGTTGTTTCCGCTAAATATCGTTTTTGGTATTCGTGGTCTTTTATTGTTCCATATGAATTTTTGGATTGCTTCTTCTTTTTAATAAAAGAGGCTGGAATATTGATAGGTATCATATTGAATTTGTAGATAGCCTTGGGAAGTATTGTCATTTTCACGATGTTGATCTTTCCAATCCAGGAGCATGGGAGTTTTTGCCACTTTTTAAGTTCTGTTTTGATTTCCTTTTTCAGGTTTTTAAATTTTTCATCATAGAGGTCCTTCTTTTCTTTGTTAAGTCCTAGGTATTTTATTTTTTGTGGGGCTATTACGAATGGAGTTGCTTTCCTGATTTCAGCCATACTTTTCTCATTTTTGGTATGCAGAAAAGCCATTGTTTTTTGAGGGTTAATTTTATACCCTGCTACTTTGTCAAAGTTTTGAATCAGCTTGAATAATTTGGGAGTGGAGTCCATGCGATACTTTAAATCCAAGTTCATGTCATCTGCAAAGAGGGAGAACTTCTTCTTTCCCTGTTTGGATTCCCTTTTATATTTGAATCTTATCTTATTGCTGTACCTAGCCATTCTAATACTAGTTTGAAGAGATGTGGAGTGAGTAGACATCCTTATGTCATTCCTTAATTAAGAGGAAATACCTTTATTTTTTTTACCATTAAGTAAAATGGTGGATGTAGGTTTGTCATATACATCCTTTATTGTATTGAATAATGTTCCCTGAATTCTTAATTTTTCCAGAACCTTCATCATAATGGGGTGTTGGATCTTGTCAAATCTTTTTTCTGCATCTATTGAGGTAACCATGTAGTTCTTATCCTTGTTCTTGTTGATATGAGTTATCATTTTAATTGATTTGCATATATTGAAGCAGCTTTATATCCCTGAAATTAATCCTGTTTGATCATGATGTATGATTTTTTGGATGAATTGTGAAAGTCGATTGACCAAAATTTTGTTGAGAAATTTTGCATCAATGTTCATCAAAGGAATGGATCTATAGTTCTCTTTCTTTGATGAGTCGCTGCTTGGTTTGGGAATGAGTTTTATGATGGCTTCATAGAATGAGTTCGATAGTGAACTTTCTCTTTCAATTTCATTGAAGACTTGGAGGAGTATTGGTGTGAGCTCTATTTGAAGGCTTGTAGATTTCCGCTGTGAAACTATCTAGTCCTGGGCTTTCCTTAGATGGGAGGTCTCTTATTGCTATTTCTATTTCATTGCTTAATATGGGCCAGTTAAGATGGTTTAACTCATCTTGGTTTAATTTCGACATGTCTATATTTACTAGGAAACGGTACATTTCTGACAAGTTCTCAAACTTATTAGCATAAAGGTTTGAGAAGTATTCCTTATAATGTACTGAGTCTTGGTTGTTTCTGTGGTGATGTTTCCATTCTCATCTCTGAGTTTATTTATTTGAGTGTGTTATCTTGTTCTTCTAATAAGATTTGTTTAGGGTCTGTCAATTTGTTAATTTTTCAAAGAATCAATTCTGTTTTGTTGATTCTTTCTGTGATTTTTTGGATTCTAATTCATTTAGTTTTGATTTAATTTTAATTATTTCTTTCCATCTACTGGATTGGGGTTTATCCTGCTGCTCTTTTTCAAGGAGGCTCAGATGTCTCATTAAATTGTTGGTTTCAGATCACTCCAATTTGTTGATGTAGGAACTCAGAGCTATAAACTTGCCTCTGAGTACTGCATTTGCTCTGTCCCAGAGGAGCTGGTAATTTGAGTGTTCATTTTTGTTGAATATTATAAACATTTGAATTTCATTTCTGATCTCTTCCATGACCCATTGGTGATTCAACAGTGTGTTGCTCAGCCTCCATGTGTTACAGGACTTTCATTAGTGGCTTTTGGTATTGAGTCCTAATTTTATTCCCTTGTGGTCTGAGAGAATGCAAGGAATAACTTCAATGTTTTTGGATTCGGACAAGTTTAATTTGTGACCTAAATGTGGTCTCTTCTGGAAAAAGTTTCCTGTGTGCTGAGAAAAACGTGGATTCTGATGCTGCTAGGTGAAATATTCAGTAGATCTCTGTTAAATGTAGGTGATCTATGCAGTTTTTTATATCCATGGTTTCTCTGTTGATTTTTTTGACAAGTTGATATATCTAGTGAGGAGAATGTGTTAAAGTCCCCAAAAATTAGTATCTTTGCATCTATGGGAGATGTGAGAAAAAGTAGAGTTTCTCGGATAAATTCGGTTGCTCTTATGGGGAATAGATATTTAAAATTGTAATATCCTCCTGAAGGAGAGATCCCTTAAGTAGTATTTAGGGACCTTCTTTATCTCTTCTCACTAATTTTAATTTGAAATCTATTTTATCTGATATTAGGATTGGAACTGCTTCCTGTTTATGAGGCCGTTTGCTTGTTAGATTTTGTTCCAGCCTTTCACTTTCAACATGTGTTTGTTTTTATGAGCAAGTTGTGACTCCTGAGTGCAGCAGACAGAAGGATCTTTTTTTTAAATCCAACTAGACAATCTATGTTGCTTAATTGTATTGTGAAGTTTGTTAATGTTGGGAGATAGTACTGAGAGATATTTGGGAGTTCCTGCCATTTTATGCACCTTCTTGAGGGCTGCGCCAAGTGGGTTCTTCCTACGGTTCTTGGATTCTCAATTTGGGTGCAGTTTCTTACCCTTTATTGTGGTCCTGTTAGTTTTCTCTGTGTAGGACATCTTTAAGTAACTTTTGTAGGGCTGGTTTGGAAAGATATATTGTTTCACTTTTTCTTTGGCATGGAAAGTTTTTATTTGTCCTTCAGTCATGAAGGAGAGTATAACTGGGTACAGTTTTCTTGGTTGATAGTTGTTTGTCTTTAGGGCATGGCCTACATCATTCCAGGCTCTTCTTGCTTTAATTGACTCTGCTGAGAAATCTGAGGTGATTCTAATTGGTTTCCCTTATAGGTGATTGAACTTTTCTCCTTGACAACTTTGAGGATGTTTTCCTTGGTCTGAATTGATCCTGTGGATATTATAATATGGAGTTGTCACGTCTTGTTCTGGTCTGGTCTATTTGGGGTTCTAAAAGCTTCTTGAATTTGAATAGGCCTATCTTTTTGCATGTCTGGGAAGTTTTCTGCTAGGATCCTGTGAAACAAATTTCCTAGACCTTCTGTTTCTTGGTGCTCCTCTACACCTATTATCTTCAGATTAGGCTTTCTGATGGTGTCTTCCAAATGTTGAATAGATCTATAATATTTCTTGGATTTGTCTTAGATATTTGTATGTTCTTCCTCTACAATATATATGCTGTCTTCAATCCCTGAGTTTCAGTCTTCTGCATGGTCTAACCTACTGTCAAGAATTTCTACTTTGAGGGCTGGGAAGGTTGCTCAGTGTTAGAGTGCTTGCCTTGCATGCATGAGGCCCTTGGTTCAATTCCTCAGCACCACACAAGCAAAATAAAAACGCAGGAAGTGGCCCTGAGGCTCAACTGGTAGAGCACTAGCCTTGAGCTGAAGAGCTGAGGGACAGCGCCCAGGCCCAGAGTTCAGGCCCCATGACCAGACCCAAAAAATAAATAAATAAAAAAGTATTTCTAATTTGTGTTTTTAAATTTCTTTTCCTTCTAATTGGTCGGCTTTGATGGCTTCAAATTCTTTGTTGGAGCTTTATTTTAGATCTTGTATGAATTTGTTTACTTCCTTAATTTCGTGTTCAGTGTTTATTCTCAAATTACTTAGTTGATTGGTTATGGTTTCCTTGGACTCTCATTCTTTCTGTTGGGCTCCATTCAACATTCCCTTTGGGGTCTCCCTGACTTCTTTCAGCTGTCTTTTAATGGATTCCATGAATGCCTCTATTTGGTATGAAAGTAAAACCAGTTTTGTGTTAGAACACTATTTTAAGGCAAGCATCATCCAAAGTCCTGTAGTTGCACAATCAAAAGTCGACAGATACAACCTATTTCAACAGGTACTATGTATTCAACGTAAAACAACAATGTATTAATGGGCTAAGAACAGCAAAGTAGAATTTGGCAAACCAGAAATTATTAGTTTTAGGGAGAAAAGTGGGGAAAAATAGGATTAGAGAGATGTGGAAAGGTAAAAGGACAGTGAAATTAACCAAGTCCTAATTTCAAGGAGGAAAATGGATTGGACAAAATGATAGGAGAAAAAGAAGAGAAAATAAAAGAGGCAAGAAAAAATGGAAAAACAAAAATTTAAATTTAAAAAGTGAAACACAAAAGTGACACAAGTTTAAAGAAGAAATATTGAGAAAAGAACAGGAATAGGATGAGAGGAGGGGAGGAGTAGAAAGGAGGTGTGAAGAACTAAAAATACTTACAATAAAAATAAAAAGTAAAAAATAATTATAATATTATATAGGTATTATGAGATGATACTGTTATTAAGGAATTTAAGCCTAAGAGTTTTTGAAATAAGTAATAAATTTCTGGATTAAGTGTGTAAACAATGTGGAATAAGGTCTAATAATCAATGAAGGGTATATCTGAGGATGAGCAGAACAGCAATTAAGTAACCTAAAAAAGAATGAAGAGAAGAAAAAGTGAAAAGAATGAGAAAGAAAGAAAGGAAAAGGATCAAAATTCAGTAGAGATAAAATAAAAATACAAAAGTGCACACACATATACACCTAAAATAAAAATTATAAGAGGAAAAAAAGATTAATAGAAAACAATTTTTTTTAAAAAAATTACAAGTTAATGAAAAGGGAAAAAGAAAGGGTTCTTTGGGGGAGGTGAATGGGAAGATCCTGTATCTCCCTTGTGTCCATAACTAGTCTCTTGGTGGAGTCTCTTGTCTGGTTGTGGTGTTTGGTTTTCCTGTGGTTTGATTGGTTTCTTAAGTTAGTTTGTTTGGCAGGCAGAAAAATGGTCTGCTTTACCCAGAATTTTGTTTTCCTCCTCCCAGGCTAGTTCAGTGGGAGGGAGATCTGCTTTGTTTCTCACAAAAGAGGGAGTTGGCAGTTTACTCTTGTTTGGAGATGCTGTGATGAGGCTAGGTTCTGGGTAGAGTTGAAGCCTTTCAGCAAACACTAGCTTTTCCCTGAGGGAGTAGCTTCTGAGACACTCATAGAGCCCAGCATGGAGCCATTCTCAGGGTTTATGTTTACTGAATTTCAATTGATTGTCTAGGCTGCTATAAGGAGGGGAAGCCTCTGGCTCTGTTTAAGCAGTGAAGAAAGACATTCCTCTGGGGGCTGTTTTCACTGCCTGGGCTGGGTGACTTTCTCTTGGGTGGAGCTGAGCCTGGCAAGTCAGGTCAGGTTCCTGTGACCTGTTAAATGACTCTTTTGTTTTCCTCCAAGTCCTGGGTTGGAGCTGTATTCTCAGCCAGGCATTTGCCAGTATCAAAGATGGAGATCTCAGGTAGTGGCACAGTGGGGAGGGGAAGGAGTGACCTTGCCTCCTCTGCTCCTGAGAAGCTGTTATTATGTCTTGGTTCCTGGGTTGTCTCTGGTCTGTGATCTGCAGGATGAAGATACCTGCACCTTGTCAGTTCTTGCTGGTGTTGGGTAGAATCCAATCACTCGCTGTGTCTGGCACATTTGTCCAGTACTCTCTGTGTTGTAGGAATGGCAGCAATGGCCACTGCTACCGCTGCCACCATCACAGCCACAGCTACCGGCAAGTGAGCAGATCTGTTTCCTTGCCTGGATTTTCCCTTTCTGGCAAAAGTCTCTGTACTGGGGTGGCACACTTGGTGTAATTCTCCCGCCTAGGACTGTTCACTGTTACACTAAAACTGCTTTCTAGGTGGGGGTTTGTTTAGCCTCCAGGTTCTCCTCTGCCAACTTCCTGGAACTACTCCTCTTTTTTTTCTCTCCAGTATATTTTCTTGTTTTGGAACAAGAGTCATGGACTGTTCACCCATTCAAAAGGAAGCTTATTCCATTAATTTAATAGAAAAGGAATGCAGCCTGCCTGCATCTCAAACCAATTTTAGTATAATGTTAATCTGATAATTCACATCATTGAATTTTCAAAGTTGTATTGAGAATTTTTTGTTAAACTATTCATTAAAGAGGTTCCAAATAGCAAGAATAAAAAACAATGTTTTGCTTTCGAAGAATGTTTTAAAAGCGAGTAATACAATAAAACACATTCTATTCTTCCAAGACTCCATGGTGAAGAATTTCTCTTTTATCATAACCCTTACCACTGACTGACCCCCTCCCTTCAAACTTGTAGCTTTATTAAGTTTTCTTGTTCCCGCTTTCATTTTGGTAATAGCACAAATAATCTCCTTGTAGTATTGGACAATGAAATTCCATTTGTTGTTAGAGAGGTCAATACATATTGCCAAAGGCAGATTCATGGGCATATCATAGAGCATAAACTATTGAATATCATTAACGTGATCCTATGCAAATATTCCATCAATTAATATAAATACCACATAAATGTACATCTTCATATAATTTTTAAAATGCAATGTAGTTACATATCATATGTCATAAAATAATTCAGACAACTGGTAGAAGAGACTAAGCTCAAACTTTTGCATCGTTACCAATACTATTTGTAAAATTTTCTTTCTCAGTAACTTTCACTGCAGGGCCTTCTTTTCCTAGCAATAAGTTATAAGTCATGTCCTTGGATTTTAGTCAACTTTGAGTAAGCTGTTTTCTTTCCACCACCAGCTGGTCCCTCGTGTTAAATACCTGAGGAATAACTTGTCCCAATATGCCTGCAAGAGGAGTATCCAAGTCCACTGTCTGTGCCCACTCTTCCCTTGCTTTTTTTGGGGGGGAGGAATGGGGTAACAGACAGAGGAGACAGAGGTGTCAGGGTTCAGGTGGCTGGAACCATAGTGTTATGAATTATGGGTAGCAGAAAAGAGAAGTAGAGAGGAGGATACCAGGTAAAGGTTAACTGTGACTGTAATTACTGAGTTCCAGTGTAAGGAAATTGGTTAGCAGCAACAGCTTTGCAGGGGTTGGGGTAGCTAACACAGGTATCCAGAACTGTTTAGCAGGGACAAGGAAGCATAGACAAAGTGGAAGAGTAAAAGTTGTGAGGGATTGTGGGGCACAATCAGGGTAACAAGGTCATGGATGTGCAAATCGGGAAGCCAGTACTATGGGAGAAGCAATTGGCATGGTGGCCTATGTGGTGCATAGCTCTGGGTTTGCCTGTCCAGTTTTGGCTGTTAGATCTTCAGGGAAATTACCTCTAGCAGCTCATTATCAGCTTGTTGTGTTCAGGCACGTGCCATCTATAAATGTCTACTCCAAGTAGATTGCATTCTTTGACACCAACTATAGGATCTTTGCTCTAAGCATCCTGAGAGACCACACTCCACAATGCTACAGAACAGGCTCCACATAGTGATTTGCAATCACATCATACAACTCTTCCTGCTCCTCTTCAGTGTGAATTATCATGGTAGGAAGGGATCTAAGATGTGCTCAGCAGCAATGCTCTGAGAAGCTACCAATTCTTACCATCGCAATTGGGGAGCTCCCTAGAAATGGGCAAGAGCACTTGCTGATGTTCTTCCAACTTCTCCCTGTAGCTCTGCACAACCAGATTGTTGTACCTCAGGTGGTTTACTTTGATGTCCAGGTAGCATCAAACTTGCTCTATCTTCTCTCTCTAGGTGCTCTTCTGTTTCAGCTGACTCTCCATTTCCCTCCAGGTAGCTCGCTTCATCTCCACATTTTTTGAATTGTGCTTCATATCAACCTGTGGCTTTCACACCAAGCCCTTCCATTTTCTCATCTACCTCTCTAGCTGTGAATCTGGTACAACAAGTTAATTTCTGTATCTGTTTATCAAGATTTGAGCCGGAATCTAAGATGATACTAGCTAACTGAGAACATGGGGAGCTTCTTAAATATTCCCCTGCCATTCACTGATCATTGAGAAATATGCAAATGTGTTCTGGTCAGTCTCTCCTTCTCCATTTCTGGTTCAGCAGAATAAAGTGAATTCACAATGGAGCTACCAGACAGCTTCTATGTCAGCAAGTGATGAAACCAAAGATAAATTAGTGAGAGGTTACTTACCAAGTGTAGTAGGATAAATGCACATATTTGTAGGATATTACTAAGAGCTTTCATCAAACTGGTTATTTTATGCCCAAAATGGCATACCAGTGTTAATCTCTCCCTGAGATCTTCCTGTTCTGAAGGCCCTGAGGACTCCTACATACAACTCAGACCTAATGACATGGGTGAATAAAAAAGTAGGTGAGTATGGATTAGTATTTTGAATGTGTGGTAAGGTGTTGTCTTGTCATGACCACCATGAAATCAATGTCCTTTCTCTGACCTTCATCATATCTCTTTATTTGGCATAATTGGAAGATTTCTTATTGTGTCATTTTCTCCTGTTAGTTCAGTGCACAAGTTAAAACATTAAGCAAGCCAAACCATGGGTTTCCATTGTCCTAGTAGATGTTTTGCCTTCTAGGACCTTCCTTCCAGGTTACTCTCTGTTTAGCATATTGCACAATGCCCCAATCAATGAAATCATTTTGAGCCTAGGAGAAAATCTCCATTTGTAAAGCAGTACACATAAGAAGTAGAAGATGCCCCACACTCAAATGCTCCAGGAGACCAGAGTGTAAGGGTGTCTACATAGTTGGGAAACAGGATTCTGAGGGGTGGAAAGGGATCAGTTTAGATAGCAAACCTAGAAGTAACTATAAGTTTCTGAAATTCTAACCTTTTTTCCTTCTGCCCCTCAGATCCAATTCAGTTAGTGGTGGAATGTTTATTATCACAAAAAGGATTTTTTAATCCCAGGCCCAAACTCTAGGTGTTCTTGTTACATCTTCCCACCTGCCCCTGATGTAAATTGTCAGAAGGGCAAAGGGGAAGGGAGTCCCTTGCTCAGGAATATAAATGGAGCATACAAGTAACTGCAGTCTCTGACTTTCTATTTTGAAGGGAAAATAAAAGGAAGTTTGAATTTTTATGAAATCAGTTTCTAGGCTCTATGGTTCCTTCAGAACTTCTTTCCCTCCTTCTATGTTTTGAGAGCCACAGTTAGTACAGTGCTTCTGTCTCTTAGGGGCAATCCTTCTCTTCATACCATGCTTAAAGTAGACAATAGGTGGAAGCTGCCATTAAAACAAAAAAGCATGAAATAGCACACAGTGAGTGCTTTCCCTGAATTCCAGGACCTAACAAGTTCCCAATTCTGAAGAGAACATGATTATGGGTGAGTACTAACAACATCCACTGAATGGTGAGCTTGGAACACTTTTCCCAAGGCAGGTTCTGTCCAGGTTATTAGGATGGCTGAGATTTACTGGATCAATGAACTTACAGATCATGCAAAACAGAAAATTCTAAGAGATTGAGATCCCAAAAAGAAACTGGACCAAGAAGAGAAAACTTATCATTGCTGAAAAAGGAGGAAGACATAACTAGCAGAATGTTCTTCTGAATACAGATATGGGTATAATTATAACAAAGTTCTAAGTTGTGGCTCATCAGTAGAAACTATCAGGTCAAACCTCACTAAAGCTAAAAATAAAACTTATAAAATAAAAAAAAAAAACTATTTGGATTTCAGTACTAACATCTGTTTTAAGGAGTGTGATTGTGGTGTGTGTGTGTGTGTGTGTGTGTGTGTGTGTGTGTGTGTGTGTGTGTGTTTGTGTGTGTGTGTGTGGTGTCTGAGATTATTTATGGGACAACATTAGTTCTTAAAAATCAACATACTGTCAATATTCTTTAGGTTTCCCACTCATGTCTGGTGGCGTTCTAGGTCTACCACGTGAAACACACAATTCTCGCTTTCTTCTGGTTAAATGGAGATAAACATGTAATGGATATGTCAACCTGGGTTGGTTTCAAACTATGATCTTCAGATCTTACTCTCTGGAGTAGGTAAGGTATAAGAGTGAGCCACTATGCTCAGCCCAGTATTTCCAGTGACTTACATAATCTTTCTGAATCTCAATTACTTCCTGTGTGCAAAGTGAAAAGAATTACTGTGTGGACTTTAGAATCAGGTGGGAGTTATGACTGGGTGTAGGAAGTATACGTGTTTGGGATGTGTTTACAGAGCCTGACACTCTCATAAAACTACTGATGTTTATATTGAAATGTATTCCAGGAATTGGAAACAAGAGGGATTTTTCTGTTCTAGTTTATCCATTTACGGCATTGAAGGAGACAGAGATATTCAAGGAGAACAGGGAAACAAATGCAGCACTTGTACACTGTAGATATTGTGTTCACAATGAGCTATACGACTGTGGACAGGGACAGGAGGGATGGGATTGTCAAACAGGATATGAACTCATTACCTGACTTACAAAATGGTTATCCGTATAACAATTTTAAAAATACAATAACAATTTTAAAAATCCAGGTTGATGATTCTCTCCTCCAGTTTTTGTAGGTGCCCTTAAGACTCAGGCCCACCGATGGAGTTTTTTAAGGTCACTTTATATGATAATTAATATAAAGCCATAATATCTTAAGAAATGTTTTAACAAGTACTTCATTCTTAATACTGGTTTCTCTTTGAGTAGCAATTCTATATGTTGTTGGCAGAGCTAATGTTTTACTTTCTGGTTTTAGTATTTGTTAAGTGTTGAAATCCCTCTTAATGTTTTACAACAGAGTTCTGTTGTATCTTGGCACCCTGCCCCTAACTAAAATGGTAATCAACGTGTGTAATTCATGTACTTGAGTATGAGTTTTACTTATTTAATTTGCTGATGATGGTGAATTGTCACTGTCCTTCAGCTCTTCAGCTCAAGACTAGTGCTCTATCACTTGAGCCAAAGTACCTCTTCTAGCTGTTTCTGCTAAGGTGGTGCTGTGGAATCAAACCTAGGGTCTCATGCATTCAAGATAAGCTGTATACCACTGATCCACCTTCTCAACCCCATAAGTGGTATTTTTGTGCAAGGGTCTATCAAGCAAATCTATTGAGCAGATGTATTCATTCGCCACTAGACATAATCAAAATTATGAATTACCTGATATTTTAATGAATAAAACTGGAGGAGGTATTTTAAACTAAAACTACAAAAGTAATTTTAAGGTCTTGGTACTAACAAATCTGTCCAGGTGTTATTACACTAAACAGAGGCTTCAAAATGATTTTTCTTCATTAATTCAGAGATTAAAGGACTTATAATACTTATTTCAAAATGCAAATTAAAGGGAAAATCAGTCAGGAGGTAAAATTTATATTGAATGTTATTTTTTGTATAGGAAAAGAAGATCTTAGATGGCAGACTAAAGACAAAACACTATCAGAGCCCTTTATTATGAATTATACAAAAAGAAGCTTTAATTGAAAAATTGAGCTTTAATGTGCACATCAGGCAAAGGCAAGCAATCAGAGCATACCACCAACAAAAAAACGCCATAATGTATATCTCAGAAAAAGGAAACAAGTACAGACCCGGTTTCAACATCCTTATCCTTGATTTCAATGATACACATGTACCCCCCCCTACACACAGACACACTCACACACATACACACACACACACACACACACACACACACGAACACACAAAAATGTATGCACCAGCTCAACCTATTCACTTCCATTCAACATGAATCAAAGATCTTCCTGTAATATTTGAAACTTTAAAAGTTTCAAGTCTTGTAAGTAATTGATAACAGATGCATAAGCAATTATTTTCTGAATAGACTCTGCTATATAAATGAGAGTTCATGATGGTTATAACTACTTAAACATCTTTGAATCTCGAAAGAATTAAACAAGGGAAAATCTGAATTTTGGAACTATATTTCTTCCAGATATTCTTCAAAGGCTTAATAAGAGGTAACAAAATCCAAAATTAAATACCAAATTAATACAACTAATACTTGTGTAAGCGAAGTGAAAGACACTGATCAGTGACCTATGCTGCCTCCATTTCTAAGCTGGCTGGACATTGTGGAACCTTTGATTCTGCTGGGCCAGGCCCACAGTTGTCTTCCCCAGAGCAGTGACCCTGCTGGGGTTGGCACTGGGAGCTGTGTGGAGAGGAGGGGAGTCCTAGGGGCAGGCCGAGCTGGGGTTGCGGATGGAGGTAGTAGGGAGAGTATGGGAGACCCTAGCAGAGGCTAGTGAAGGGAGGAAGGAGGCAGTACGCCAATGGCTCAGGAAGCAGCAGCACCAAAGGCAGCTGGGTTCTGGGGAGTGTTTGTGAGGTGCGGAGTTAGGCCCCTGGGGCCTCGTGGCTGGGTGAGGAGAGCAAGGAGTCTCAAATCCCACAAAAACAGGCAATGAGAAATGAGACAACCAGTGGCTGAAGAATTTCAAGAAAAAAAGCACGGACTTGTAGGTAAACTCTGGGGGTGGAAAGGGCAGCAGTGCTGAACCAGTGGTGGTCACGCCTCTCTGGGGCCCTTGACGCGAGTGAGGGCCAGCTCTTCTGTGCAATAGGCCTCACTTTCGCCTTGAAGTAGGCACCAGGAATCTCAGGCACAGCCTCAGCCTGCCCCACAGAGCTGGCTTGCCATGAGTGTTGGGGACCGGGCAGCTGCTGGGAGGTTATGTGCAGCAGGGCAGAGGAAGAATGGCTGGTGGGCACTGCTCCACCCTAGCCAGGCACAGGGCCAGAGGGGAAGTTCTGACTCTGGATCAGGACCAGGGACTTCCCCCCCCCCCCAGACAAGTGTCCTCTGTTGACTTGCATGGTGGCTGCTATATGTGGGCTTGGAAATTCCTTAACATGGCCAAGGAGTCTCCACGGATAGGCATATTTGCTCCTGTGCCTCTCCCATCTTCTGGATTCCCACTGTCCTCTTGCCTCGTGCCATGTCCAACTATAGGAGTAAACTTCTCCAGCCTCTAAGAGGCCATCCCGGATGTGCTCACAGGGCTTCCCACGTCTGGTTCACAATGCATGCAGGGCTCACAGGGTGCAATCCTCCAGGCAAAACGTACCCCCATTTCAGCTTGCAAGAGGGAAATGCTTCATTGTCCCAGATACAGCTGCCCTTGGAGTTCTCTGTGTACACTACTCTTGTGCTGAGATAATGATCCCCAAAGACCACCAAGCCATTTCTGATGCGAGCACACGAGGGTCATTTATTGCAAGCTCGAGCCTGGACTCACAACTGTCAGCATCGCAGTGGGTCAGAGTTGAGAGCCCTGAACCTTCAGTTAACAGGGTTTTTATAGGGCATAGGGCTGAAGTAAGTGGGTTCATAGCTTGTCAGTTACAAGATTGGTTGACATTTAATGAGTTAATATTGTAACAATCTTATTGGCTAACATGTGCAGGCTTAGCAGTAAGAAACAAATTATGTTAACTATGGAATCTTAAGAAACATCTGTAGCTTTAGGTACCTTCCTGTCATCCGCTTATGGCTATTGCTAGGAGAGTTACGGGAAGAATGTTATTGGGACATTTAATGGTTTTTCCAGGAACCTGAGTCCTAACTTTCAGTAAAAGTCTTTACAATGGATACTTTTAGTAAATGCCTTCACAATGGATACTTTCAGTAGAGGCCTTCAAAATGGACTAAGTCCAGAATGGCTATACTTTGGCTAAGGTCTCTCACTAGGTGTGTGTGTGTGTGTGTGGGTGTGTTTGGTGTGAGAGAGTCAGACACAGCTGAGGTTTGGTGTAAAACACTTCTTCCCTACAGCATTGAGTTTTGGTATCTAGTGGTTGTTCCTCCTCCTGAATGATGAACTCTAAATTTCTTCTTCTATATAGTTTTATCCTTAGATCTTCTTAATATTCAGATTCCTAACATCTGCTTGTGAACTTCAGAATTTGCTTCATAAAGAGGGTGCCTTTCTTCTTACTTTTATGAAGCCTTTTGCTCTATTTAAATGGATCATGTGCTGTGTTATTGGTTTTACTTAACCCAGACTGTTGTGGCCCAGACTGTGACTGTTACTTCTGAGATTAGTTTAGGCTAATATGAGATACTATATTTTCAGACTATCTAGTGAGAAAAGTTCAGCATCTTTATTGAAACAATTTCCTGGCTGTAAAACAAACAAAAATTCCAGTGGTATAAATGTACAATTTGTTGATTTTAGTTAATTGTGCACCACAGCAATGAAAAAAATCTTCTTACTAAAGTATTTAGCATATGAAAAAAATCATATCAAAAAAAACTGATCAAATACCAAAAGAAAAACAAAGACACTGATCAGGAATGCAGTACAAATGTAAGTGTTTAATAAATAAATGAAATGTTTGAGATTCTTATCCACATAGGAAATACAAAGGAAAATAAATAGGAAAGTCACTGAAATCCCATCCTACACACCAGAATAGCTATCACCACTCGAATAAATAAACATCTGGGAGGTTGAAATAAATCAGGAACTGTATTTGGTTTTGTGATATTGTAAACTAGTGCAACCCATAAGAAGATCATAATGGAAGTTTAGACAATACCAAAAAGACACATGTATTGATGACCTTTACTGCAACCTTACTACATAAAGAAGGAATATAAATCAACATCAACATCCATGTGCATGGCAGCAAGAAAGAAAGCTGTGTAATCAACCTAGATGCACAAAAAAGAGGGAATAAAGGAAATATGCTATTCATAACTATAAACATGTTCTGGTATGTAAGGGAAGTAAATTTCTCCAATATCACTGCTAAATATTTTTGGATATATACCTAATCCTAATTTCACAGGTTTTGTGGCTTAGTGTTTTACTTTAAAAGGGACCTCCATATTCATTTTTAGAGGAGTTACAATAGGTTGAAGATATCCTATAATATGTGGATATTAGAAGAAACTTAAATATAACAATGAACACATAAAGACCATCATATACAGTTTGTAATTTGATCCAATTTTAAGAAGGCAACAGTTGGGGGACAAGACAATGTTAGAAGCTTAATAACAAAAACACAGACATGGAACATTTTTTAAAAGTGTGCAACTGATTAGTGCTAATACTAACAAAATATTTTCCTCAAGTTTTAAAAATGGAACAATTAAAATAATACTTAATAACATCAAGTAAGTATGCCATGGAAGAAAATGTACCATAGATATATGTTTCCCCATAATTTGTTTTAATTTATAACAAATGGATTAAAAGAAAATGAGATTACATGTCTGAAGATGATAACACATTCAAGTATCATTGATTGAATCCAGCAAAGGAAAGTAACAGAGAAGTAGAGAGTAAGAACAACCTGGGCCATAGATGAAGATACTCAGTAGAACTTTGTGAGGAAAAAATGTGTTCCATTTTGCTCATCAACAGTGAGCTAGGACAGCTACCTTTTGACAGAACACTTGTAATGTAGTCAGAACAGTGGAGTACTAATTTAGGCAGTAATTTATTACTTTTATTCCCTAATCTTATGATATGATTCCCAAATGATGTGAGTGATCCTAGATTTTCTGGGCCCTTTTTAACCCAAAATTTCTAAGTCCTTCCCATGCCAATAATTCTTCTGCTATTCTCATTTCTCCTTGTTTCTAAACTCAACTCCTGTGACCTTTTGGTTTGTTGGAAAGAGCTTGAGAAATATGAGGATGGTCTGGAATCTGAGCAACATCCACACCAGCTTGGAGGATCTAGTAAAAGAGCTTCACCTGGAACTCAGAATCAGATATTAATTGACCTCTTTGGAAATAGAGAAACTCAATCCCTCAGGCAGGATCTATCATTCCTTGACATTCTCTGAAGAGATTTGGTACTAGGCCACAATTCAGAGAATGAGCTTTCCCACCACTTACCACAGCTTTGTCAGGAGGAATAGGTTCAAAACTAAAAGTGACCTCAGTTTTCACAGGGCCAGTCAGAAACCAACAGATCACATTTTCCTCCTCATCAGGCACCTTTCTGAGAGGAACAGAGTCTGGGCAGAGTCTACGATGGAGATAAAGTGAGACTGGGCCTAAGGAGTACACAAAAGAATGTTCATCTCTTTGACTAAAAGTGAGTTGTGCAGTGAGACATGACAACTTCCTTTATATATGAAAATTCACTAGGTGAGTTATCTCACTGACACTGTGCAGGAGGTCAGTTTCCTCAAAGAAGTTGTTAAATGTTGTGTCTACCAGTTTACTCTATAGGCTGTTGTCTCTCCCACCTCTTCCCATGCCAAGAATGCATTGCTTCTTTCAGGCACTCAACTACTTGTCCTGAATCCTAAGCAGGAATATTGTAGGCTATCCTTTGGCTAACCTCTTGCATTGAAGGTAGAAAAGGCTCAGGCTTCGCACATGCCAAGAGGTAGAGAAGGTGAGATAAGCTCAGATTGGTACTGAAGAACAATCATATTGAAAAAAATAAGTAAATGAAATTAATGGTTGAGTAATTTAGGGTGTATAACCACTAAATTTAGGTAATTATTAGTAACATATATACAATCATGGATTAGGAAGAAAACAGTGAAATAGGTTCAAGATAGCATGGAAAAGACACATAATAGCCATAACAGGAGATGAGAGTGTGAAGGAATTGTTGGCATAAGTCCATTTATTATCTGAGGAGTGACTTTGGATAGGAGGCTTTTAGAATAATATCTAAAAGAGAGAGACTTGCTGGGCACTAGTGGCTCACACCTGTAATCCTAGCTACCCAGAAGGGTGAGATCTGAGTATTATGATTCAAAGCAAGCCCAGGCAGAAAAAGCCAGAAGTAGTGCTGTGGCTCAAGTGGTAGAGCACTAGCCTGGAGCTCAGAGACACTACCTAGGCCCTGAGTTCAAGCTTCAGGATCATCAAAACAACAACAAAACCATAATGATAAAAAGAAATAAAAGAAGGACTTATAGATATACGATGGAATGATGATCCTGTGTAACTGTCTAGGGAACATAAAAGGAGAAAAAATTTGGAGCAAAATGATACCTATTCATTACTAATCAAGGATGCAAAGCAAATGCCAAATTCCTCTGCCCAAAAACTTCCAAAGCTGGGCTCAGAACATGGCTCATTGGTTAAGTGTTTGCCTTGCAGGCTTGATGCCCTGGGTTCAATTCCTCAGCCAGAAGTGGTGCTATGGCTCGAGTGGTAGAGCACTAGCCTTGAGGTGAAGAGGTGAGGGACAAGACCCAGGCCCAGAGTTCAGGCCCCATGACCTGCCAAAAAAAAAACCCCCAAAAAACAAAACAAAATAAACTTCCAAACTTATCTTTTCTCATAATTGAGGAGAGGCTTTTTAAAAAACAAACAAACAGGAATTCTTATCTCGTTCAAGGTCATCAGAACTTCAGTAGAGTTTTCCTGTTGAGATATAATGCACCTAACTCTGCTGAACTTAATCATGACTAGGAAAGTATGGACATTGATGTGTTTATTACATTTTTCCTTATAAATACATAATTCTGTCAGATATTATATGTCATATATATTGTACAATATATTATACATTATGTAGTATAATAAATATATTATAATATTACATATATATTAACAGACTTCCTAATTTTAGAGTTAGGAACAAGCAACATATTGAAAGACAAATGCTTGAATCTCTGAGTAATTTCTCTACCACTGGACAATTCCAGGTTTCATTCTTATTACCCAAAGAGCAACATAGGCAAGTGGTGCCCATGGAGGTGGTTCTCTGGATTCTAGAAACTGTGATCTGCACATATATATGAAATATTGTTTTATACTAGTGAATGTGTAAAACTATAGCAACAGATAATTAAGTCAACATCTATGTGCACACACACTCAATCACTTTCAAGTATAAGAAAAAAGCCGGAAGTGGCGCAGTGGCTCAAGTGGTAGAGCACTAGCCTTGAGTTGAAGAGCTGAGGGACAGCACCCAGGCCCAGAGTTCAGGCCCCATGATCGGACCCCCCCCCCCCAAATAAAGAATGTCTGTTCTATGTTCCCTATGCACCTACACAGAGAGTACATGAGTTGCACTTGAATTGTCCTGGGAGTTCTTCATCTGGCCACTGTAGCTTCATATCCTTTCTTCTCTTAGTAGCTATATGTCATGTGTCCAACAACAATACTTGTTACAAGCAAAAGTATCTACCCTGGCACACAGAGGAACTTGGATTTCAGAAATGCCACAAATAAGTAGGAGGTACAGCAGTACTTTTAAAAATTAAATAGATTGTATATTTATTAGAAAGTTTGTCAGAAAAATAAACCAGTGCAGGATGAAATACTTGAAGAAAACTGCATTTGAAATTACATATAGCTAGGTGCTGGTAGCTCATGCCTTTAATCTTGGCTAATCTGGAGGCTGATTTCTGAGAATCACAGTTCAAAGCCATCTTGGGCAGAAAAGTTGCCATTAGACACTTATCTCCAATTAATCAATCAAGACTAAAATTGATGCTGTCTCTCAATGTTGTAGAAAGATAACCTTGAGCCAAAGAGCTCAGGAACAGTGCCCAGGACCCAAGTTCAAAGTCTGCAATAGACAATAAATAAAAATAAAAAATAAATTACATATAATTTATTACCAACTCTGTACAAGGAAAATAGGATATGACACATGGCAACATATGACTTCAAGTTACAAAGTTCCAAAGCATTTCCCCACTCTTGAGAACTAGGAGTAATCCATATTGAAAAAATAAAAACATGAATGATTTATACCAAATTTCAAAACATACTATATGTTATACAAAGGAAATGCAATAAACATGCATTTCACAATTTAGTAACATCACGTAGTATAAAGAATCTGATTAACTGATTCATAAAAATCAATACAATGCTGATAAAACTTCCAATATCTCAGGGGTCAAATTAGCAGAATACTTTCCATCTATGATGGCTGTTTTGTAAATTATCCAGCCCTTTCAATTCCACAACGGAAGAAGGCTCTTCCTGAGAATGTCCAGAAACCTGTCTCCTGTGAGTGCTCAATGTAGACCTGGTGCCATTCTCTATTAATTAGACATGTGATAGACTGAATATCTGATAACTTAATGACATTTTAGTTCTCAGAAAAAAAAGGAAAATTGAAGACAGTGGGAAAATCTACCAGATCCCGGAAAGATTTCTATCATTGTGCTAAAACTGTACTCTTTTACTGACACTTGAACAAACTGCAGCAATTGTCACTCCAACAACATGTCCAAAACATAGCTTTCCAAATATTGAGCTGCAGTGCCACTTCCAGTTTTCTGGTCTTTAATTGGAGGAAAGAGTGTCACAGATTTCCTGCAAGGGCTAGCTTTGAACTACCATCTTCAGATCTCAGCTCTTGCATAGCTAGGATTACCGGCATGAACCACTGGCTCCCAGCTAAAATGTTACTTATTTTAAGTTCTATGATTTAGTTGAGGGAGTAGAATGAGTGTGTAGAAAGGAAACTTTCAAGTCATCTCTCTAAATAATTTCAGAGTTTCATTTTCATAATATTTATTGCAGTGATTAATAACAGAAGCTCCCAAAGTAACAGAACGATCCTTCATTTTCTCCTTCCCATAGGTATTATTGGAAGATGAGTGAAATCTAAGTATAAGGCAATATGCACTTGAAACTATAAAAAAATATGTTGATGACACATAAAGAGCTATATTAGCTTCTTTTCATTTCATAAAGAAAAGAAGGTCATACAAGTATATTTATTGGCAGGCTTTTTCATCTGAAAAAAATATCATAAAAAAGCTGAAGCGGATCAGCAACCATATAAGTGTGATATAGCATTGGAGACTATAAGACATGAATTTATTCATTAAATAATTATCTAGGAAAGGTATCTGTTCACTAAATTTATTCATTGTAAATTTCATTTTATTTACATGTCACTTAATATATAAATACATACAAGTGTGAAAATATATATATATATATACATATATATGTATATATACACATATATATGTATATATACACATATATACATATATATGCATATATTTATCAGCAATATCTGTCCAGTGAACTGAATGGTTAGGTAATTTCATCATGTCAAGTTCATCAAAGGGATGGACTTCCATAAACCTTAACAATCCTGCAACATCACTGCACATGCAAACATAAGTGTTCACAATTGTAAGCCAGACCTGTGTTTTACCAAAGCTTTGTATATAGTGTGTTATTTTTTTCATTTAGGCTTGACACAAAATGTGTTTGCCCTAGAAATAAATGATGGCATTATAACTGCAATAAGATAGTCTAAATCTTTACATTGAACACATGTTCAGTATGAGTTGTTCTTTCTTTCCTTTTCTTATTTTATCTTTAGGATATTGATTTCAGTTTTGATGTAGTGTTTGCCAGACAGGTACTCCACCACTGGAGTCACTCCACCAATCCTTTCTTGTTTAAGTTACTTCACTCATAGAGTAGCAATTTTTGCACCCAGCCCCCAAAGCAGGGACCATGATTTCATTCCAATATACCTACCTAGTAGGTTGATATGGGTGATACTTTCCTTCCTAGACTGATTCAGAACAGTGATCCTCTCAAATTTCTACCACTTTAGTTAATAGTGTGTGCTCCAGTTCTGCCTACCTCTAGAAGATATGACAGGAATTAATGATTACAGGTAATTTGAGTGAATCATTGGCTCATAGGTGATTTGATTTTAAAATGTAGGGTAAGTTTGAAAGTACAATCACAGTAGTCATATATTTTGCTAAGTAAATTTTGCTTCACATTATAAAACACCTAGACCAGAATTCAGGACTTATATTGCTGTCTGTCAACTTGTATGCCATTTGGGAAAATAAACTTAATACTTAATGTCTTCCATGAGTGGTAAAGATCTTTGAATGGTCTGATGTGCTGGTTCACATCTATAATCATGGTTAGCAATCAGAAATAAATAGATCACAATTTGAACATAGCCTAACCAAAAAGTTAGGAAGTCTCCATCTCAACAATCTAGTGGATCATGTTGAATCATGCCATTAATCTCAACACCACAAGAGGCTAAGTCTCTGCCCAGTACCTGTGTCACTTAGGTAACTGGCTCACTTGGAGGCAGTCACCTGTCCTGATGCAGAAACTGGGCTGAGATTTAGCCAAGAGGAGGGAGGATTCTCTCCCACCTTCCCAGGGTGGACCTCCAGAATGCAGTGAATGTGCATGCTTTCCTCCTCCAAATGGTTTGAGTTGTCATGCTGCTGAGTGCTCATTATTTGATTCCAGTGACCTGTGGTAGAGGTATAAGGTAACAGTAATTTAAATTTCACATTTTCCAATTGAGCTGTCTTCACAGCCTGTGAGTTCAACTCACCAATTGTCCATATTTTGAGAGTTGAGAATACTGAGGTAGGGGAGAGAGGGAGGGTGAGTGAAAGAGAGGAGTGATAGATAGAGGGAGAGAGAAGAGAAAGGAAGGAAGGAAGGAAGGAAGGAAGGAAGGAAGGAAGGAAGGAAGGAAGGAAGGAAGGAAGGAAGGAAGGAAGGAAGGAAAGAAGGAAGGAAGGAAGGAAGGAAGGAAGGTAGGAAAGAAGAAAGAAGGATGGAAGGAAAGGAGAAAGAAAGAAAGAAAGAAAGAAAGAAAGAAAGAAAGAAAGAAAGAGAGAGAGAGAGAGAGAGAAAGAAAGAAAAGAAAGATAATGATTGAGAATGAACGGTTTGGAGTCAGGATTTACATGGCAGAGGTGATACCTGTATTTGGTATTATGTCTGCCCAAGCCATGCAGACCCAATGCAGACACTTCCCCTCTTCTTGGCTAAGTTTCCATCCTTTTTGTGTTACCCAGGTATCTGGCATGCCTGGAGGCAGACACCTCCCCCTCCTACTAAGTCACAACTTGCTCAGCCTCTGGTCACACTTTCCATTTGACCAGAGGAGATTCCCAGACCCGGAGGTCACATCCAGTGTGGCCAGAATTTTCCCCCTCCAGGCCATATGTCATCAGGTCCTTGGCCTAGATATGTCCTGGCCCGAGGTTGGGTCAATCCCCTTTTTTTCACATGCCTCTCCACCACATATGACATGGGCAGCAGTTCAGTAAATAAACTACTTTACCTGACTGAATACCATGTGGTGTTCTCTTCATTGGTTACCTAATGATACTTACCTAATTAATACACCTTACACTTCACAGTTTTTAGTTATGAATTAATGGATATTTTTCTGACATATGTGAGATCAGCATCTAAAAAACATATGTACTAACTCATCATTTAACAGTATAATTCTGCCTGGAGTCTTTTTTTCAATTTTTTAATTTTGAAAATAATGTAAAGAGAAGTTGCAATTACATTTGCAAGATAATGAGTACATCTCTTATTAAGCATTGTTGCCTCCTCCTTTGTTTCCCCTTTTCATCAGTTCCCATCTCCCACTTCCTCCTCCAAAGGTGTAAAGTTTGTTTTTTGACATAATGTGTTGTACATCTCATTGTTGCTATGGATCCACCTGTATCCTTATTTACATAATTTGTTTTTTCCCTTGCACTCCACACACTACCAACATCTGAATTTTTAATAGCAGCCTAATTAACCTTAAAGTCTATTTTGTTTTCTTTGCTTTGTTTTGTTTTTAGCTTAAAGTAATCAAAGACTTGGTGGGATAATCTGGAAAGATCTCTACCGTCATATTTTCTAATCACCCTGGGCTACAACCTGTGTGCTACCAGGTCAGATGATGGGACTTTGAAAAATTAGGAAGCAGATGCACATCATAAGGTCCATGGTTTTGGGATTTCTCAGATTCTTTTTTAAATGTAATTGTTACTAAGGTGTGTAGACTGTGTTTACCATATCACAATTCATGTAATGTGTACATTTGCCTTGTAGACAATGCCATCCTTTCCTGAGCTTTCTCCCAGTTTTTGTTTGTTTTGTTGTAGTTTGTTTTTGTTTTTGTGCCTAACCATCAGCTTCAACTCAGGATTGGTTGCTGCACCTGAGTTTTTGTAATCAAGGCTACTCTACCTCTGGAGTCCCAGCACCCTTTATGGCTTTTTTGTTGTTAATTGGAGAGAAGAGTCACAGATTTTCTCACTCCTGCTGTCTTTGTACTGCCTCCTGAGTAGCTAGGATTATACGACTGAGTCCCCAGTGTCCAGTTACTAAGGTGTTAGTTTCATGCTTATCTGGTTGAGTTACAATTTTCCTCGACACTTGGCACTAATACTCCATATTGCCTGGCTCAAATCTGAATTGGTGGAACATGCTTTTATTTTGAGGAAGGCAGGAATAGGAAACTATACGCCATAGGGACATATAAGCTAAACAAATCATTTGGAACGTGGCATAAAGACAAGTAAAATTATTGCCAGTTGACTGTGCCCTGTTTTTACTGTTAATTTTTCATGGCCTGTGAATGATATTAGACACACCCAAATGGCCATTGGCAGAAATAAGGTTTCTCATCCTGTTCTAAAAACAAAACAAAAAGTCACCAAAAAATATTACTTATGAGTCCAGCAATTTCGTCAAATTAGAGACCAATCTGCCCTAGTTTATGAAAAAATGTCCTTTATTCAACTGCTGCTACTTTTTCTAACTACAAATATAATGAAATCTGTAGTAGTGTGTAGAATTGTATACCACAGCTGTCATTTTAATTTACAAAAAATTCAGACTTTAAAATGTTTATTTATTTTTTTGACAGTTGTGGGGCTTGGACTCAGGGCCTGGGCACTGTCCCTGAGACTCTGTGCTCAAGTTAGTTAGCATTCTACGAATTGAGCCACAGAGTCACTTCTGTTTTTTGAGTTGCTAATTGGAGATAAGAGTCTTATGGGGACTTTTCTTCCTGGGCTGGCTTTGAACTGCGATCCTCAGATCTCAGCCTCATGACTAGCTGGGATTACAGGCATGAGAGACTGGCACCTGGCTTCAAATAGTCATTTTTAAAATGAACTGCTTGGTGCCTCTGGCTCACATATATAATCCTAGCTATAGTTAGGATTACAGTTATGAGAAACAAACACTAGTTAAGTGTTGTTCATGATGGTTTATATTGCCATGCTATAATATTGTTTGTTTCTTATACTACAATGCTCTTATTTTTATTTTCACATAAGTGGGGGTGATAAGTGCTAGCCAGTGTTGCACTTTCTTTGGTTGAGATGGAGCCATGTGGACGATCTTTCCTAGAATGACACGGAATTGAAATCCGCCTGTTCTCAGCTCCCCATGGGCCTGAGATTATAGAAGTATTCCATCACGCATAGCCAGTGGTTGGGGAGCATTGCAGGTAACTCTACACTGGTCTGGAACTGATGTCCCAAATATCTACCTTTACAGGCAAAACAATGTTATATTCCATTTTACTTTGGATAGCTTATGTATATACTTAGAGAGTACAATGATAACACACTACATGTTAAATATATAAAATAGTCAATATAATTAGCAGGTTTATCTCCTAAAACCTTCAAGCTAATTTAGTTTAGTTAACTCCTGACTCTGCTTGCTGTTTGGCAATATACCATAAACATGAATCCACTGACAATGTGGAGAATATTGGAAGTTGATAGAGATAGAGACAAGTTAGAATATGTGTAGTAAATATATATTTATCTATTGCTCCTCTGAAGAATATTTTCATATATTCACCATGACAATACCACCATATATTCACCATGACAATAATTTTCCTGCAGTGTAGAATTTCCCATTTCATAATCTGCCATCTTCGTCTTTTTACATCTTTTTACGTTGTAAGTATGAACGTTTTCCTGTTTATTATAATGTTTTGAAATTATTATATGATGGAATTAAAAATTTGTAGAGTCTACTGAAATTATCTCATTTTGTTTGGATTTGTGATGCTAAATCATTAAGACCATGGTTTCCTGAAATTTATGCTAACAGACTATATCACTAAATTATATTCTAATTATATCTTATTATTGTATTTTTATATAGGGTTCTACTGTTGCTGTTTTATGATATAAACTGTTGTGAAGCTAGACAGAAACTTGCAACCCCACTGCCTCCAGTAACAGTTTGATCATCAGGTTATGGAGACTGACAAATATAACTCTAACTAATCAGGAGTTTGAGACCTGAGATTTAGTTCAGACAGCCTGAGCATGAAATTTTATGAGTCTCTCCTCTCCATTTCACTACAGAAAGCTTGCAGTGGAACTGTGGCACAATTGGTAGATCACTACAGTCACCAGAAAGATACTCAGGCTTGTCATATAGCCCCTGAATTCAAGACCTAAAACACAGATATGCAAAGCAAAACCTTACACACATACACACACACTCAACACACATGTACACAAACAGATTCGCTGGCAATGTTGTATCTTAAATTCTTATCCAGAGATTGGGCAACAGCCCACTCATTTGTGAAGGTTTTTTTCCTGATTATTTTAAGGAGGAGGATAGTTCATGGGACAAAGATGACAAGACTTTAGTGAGGAATTCTTTATAAATGACTAGCTTATTATAAAAAAAACGGGAGCAAAGTTTTCATATTTAAAGCTTACATTCCTTCAACTATAGTATTTTTCTATAATAATCATTGAATCCTGAGAAGACAATGCAGCACCTCTTCCCTCCTCCTCCGCCCCTCTGTCATATAATATGACAAAAGTATCAAAAATACTCTCTTATCTTACAAGAATGTACATCTCTAAAAATGTCTGACAATATGTGTAAGGTTTATTTTTCAATACTTGTATGATTTTCCCACCTCTAAGTACTTAGGTTTTTTCCAGATGACAGCACACTGGGGCTTCAAGAGCAAAGAAGACTAGGAAACAAAAAACAAACAAAGTCCTACTATGTAGTTGTCAAAAAAAGATACATGAAGTACATGGCATGCTGAGAGGGCCATGAGAGGCAAAATGATTTCTGCAGGATGAGAGGAATAGTGACAAATAAGGCATGGACCTGACCTAGGAAGTGTTCCTTGAGGTTGAGAGCATGATGATTCCCAGACCTAGCTGAGGATGTTGGGATTTGACAATGTTCACATGTGTATAGAGTGATGTATGAGGGAAGATTTCAGTCTCCAGTATGTCGTTGGGATGGTCTTATGTGAGCAAGAAGCTTAGATCATTGGGCTCTGAGAGATGACACTCTCTACCTCACAATGGAACAGAATATGGACCTCTGAGTGCCAGGCAACTGTAACTGACAGCTCAAGCCAGCTCAGGTGGCCTGTAGCTCAGGAACAAGAAAAATATTCCTGTGTTGTTTTCAAAGTTCAAGAGACTCAGGTCTCAGGCATAAGAGGTGTGAGTGCCTCACTCAATGCTGCAGACATTGGATCAGTGCAAAAACATGAATCCATATTCTCGGGCCTGTTTATAAGAAGAAACCAAGGAAAACCCAAGGCAATTCAGGCCAGTTATAACTGACAGGAAACCTATTTAATCTCATCGTAGCCCATAGTACAACCTTCTTCTTTTGTGCTTTTACATGTGTATACTGAGAAAATATTTACTTTGTACTTTTCAATCCACTCTATTACTCATTTTAAAGTGTACTCCTAATTCCACGTTTCAAAAATCCATTCTTTTTACCACCTCAGTGTGACAATGAGTCAGCCCAAACCCTGAATATGCCTTATAATATAGGGAGCTTGGACTCAAGCTTGTTTGAAATGCTGATAATGGACCTGGTCCCTGCTTACCAGAATGGTGATCTTTTCTATGTGGGAAACATCCTTCACCACTATAGAGTAGGAGACAATGGAGCAGTTGCTGGATATTGTTTAAAAAGTGAGTGCTCCTCTTTCAAACAGAGCTGATGAAACACCCTGGCAGATGATTGGAATACTTGGTACCTCTCGGAGACTGCTTCACTAGGGTCTGATCACAGGAGCTTGTCTTGAGACAAAGAAGTTCACTCCACGGCTAACTCCTTAGGAGTGGGCTGTCAGAACATTTCATTTGCCACAGAAATTAGTGGAGCCTTAGCAGTTTGCTTGCTGAGAGACTAGGATTATAGGAATGAGCCAGGGGCACCCACGTCCACCCTCACCTAGGAAACCAGTATCTTGGAGGCATTTGAAGGAATATAGACAGAAGAAAGAATGCAACTTGAGCTTGAATTCAGGGCCTGAGTGCTGTCCTGTTCATAGTACTCTATAATTTGATCCCCAGGTCCAGGTCTGGATTTGGCTGGTTAACTGAAGTATCTTTAGAATTTTACAAATCACACTGTGTTCAAACAGTGATCCTCAGATCTCACCCTCCTGGTTAGTAGTAGTAGAGGCATGAGCCATTGTGCACTTATTTGGGCAGATGCATATAAGCATCCTCACTGAATTTTCTTGAAATTGTGTAGACATATCTTCACTTTTTGTCTGTCATGTTTACATTACTCTGTGGGACTTAACCAGTCCCATGTGTATCCTGTTAGTTCAGAACAAGGAGAAGCACAGAGTTATTCTCCTTCTCTCCTCCCATTGGTACAGATCCTTCTACCGAAACTGAGAAGAAGACGAACAAGATGAAAAAGAAAGTGGACGTTGGGACAAAGAGAAGCTATGTCCTTGAAAAATGGTTATCTTTGAGGTTTCTGATTCAAAATCAACATTATTCTTTGCACACCAGTTTTGATTTTCACCAGGGTGTTGAGGCTTGGCACTTCACTGGATAGCAGATTACACATGGTGGATGCAGTTGCTGTTGTGGACTCTAATGGATGACAAGGAGGTCTGTGTATAACAAGTCAGATTCAGTGGGGAAACAACTTTCTCCTCATATCACGGGGTGAATTTTAGAGTACTGTATTTGAGAAATTGTGAGGAGCATCCTGCTTGCAGGAGTCTCTTCCCATCTCCCAACATGCATGTGCCACCAGAAAAATGCTATAGGCTCTGGATGTGGTGGGCGGGCTCTCATTTTCCTTGTCTGCACACAGCATGGTTTGATCCATCTTTCCTATGTGGATGGACTTCTACCATGATGATTTCTATGAGCACAAGTACCATGACACCATGAAAGAACTTACACAGTATGTCAAGCTCAACATGCCCTCTTCAGTCTTGCTCTTCTGCTCACATATACTTCTGGAGCAGCTGGAGGAACGCATGATCCTTCAGACCAAGAAAAAGAGGAAGAAGTCCTTGTTTAGATGCCTTAGAGCTGGTGAGTATGGATGGAACCTGGGTCTCTAGGTCTCTGCCTGATTGGCCAAGAGCCCTTAGTACGCCCCAGTTTGGTAAAATGTCCTTTCATTGATATTCTTTGTCAGGTAATATCTGTTCTCCTTTTGAAAGAACTTGGAAGTAATCACTCATTAGAAACACCCTACGTTCTCATCAGTTTCAGTCCAAACACAAGTTCTACAGCTTCCCCCATTAGATCCTCATGAATGTTTAGTCACACCTTAATTTCTATAGTTCAAAGACTCCTGAACCTATTTCCATGCTCAGGTTTGCATCACCGTAGAACAACTTCTGCAGAACTCCACATAAAGAACCCATCAGTGATGTCATCTCTGGTGACTGATATACATAGGAAGCCATCACTAATCTCCAGAAAGCATGTGAATATAGAAGGCTTTATTTTTTAATTTGTGGAAAGGCCCAAGCAAGTTTTGAGTCTTGTGGACATCTCACTGGTTCTGAACACCACATGTGATGCAGGTGCACCTGCACATACAACCAAGGAAGAAGATGATCCAGAATGTCTCCCATTGATATTCACAATCCACCTAGATCGGCGCCAAACCAGTCAAAAAGACTCGTCTTGGTGTGCAGGGTAAATGTGTGCTAATGGAAAATGACCCCAGTCTATTTTCAGGAAAATCAATAAGAGAGGTCCAAAATCTAGATTCAGTTGAGGAAAGAGAATCTTTCCTCACAGAATACCCAGACCAATCTGTCCTCTTGCAGGGGATCCAATATCCAATTCAGAAATTAGAACCTGTCACTTCCTGGACTCAGGAAGAAAATCCTGTCTTTATTGAGGAAGTAAATCCCTTTGAGTACTCAGAGGGAGAATTTCTGCTTGAAGGCAACTTAGAGGCCAATCTAGACTTAGAGATTCCATTCCCCCTTCCTGGAAAAATCTTTATTTTCCTTTTGTTCTGATTGTTGTAAAGTGTTAATTCTATTTATTTTTCTAACTTTATTAAAATGTCAATGTTTTTGATATATTGTAGACTCATGAATCCTAAATATGTTTCTTTTTAAACCTACAATCTGAAGCATCGTGCATACGTGTGCTATTGGAGGGAAAACACAGAGTGACAGGGGGCTGAACAAGAGAGCCTACTGTGTATAAATGCAACTGTTAAATGCACAGGAAGCAGCAAAGAAGGCAGGTCATGCCTGGCTGGGGTGATAAGGTGGCTAGAAAAGGTTTTGGACAGCAGATAAGATGTCCTACAAAGCTATTCTGTCAATTGGGACAAATGACATAATATTTATAGTGGTATGTGGGACATTCTTCCAACAGTGAGTTCAAATCTGTATAGATTTTCTTTGTGCTTTGGGTAAATATGGAAGAAAAATTTGGCTCCAATAATATAAAAATCTACTTATGGTTGATATTTGACAAAATATATAGGAAATATTTATACTGGAAAGTAAAAACCATCATCAATAGAAGAAAGAAGGTTTACACAGATGAACAAACACAAAATCAGGAAGGAAAATAACACAATTAAATCAGTTGTATGTAAATACATGTTATATTCTTGATGTTATATATAGTATATTATATAATATTTAAAATTGAATATGAGTTTTCAAACTACACAGGCATTTAAATTTTTAGTCTTAAGTAATTATTTCATAAAATATTAGTGTAAAATATTTTTGGTGAAATACACCTATAATTTGATTATAATTATATGATTATATGAATATATATTTGTGTGTTTCTAGATCTAACACTGATTATTAATAGATGAATAAACATGTACATATATTTGTATATATCTGTCTATGAAGTGAATATAATGAAACTGACTACACTATGTATTAAAATGCACCTATGACTTGAGTCCAAGAGACTCAGGCCTGTAATCCTAGTGATGTGGGAAGCTGGATTCTGAGGTTTAGTCTCTCTTACCCCCAAGGCCTTAGATTTTTAGAGGAGGTCTGGGCCCTTCAGTTTAGCAAAGGGACACATATGCAGTGGGATCACACTCCCCGAACCCAGAGGAAAGTCAGTAGAAATCAGGACAAGCCTCTTATGACACTCTACTCAGTTTCTGTACCAAGATGGCTATCTGTAAAACATCAGAGAAAAAGTAGGCATTCCCTCTAAAAGGATCTAAAAAGAACCTTCTGATCTATAATCTCTGACTATACTGAAATAAACCTTATTTCCCTTCCCAAGCTGAAAACACATAGAAATATGGCAAGGGCTCACGTGAGATGGACAAAGACTTACAAATACATAAAATAATATATTCTGTTTCAGTAATTCAATGACAAATCACAAAAGCATGTCTGGAATTTTTCTTTTTTTTAAAGGAAAAGGAAACATACTCTGAATGTATCAGGAACTGAGTGACTGTTTGGTTGCTGAATTGTTGAATGCACTCCTGGGCAAAGGAGACACATATATGGAAGAAATTATGTGGGGGTGAATATCCTCACTCAGCTTCACAAAATAATGGCTATAACTTCTATGATGCCACAGCCACCTTTGCCATAGCAACAAATAGGTGTCAGGCACTGGTTTTGCCCTGAAGTGGACTCAACCACACCAACAGTCACAAAGAATGAGAGGGAATGACTATTAGCCACCAGACTTCAGCTTGAAGAGCTGTCCTCACCAGAAGCTAGGATAAATTGAGCTGGGCAAGGCTGATCTCCATGTAAGACTCCTGAACACTAAGGATTAGACACTATTATAGGTATTGGAGAAACAGAAGTGAATGTGGCTCTCTGCTCACCAATTTCATGCTGAAATGAAAACCAGAAATCATAATGATAATTCCTATAAATCAGAGAAATGACATTGGTGATTTTGTAGCAACAACTTCACAGTGAAGATGGGAGGAGACAACCCTGAACAAGAGATAGTTGATATGAGAGCCATCATCCAGGCAATTATCTAGGAGCAGGTACTTCAGGCAGTAAGAACAGCAAGTACATCCCCCATTGATGAAAATGGACCTGACTTACTTCAGAAAAGGAAAACTGCACTGACATGCTTGCTTGTGAAGAATGGAAATGTACAAAGAAGAAAAAAGAGGTCATAAATGAAGATAGGAATAAAATAGATAGATATGGGATACTGTGGATTACAAGATGAAAAGTTCTGATTTTAGTATAAAACTGACATGACCCACTGGAAACAAGTGCTAAATTAGCAGTCGGACACATCTGATTCACCGAAATAATACTTCTACAATGTGATTCTTGCTGGGCTCTGGTGGGTTACAATTGGGATCCTATTTACTCAGGAGGCTGATATCTGAGGATGAGTTTTAAGGAATCCCAAAGAGGAAATTTGGTAAGACATGTCCAATTAAACACCAAAAATATGGATATGAAGCTATGGTTCAACTGGAGGATCACTAGCCTTGAGGAAAAAAACTAAGAAACAGCACGGAGGCCTTAGGACCAAAACCCAGGACATCAAAAACAAAGAAGCCAACAAATAAAATTTGGTGTTCAGTCATTCATCACTTAGCATTCTCGTTCAATGTATTTGGTATGAGTCTTGGAAATTATATCCTTAGCAAATGCTCTCCCCAGATATTTTGCTTCATTACCAACTTTCAAACCCCTGGTAGCACCAATGTCTCCTCCCAGTTAGCATAACAGTCAACCATTGGAAATTTGAAGATATATTTTTTTTTACCATAAGTATTCTGATCATCTTTCCACATAAATCAAATGAGTAGTAGCCACATTCCACTATTCTGAATGTTTATAATCCTCCTTTGAGTTAATAAGCATTAAAGCTTAAAATTCTACAATGGTTATCAAATTACCTCCTCTTACCTCCATTTAAACAGTAAATCGAGAAAGCTGAGATGTGCTTCAAATAGTAGAGTGTTAGCATCGCATATTAAAGCTAAGAAACAGTACCTAGGTCCTGAATTAACCCCAGTACTGCCCAGTACTGCCTCTCATACACAAAATAATCATGATTACACCACAGGATATGCACATGTTAACAAGGGATATAGATGAATGGAATGATGACATCAATTACCTCACCTTTAGTCTCAAGCATTCTGTACAGCGTAGCCCAGTCTGTGAAAAGTCATAGGTGAAATCTTTTCTCAAAAGCAGCAGATACATCCTCATTTCCCTCTGCACATTTATATTATTTATACACACATATAAGGGCTCTATTTTCTAACTAATTTTCTTTTTTTTAGGGTGGGGTCTGGTCGTGGGGCCTGAACTCTGGGCCTGGGCGCTGTCCATCAGCTCTTCAGCTCAAGGCTAGTGCTCTACCACTTAAGCCACAGTGCCACTTCCGGCTTTTTTCTTTTTGCTTATGTGGTGCTGAGGAATCGAACCCAGGGCCTTGAGCATGCAAGGCAAGCGCTCTACCACTGAGCCACCTTCCCAGCCCCTTAATTTTCTTTTTTATTGTGAAAATACTGTACAGAGAAATGCATAATCTTACACACATGCTTCAGAATTATGTGCCCTTGTTTAGGTTTCATAGGGAGCACAATATATCCATCCTCTGGATCATTCTTGTAATCTCAGCTGTTCACAAGGATGGTATCTGAGGATCACAGTTTTATGCCAACCCAAGCTAATAAATCCTCAAATTCTTATCTTCAATTAAGTAGAAAAAGCCAGAAGTGGAGATGTCGTTAGAGGGGCAGAGTGACAACATTGAGTAAAGCAATCTAAGCAAGAGCTCCAGACCCTCAGTTCAAGCCTGAGTACTGGCCCACTAGTACTTCAAAAGCCAACCTCCCCCCAAACACCAAACCAAAAATATGTCAAAATATTTGTAACTTGTGAAGCAAAATCCAATGAGGAACATAGATGCTAGTTTGTTAAAGAGTTGGCCGGGAAACCCCAAATTCACCCTGTGTTCAAATGACATAACGAAAAAGCAACCAAGTAAAATTTCCCAGTAAAGAAACTTCCTTAGTATTCACTGGGACCCCTGACAAAGATACATTTTTCTATGTTTTTTGAAAATTGGTGTTTTTTTTCAGTAAGGTAAATAGTATAAACTTTTTCTGTAAGTTATACGAGTCATTGGAAGCTCCAAGTGAAGTGAATGTACAACAAAAAGCATACAATATTACAAGTTTCTATGCCTCTGTTGAGACACTAGAAACTTGTTATAGTGTGGCCTCTTGGAAAGAGAAGGGGGATGCTCAGCATCACTGGTCATAAAAGAAATGCAAATCAAAAGCAAAATCACATTTAGATCCCATTCACCCCAGTTAGAATGGCCATTATCAAAAAAAAAAAAAACAAATAATAACAGATGCTGGGGTGGATATGCCTCAATGAAAACCCTACTACACTGATGGTAGGAATGTAACTGGTTTAACCACTCTGGGAGGCAGTATGGAGGTTCCTCAAAAGACTAAATATAGAACTCCCTTAAGATCAAGGAATCCCACTCCTCACAGTTATCCAAATGATCTCAAACTAGGGCACAATAAGCTACCAGCACAACTATGTTCATTGCAGCATTGTTTACCATAGCTAAGATATGGAGCCAACCCAGTTGCCCCTCAAAAGATGAATGGATCAAGAAAATATGGTATATTTACAGAATGCAATTTTATGCTTCTATCAGAAAGAATGGCATCGTTCCTGTTGTAAGAAAATGAAAAGACTTTGAAGGAATCATACTAAGTTAATCAAACCAATCCCAAAGAAACATGAGCCCTATGATTTCCTTCACTTGCAATGATTATCATTAGCCTATTACTCCTGAAAGTGGATCATAGTAGCACAGGAGTTTTATGAATATATACATGACCATACAAAATGATGCTAACTTAAATGAATGCTAATACATAGAAACGGCAGGTCTTCTTTTGTTTCATTGTTAAGCTTGATGTAACCAATGTACGGCAGATAGTTCATTTTTCTTACTTTATGTTATTTTTCTTCTCCTATTAGTTTTATCCATGGCAATTCCCATCTGTGATTCTGGTACCCTGCATTCTGTATATTCATTTATCTGATTGGGGGGAGGGAAGGGAAGTAACAAAATGCTGAAAGAAGTTTAAATGGTGATGCATTGCAACAATGATATTCACAGGACACTATGGCAGAAATTAACTTTCCAACGGGGTGGGGGGATTGGAGGGAAGGGACAGAGGAAGATAAACACTGGAGTGGGTAATAATGTTTAATGAGAAATGTAACTTACTCATGTAAATGTAACCCCTCTATACAGCATCTTTATAATAAAATAGATTTTTAAAAATATAAAAATTAAATTTTTTCATAAAATCTCAAGCTGATACTAATGGAACTTCTGAGTTCGTATCAAAGAGTTTTTCAGGACTATCAAGAAGCTAGTACTAAGTACATATAACCACAATTAAGAGATAATGAGAAAAGTAGCGCTTTGTACTTTGTTAGATGAATAAAAGAAAATTTGTTTTTGTTTCTGTTAACATAGAATATGTGTTTGTTATCTGCACTGTTCCCAAGTCAGACTAATCTCTTGTCCTTAACTTTCTTTGGTATGTATAACTTGGACATGTAATCTGAGATATAAGTAGTATTCTTTGTTCAATTTGGAGGCACTCCTCCCTGGTCAAGAAGTTAGACTGGAAGACCCTTCACACTTGCTGTTGTTTCTCTCACACAGCTTAGGAGTTTGAGAAAATGACTGTAATTAAGTGCCTCTTACTAATAATAATTATTGGTAGAATCTGAAAACATGTTTGGGTAATAAAATAGACTAGAAAAAGGTTAAGTTTGCTATTTTATATCACTACATTTCTTTTCTTCTAAGTATAGAAGCCAGACTTACCCTAAGAGAAGAAGCAAAATGGCTTATAGAGCTCAGATCATTTCTTTCCACAGCAGATGACAGCAGCAGAAGATATACAGGTCCACAAGTGGCACAAGGAAGTGAGACTTTGATTTCTCCTTAAATCTTAGGGTCGAATGCTCAATGAGGAACCCTATGGACTGATGACAGCTTAAGGACGTAATATTTCCTGTGTTGTTCCATCTTAGGAAGCTGTCACCAGTCTCCCATCACACTGTAGGTGCCACGCCTGACTGGTGACCTTGGCTGTGTCCTGAGAAGGTCCAGAAAGGTTCTGTGATGTTCACTGGAGAGTTAGGATTATACTCTAACAGGACATACAGGAATGTGGTAATAAGGCCTGAGTCAGGGTTTTGTCAGATCTAGATGATTTGTAAAAGTCACTGCTGTCTTCTGGCTAAGAATGTGGATATATTATCAGGGTCCTGCACACAAATTTATCACAAGTGTTAGTTTGCACCATTTCCTTATGAAAGACAACAAAAGGTCATTAATGCCATCTGACATATTCTCATCAATATTTACTAGGTTAAAAGCTATATAAAATCAAGTTCATCATGAAGAAAAAAACAAGAAAAAAACCAAAAAATTTTTTCTGTACATATCATATGTGACAAAGTATTAAAAGTTAATGAAGCTGGGAAAGTTAAATGGATTTCTTTTTTACTATGGTTGCAACTGTCTTTTACATTTCAAGTACTTAACAAAAAGAATGTAAGCCAATCACGGCCAGTGGTACACACTTGTAACTCTAGCTGTGATCTGAGGAAAGTGGATTATAGCTAGACCAGGTTAGAAAAATCTGTGAAATTTTGATCTCCAATTAACCATTCAAAATCAAGAAGTGAAGGTTGGTTCAAGTGGTATACGGCTACCCTTGAGTTAAAAAACTAATGGTCAGCTCCCTGAGTTCAAGCTCCATTATACATACACACACACACACACACACACACACACACACACACACACACACACACAGTTACCCTTGAATAAAAAGCTAAAAGTCAACTCCCTGATTTCAAGCCCAAGTATTTACACACACACACACCAACACACAAACACATTTTATCTCAAAAATAGCCAGTGACCAGGAATCAGAAACAAGATGATATTTTTCTTTATTTTCTTTCATTTTTGTCATGTTTCTTCATTTATCTCTCTTTGAGAAGTTAAGGAGTCATATTAAAGTGAGACAAATGATGAGCATGTGCAACAGTTGTATTCAATTGGTATTACATTGAAAATGACCTATGCAACTTATTTGTGTGGAAGGATGGGAAAACTAAGAGATGAAAGGAAAGGGTAACATTCTCCAAAAAGAAATGCACTCTGGGAAGTAGAGCTGTGGCTCAATATGAGTGCCATTCTTCAGCAAAAGAGCTCAAAGGCAGGGCTCAGGCCCTTGGTTCAAGCCTGATTACTGACTGAAACAAAAACAACTACAAAAGAAATGTAGTCATTACCACACGTATGTAATTATCCCCTCTAAAACAAAATAATGATGATGATGATGATAATAATAATAATAATAATAATAATAATAATAAGAAGAAGAAGAAGAAGAAGAAGAAGAAGAAGAAGAAGAAGAAGAAGAAGAAGGAAGAGGAGGAGGAGGAAGAGGAGGAGGAGCAGGAGGAGGAGGAGGAGGAGGAAGAGGAGGAGGAGGACGACGAGGAGGAGGACGAGGAGGAGGAGCAGCAGGAGCAGGAGCAGGAGGACAGAAGGAGAAGTTAATAAAACCAAACCAGTGAGTGAAAAAAATTGAGAGAGCAAGGGAAGGGGTGACATTTCAAAAAAGAAATATATCCATACCTCACTTATATGACTATAAACTCTGTGTAACTCATCTTTGTAATAATAATACAAAAGAAAAAAAGACAGAAATATAGTGCTGGAGGCATAACTCAAATGGAAGATCCAACTAATATTTATGTGATACCAAGTTCAAAACCCATTATCAATTTCCCCTTCAAAAATGGCTCTTCTCATCATGTGTGCTTTGCCTAGCTTATGAACAGGGGTGCAAACAGTTAAAGAGAGAGAAAAGTAAGCTGTCAGGCACAGAACTGTGCTTTTAAGGAGAAGTACTTGCTAGAACACATGTTGACTAGAACACATGATGACTCCATGTTTTCTGAAATAAACAGACCTAGTTGAACTGGAATACAGGCTCCACTGTATATGAGATAGGGACTCAAAATTAACTAAACTCTCTGGATCTCAAAGTCTTCATAGTTAAAGTGAGCATAACAATACATACCTCACATTATGAGATATGGATGTCATCAAACCTGGAGTGGGTGTTATCTTAGGTGTGTGTGCAACACTCAAACACTGATGGAAGGAGTATAAACTGGTATGATGTTTACTATATTACTTAACAGTAATACAGCAACTATACAGCTCATGCCTGTTATCTTACAAAAGAGGCAGAGAAAATAGGATCAAGGTTCTAAGCCGGAGCAGGAAAATGGAGCAGACTCATTTCCATTGACCTCTAAAGAAGCTTGAGGTGGAGTTTGGTTCAAGTTGTAGAATGCTAGGGTTGAGCAAAAAGCTCAGGAACAGTGTGCAGGCCCTGAGTTCAAGCCCTAGGACCAGCACAAGCACAAGCACAAGCACACACACACACACACGCACTCACACACACCACACAAACACACACACAATTTTGTATGCTCCTATCACCCCACTTAACAATACTTTCCCACTTCCAAGCTCAAAAGTTGTTGTTGTTTTGTTTTGTCTTAAAAGGGACTTGCTGTGTAGCTCAGGCTGCTCTTAAGCTTACAATCCTCCTGGGTGCTGTGATTACAGGCATATCTACCATAATTGGCTTCACTCAGTAACTCTATAACATTTTTTTTTGCAAGAAATTCATTCATACTCATGAAGATATGTGACTTAAAGCTGTTCATATTAATATTCTACTGTACAAAATGTAAATAATATAGCTGGACATGGTAATATACTACCACATGGTAATGCCAGACACAATTAGGAGTTGAGGAAAGCCAGATTTACACTGCAGAACCTTGTCTCCAAGGAAAGGAAATCTATAAATATAAATCTACTATGAGACGTATAATATGTTAAATTTATATAATGGAAAAAAATTAATTATTGTTAATGGAAATAAAATCTTGGCAGAAATTTTAAATACATACATATGTATATATATTTAAATTTTGAGAAATAAAATTTAAAGTGGTATTATCTGCATTTTTCAGTCTGTAACCTACCCACTTACTGACACATTAATTTCTGTTTAGTCTTCACAAAACACTGTTCTCTCACATAAGTACAAAAAACGCAAAACAAAAAGTACAAAAAAGTGCATTATCATAAATGCAAATATAGTTTATTCCCTACCATAATAATTTGGAGAAAACATGCATTAAGTTAATGGCACTGAATACTGCTCAAGAAGGGGCGGCAAAGAGAATGTAGATTATGTCTGTGTGTTTGTGTGTGTGTGTGTGTGTGTGTGTGAGTTCCATGAGTAAATAATGGAGTCAGAAGTAGACTTAATATTCCTGTTTAGTCTTTTTGCGCAAAGCTGATACTCTACCACGAGAGCCACATCTCCACTTCTGGATTTTGGTTTCTCAATTGGAGAAATATCTCAGATTTTTCTGCATAGGCTGTTTTAAACCAGGATCCTCCGATTTTTCCTCTAAAGTAGCCAGGTTTTAAAATATGAGCCATAGTTGGACAGCAACTACATTAATATTTTTGCATGTTTGAATGAATTTTAGAGTAAGACATATGTTACTTTTGAGAATGTAGGAAAATAGTAATTAATATTTAAGAGATTTTAAAGCATACAAAGCTGAGAATAGAATTTAGCTGAGAATAGAATGGAATAAATCAAAATTACCTATGATAGATTTCAGTCTGTGCACAGAAATAATTGCACTGTTGGAGCCCAAGGCCATCAGATAGCTGAGCTCCAGCTGGCTGCTGTGCTCATGAGGCCAGCTAGTGCTATTCACAAGAATGTGATGTTGTTGGATGGCAGGGATCAGCTTCAAGTTCTGATCCTGAAATATTTCTATTGATCTAGAAGTGGAAACACACCAGGACAGAATGTGATTAAAATGCAGAATGCAAAATCCATTGAGTCCAAGGAAGACAGAATAACTCTTTCTATATCTGAAAGAGTATTGTCTCACCAAGAATCCTGAGCCAAATATGGTGGTCAATGTTTGTAATCTCTGAACTTGAGAGGATGATTTAGAAGTTAGCTTGAGACCAGCCTTTGTTTTAGGCCAACAGAAGGACACATAGTAAAATGCTATCTTAAAACAACAACAACAACAAAAGTCCCAATAACTGGGAATGTGGTTACTGGTAGAGTGCTGGCCTCCCATGCATGAAGCACTTGATTTGATTCCTCAGTATGACATAAGCAGAAAAATTGGAATTGGTACTGTGGCTCAATTGGTAGAGTGCTAGTCTGGATCAAAGAAGCTCAGGGAGAGGGCCCAGGCCCTAATTTCAAGCCCCAGCGCTGGCAAAATTAAACAACAACAAGAACCAAATGCAAAATGCTGTTTGTTGAAATAAATATGTTGAAGAATTGTTGATGCTCACAAGAAAATTTTGCTGTAGCCATTCATGATGAACTTTGTTAGGAAAAAGTAAAATAAATTAATGAAATATTATCTGGCATTAGACAAGACATAGTGAGATCTAAAAATGATTGCTGCCGATGGTGACTTGACACAACTAACATTACAGATACACTTTCTAGATTGTAATTTTTTAAGGATACAATCGTGGGGTTTTTTCTTTTTCAAAATAATTTTACTGCCTGGGGCCAGTGGCTCACACCTGTAATTCTAGCTACTAAAGACTCAAAGCCTGTCCATGGAGGAAAATCTGTGAGTCCCTTATCTCCAATTAAAGGTTCAGAAAATGTAAAGTGGCATTGTTGCTCAAGTGGTAGAATGCTAGACTTGAGCTGAAGAGCTGAGGGACAATGCCCAGACCCAGAGTTCAAACACCACAAATGACAAAAAATAATAATAGTAATAACATTAATTTTATTGTTACTATAAAGGTGTTATATATAAAGGCTACCATTTCATAAGTTTGTTTCTTTGCCCAAAGAACACATATGTATCTTCATTGCCAACCAGCAGGATTTGGCCATCTGCTTTCCAGCTGATCTCTGGGTGTAGAGGGAATGTGTAATACAAAGCAATACAAACCAGTTCTGACTATAAATAATTGTTTTCTGCACATCCTCAATACCAATGATGATAACATGAAATAAAAAATACCTTAGTTTAAAACATTCTTTAGACAAGTTAAAGAAATCCTGAGAAAAAGTATTTTAAGAATAATTTCAGAGGGGGGGGATTAAAAAAAAAAGAATAATTTCAGAGAGTTAAATCTCTGGGCTTAGGTTCTGTCTCTGAAATTTATTACTCAAGGCTAGTGCTTGCACTTTAAGCCACAGTGAAGCTTCCACTTATCTCATGGTTAATTGAACAGAAAAGTCTCACCAACTTTACTCTTCAACTTGGTTTTGAACTAGGATCTAGAGATCTCAGTCCTCTGAGTAGCTAAGATTATAAGCAACTGGCTAGAATAATTGCTTACCTGAGACAGAAGCCAGTTAGTATTAATTGTCAATCATGTTTAACTTTGTAAAATAAACTTTACTGAAATGCCTTACAGAAGAAATAAGGAAAAAAATGTGTCTGTGTGTTACAAAGTTCTTGCTAAAAGATATATATTTTACTTGTTTTTTTTCTTTCAAAATTTTGTGTTTTCCAGAATCATACCTTATCTTTCCTTGCTGTTTCTTTAGTTTATTTCATACATGCCCACAGCTTCTTCAACTATCATTTCTTTATGTGAAGAGCTGCACATATCTATTTTCAGTCCAAATTCCTTGTATGTATCTATCAACCACATATTCAACTGCCATAAAAACTAGTGAAACAATAATCACCTCTTTACATTATTGGATATTAATGTGTATGTAAAATTTAGGAAAACAAACAATAACATCAACAAATATAACTAGATTTTAATACTAATGTTAAACATAAATTAAATGTTGATTATTTTCTGAGCAATTTAATAAAAACATCAAGGAAAAGAAATCAACTATTTTGAGTGCTGATATTGTGGTTTAAACTCAGGATCTTACCTTCTCACTTAAGCTTTTTCCCTAATGAGTGTTGCTCTATACATGAAACGCAGCTCCCCTTCCAACTTTATTTTGGGGATTATATAGAGATAAGAATCTCATGGAATAAAAAATCAGTTGTGTCCCTATCTTGGGGTTCATTTTAATTAGCATCATCTTATATGGTCATATGGTACCATGTACTAGTTACTACAAGCAAAGGAAACTATGGGAACTACGTTTATTTGGGCCTGGCATATTTCACTTAATATAATTTTTTTCACATCTTTCCATTTCCTTACAAATGGGGCGATGCCATTTTTGATAGAGGCATAAAATTCCACTATACACACACACACACACACACACATACATATATATATACACATATATATACATATATATATATATATATATATATCACGTTTTCTCTTTTTTTATTGGGAAAATACTGTACAGAGGGTTTGCACTTAAATGGGCAATGTAATGAGTACATTTCTTATCAAGAATTGTTGTCTTCTCCTTTGTTTCCCCTTCCCATCCCTTTCCATCTCTCCTACCCCGCGTCCCCCCACCCCAAGCCAAAGTAGTAAAGTTCGTTTTTCGACATAATGTGTTGAACATCTCATTGTTGCAATGGGTCCACCTATATCCCTATTTAAACAATTTGGTTTTCCCTTCCCACCCACAAATTATACCAACATCAAATACAGTGAAAACAGGGGTTATACGGTGGGGAAGGGCTATAAAAATCAACAAAAAATCATCTTATAAATATGTTAGAAACAAGCAAAAGAAAGAAAAAAATGTTTGAAGCCTTATCTTGGGGTTCATTTCGCCTCAGATCAACTTATCTGACCTTTTCTACTTGTCTCAGACATATATTAGTTATTGCAAATAAGGGAAACCATGGGAAGTATGTTTTTGTGGGCCTGGCTTATTTCACTTAATATGATTTTTCCAAGTCTTTCCATTTCATAACAAATGGATCTATGTCATTCTTTCTGATGAGGCATAGGATTCCATTGGGTATATATACCACATTTTCTTGATCAGTTAATCTACTGAGGGGCCCCTAGGTTGGTTCCATATCTTAGCTATGGTAAATAATGCTGCAATAAACATCGTTGTGTTGGTAGCTTAGTATGGTTTTGTTTGTGATCATTTGGTAAATGCCCCAAAATGGGATTGCTGGGTCATAGGAGCTATAACCGGAGTCTTGGAAAAAATTATATTACATGAAGTAAGCCAGACCCAAAGAAACATAGGTCCTTTGTTTTCCTTATTTGAAATAACTAGTATATATCTGGGACAAGGATAAAAGTTCAAAAGCTATGTATATAAGACCAGATAAGATTATATGAAGTGAAATGAACCCCAAGATAGGGGTTTATAATCAACCATGTGATTTTTTTGTTTCTTTGTATGTTCCTCGCCCATGGTATAACCCCTGTTTTCACTGTATTTGATGTCGGTGCCCCGCATCTTGTATACACATTTCTCTAGCTTGGGGAGGAGAAGGGAAAAAACAAAATGTTTAAATAGGGATACAGGCTGAACCATTGTAACAATGACATGCATAAGAGACTATGTTGAGAAAAGAAATTTACAATTTAGGCAGGGAAGCAGGAAAGAGGGGAGAGGCGGAGTGAAGTTGTGTAGGTGGGAGGGAAGGGCGGGGGTAGGGAAATACAGAGGAATAGGTAACACTGCTTGATAGAAAATGATCTCATTGCAATGCTCAAGTAACTATAACCCCTCTATACAATATTTTTACAATACAAACTTCTTCAAAAAAAAAAAGAAGTTGTCATGTACACCAAGTATAGTAGCCCACTTCTGAAATCCCAGCTGATTGGGAAGAAGAAATGACAAGGATCATGGTCTGAGGCAAGACCACAAAAATAACTGCCAAGACAGCCATCTCCCATCTCAACAAATGAGCTGGCCATCGTGACTCACATCTGAAATCCTAGCTAATTATGTGGGAGGCATAGGTAACAAAGTCTCAGTCAATCTAAGTTCACACCTGTGCAAAAAGTTCAAGATCTCAAGCAAATAATATGGACTAGAAGTATGGCAACAGTGGTCGAGCTGCTTGGTGCTATACAACAAAAGTCCTGTCTAGCAAGCAGAGAACTCCTGGATAGAACCCTAGTAATACTCCTCTCTCCCACCTAAAAGCCTAAATAAGTTTCTCCTATTTGAACATCTAATTTCCAGGCCACTGACAGTTCAGAGATGGTGATATTCTCTTTAAAATTAGGTGTTCTAAAGAGACAAAGTTATTTAGGCTTTGAAAGAATTTAAAAGGAAGGAAAATGCATGCGAGTTTTGTTAGCTCCGTAATTCTTGAAAATATAAAATGCATATATACATGTATGTATGTATATACATATATGTAAATATATGTACAAGTAGTTCATCTCTTTTCTGTGTAGCAAATGGTACAAATGAATCTGCACAATCACTACTCAAAGGCATGAATAGACAAAGAGAAGGAGCAAAGAACTCATATTCAGGAATCTATGGCTAGCCAATAACCCTGAAAATCTTTACATCAGTTTGCATGTGTCAGTTACTGCAGTACAAGGACAGTAAATGCTTAGGAGTAGAGTTGATGGATAATATGGAAGTGGGTAGTCAAAAGAGAGGTGAAGGGAGAAAAGGTAGAATGACCAAGAGGAATTGGAGGAAGTGCAGAGAGGAATCCAGTACATTTCCTACAAAATTATGAAGAGTGAAGGAAGATATTCATAGAGGAGGGATGGATGAGAATGTTGAAAGGCTTGGCATTGATCAAAGTATACTGTATGCATTAACTGATTTATTTAATGATAACTCATTATTTAATGATAACTCAAAATAATGATTAAAAATCATGTCCCTAAAATGTTATGCAATTAGAAGCAAAGCATGAGAATGTGTCAGATCATCTCTAATGTCCATAAATCTTTTTTTATTAGGATGAGTTTTAGAACAACAGTAATGTTGTTCTAATGCCTATCATCTGAAGAAAATTTAATGATTTCCTGCTATTTAAAATAATCATTTTGGGAGCTATGGCTCAAGTGGCATTGTCTACCTCGTGAGCAAAGCTCTCAGATATTGAATTCAAGTCTTGATCTCAAACATAAGTAAAAACAATCAATAAAATCAAGCACTTTCCTGGGCACTGGTAGCTCATGCCTTTAATTCTAACTTTAATCAGAAGGCAGAGGTCTGGGGATCTCAGTTCAGTATCAGCTTGGATAGGAAAGTCTGTGTGATTCTTGTCTCAAATTCACTGCCAAAGAAAGCTGGAAGTGGATTCGTGGCTTGTAGCCTACAGCATAAAGCTCAGGGACAGAACTCAAGCCTGGAGTTAAAGCCTTAGAATAGTGCATATATATACACAAATGAAGTAAGTCACTCAAGTTCTCAACTTCCATTTCCCTAATCTTAACTCTAATCCTGGTCAAAACCCTAAGAGTAACCTTGATGATAATAGTAACCCAATCCTAAAATTAATGAAAATTACTCGAGTTTAGATACATACTTACAGATACCCATTGTCTTTGAAATGATTTGCAATTTTCTCCAAATCCTACAGATTCCCTAACTTGGACCCTGAAATCTATCTTGTTCCCTATTAGGAATCATTAACCTCAAATCCTCATATCATGAAAAATACCATAGTTTTCATTGATCTCAACTTTTACTGAACTCCTGTATATCCAAAAAGAAGCTGCAGGTTTACTTAAAATCTACTCTACTTCCAAACCCTAACTATATATCTAATCCTTACTAGAAACCTAACTCTAAATTTAACCCTATTGAACCCTGAATAGGAAAATTAGGGAAACTAGTTTTTGTTAAATTTCTCGCTTACATTACTTGAAGGTGTTAGTAGAAATTCAGTTTTACCTTAAAGCTTACTCTTCCCTAACCCTAAGCCTAAACTGAATTAGGAAAGTAAACCTAAACCTAGAACTAATGGCCTTTGGAGTCTAAAAGCCACACAAATACATTAGTTTTTATTCATCCTAACTTCAATTCAACTCATCTTTCTAAAAATAGCTTGTAGTTTCACTCATTATCTTGTCTTTATTGTAACCCTAACCCTAACTGGAATATTGATGTTAACCCTCACCCTAATCATACTCTAATCTTAATATTATTAGCAGTTTTCTATTTCACATTCATCCTAATTCTTACTCTACTTGTGATTCAAAGATTTACTTTCAGTTTGACCCTAATTTTTCCATTTTCCTAATGCTTACTCTAAGCCTAGTTGGAACTAAAACCTAACTTTCACCCTAATGATAATCCAATTCTAATGTTTAAGAAAAACACTCTAGTTTTTAATCATTCTAATGAATACTCTAGTTTTCACTCTGGAAATGAGTTTGTTTGCTCTAATTCCCACGAATTTTCTGAGTCTACCTCTAAAGTTATCTTGTTCCCTAACATAAGCCATTATATTACTTGTCCTCAAATTCTCTTACCAGGAAAAATACTGTAGTTTCCATTGATTCTACCTTTTCTTGAACCACTGTATCTGAAAACAGTTTCAGAATTACTTACCATCAAGTCCATTACTTAACGCTAACTCTCAACCTAAACCTGGCTGGAAAACTCTCATTAATCACTACAAGAATGATCACTGAGAAATAAATATAATGATAATGTTCTAGTTACTATTCAGCCTTGCATATTTGCTTCTACTTGTTAGTGAACACAATTTTATACTAAAAGCTTTCTTATATATAAATACAATCAGAAGAAATTACTGACCCTAATCTTAATCCAAATTATATGACAATACTAACACTAACACGAGTACACTAGTTTTCACTCATCCTTCCAAACATAGGTTTCATTTTTTTCCAATATCTTAGTCATTTTCTAACCCTAAAGTTAATCTTTCTTAACTGGAACATTGAGAATAACCATCAGCCTTATTGTAAGTAGATTCTAATATTAATAGCAATACTCTAGTTTGCATTCATTTTAATTCTTACCAGGCTCATATTAAAATTTACCTTCAATTTGACCCTCATTTTTTTCTCCTTCACTCTAAGCCTAACCATGGCTGGAATCCTAACCATAACCTTGACACTAATCGTATCCCAATTCTAAAATTTATGAAAAATGCTCATTTTGTGCAATCCTAACTGAATTTCCACTGGTAATCCTTGAAATAAATTGCAGGTTTTCTGTAAACCCTAAAGATTTTTTCACTCAACTCTGAATGTATTTTGTTCCATAACAGGAATCATTATACCCATTGATCTCAAATCCTGATACTATGAAATACATTGTACTTCCATTATCCTAGCTTTTCGTGAATTCCTAGAACATAAAAAAAGGTTCAGCTTTACTTAATATTTAATTCTTTTTTTTTTCTTTTTGTCAGTCATGGGGCTTGCACTCTGGGCAAGGGCATGATCCCTGAGTTCTTTAGCTCAAGGTGTGCGTTTAACCAATTGAGCCACAGCACCGCTTTTGTGTTTTATGGTGGTTAATTTGAGATAAAAGTCTCATGTACTTTCCTGCCTGGGCTACCTTTGAACTGAGATCCTCAGGAAACAGCTTCCTGAGTAGCTAGGATAATAGGCGCGAGCCACTAGTTTAACCCATTTCTTGACTGTATCCTCATCCCCGGTTAACCAGAAACCTAATGCAAATCACATTCTGATTTAACACCAAATGGTTATTGTAAGGAAAATTGTCTAGATTCTATTCAATCGCACATTTTTTTTGGCTTCTACTTCTTATTGGAAAACTAAAATTTACCTTAAAGCTTATCCTTCCCTAACCCTAACCAGAACAAAAAAGTATCTCACACTTTAAACCAAATTGTATCTGAATGTTTAAAGTAACACAGACTGGTTTTCATTCATTCTTCTTAAAATATGTGGCAGTTTTACACAATGTATTACATGTTTTTTTCATCCTAACTCCACTCTCACTGGCACACCTTGCCTAATCCTAAGCCTACATAAAACCGAATCATCATGTTAATAGCAAGCCACTTTTTTCATATTTATCCTAACGCTTGCTTAGCGTGTAGGTCTAAATTTTATTTGCATTTTGAACATAAAATGTTAAGTGTTTTTCTATTTCCTGTCAGGTTTTATTGTTCATTATTTTTTTTTAAATTTTATTTTGTTGAAAAGATGCTTTAAAGAGGGATATGTTACATGTGTAAGGTAAGGAGTATGTTTCTTGTTGAGCATTGTTACCCATTTCTTTCTTGTTCTGCCACTATCCCATCCCTCCCCACATCCCTTACCCCTCCCTTCTCATGGTGTAAACTTCATTTTCAACATAGTGAATGTGAGTATCATTGTTGCAATGGGTCATCCTGTGATGAACCTAAATTTTCTATTTCTCTAATCCTAATTCTAATTTTGTCTGGGATCTTAACCCTAACCCAAATAATAATGATAGCTCAATTCAAAAGTTAACGAAAATATTCAGGTTTTTATTCATCCTATTAATTTACTGTACATCTTGAATTAATTTGCAGTTCAACTTAAATCTTCCAAATTAGTTTATATGCGCATGTATAAGGATGTAATTTTATGTGAAAAACAGAAGATCTTTGGAGGAAGGAGTAATGAGAAGGAAATAGAGGGAGTATAATCAAATATGTTAAATATATTATGGAATTGTCACTTCTGACAATTAATATCCATTAACAAAATCACTAAAAATTAATAAAGAACACACAGCCTTCTAGTGTTCTTTAAGAGAGCCATGATCTGTCTTCTGAAAAAAAAAAACTCGTGTTAGATAAACTTTGTCCATGCATAATTTATATTGTTGGCCAATTATTTAACTTAATGAATATAAATTTATCGAATAAGATTCCATGACAAAAAATATAAAACAGTTACTTAGCAATTGTTTGAGAAAAAGTTATTGTCATGAGTTTTAGGAAATGGAATTGCTATTTCCCCACAAAGCAATGAATTAGGTTTACTAATCTAGTATTTGTAGTAAGTTTAGAGAACCTAATTGGCATGAAAAACAACTAACTGTACATTTTGTTTCTTGAATGAGTGATATTTTAAACATTGTCTTTTATTCAAATAAATACTTAAGTTTTCATTTCAAAATAAGTGCAATTTTATCTCCTTTCAGAACAAATACTTACCCTGCAATTAAATGTACTAGCATATTTAGGTATTTAAAAGCTAAATTTTCTATGTTTTATATGTAACTCTACATATTCAGAATGACATGATTTTTTTTATTCATAAATATTTAACCTCAGATTTTTGCTTCATCAATATAAATTGTCTCATGAGGTTGTAGTGAAGGCTCCAGTAACCAGAGAGGTCAAAACCATTTACTGAATTCTAAATTTTAAATCAAATCATTTTTAAGCTTTGATAATATCATTTATTGTCTCTTCAGAGCAATTAAGCTAAAACAAATACTACTTTTTAAACATTTCCCTCACATTGTTAAGAATATTAACATAGGTCAAAAAGAGACTAATTATTTCAGACTCATCATATTTGTGTGAAGAATGTAGAGAGTAGAAGGTCCTTATACTCAATAAATAGTTTTGGTAAAATTAAATCATATATCTGGATTTCTAATTTGGAGGTTAATCACATGGAAACAAGAAAATAATAAAAAAATTACTTTGGGATCAACAGAAAAAGATATTTGTGCATGTAACCACAGTTGCTTTATTAGTTTGTAGTTGAACACTGGACTTCGATTTATATCTTGGCTGTTGTGAATAATGTGAATAACAATGAACTACAGATATATTTATGAGTTACCCAGAGAGAAATAATCACACGATTGGTGGGTCAGATGATATTTCAACTTTGGATTTCTTTAGAAAAGTGCATACTACTTTCTACAACGAGAACACTAACATGTATTTTGACCAAGAGTGTAGAAAATTTCCTTTTCTCCACAGTGTCGCCAGCCAACATTATTACCTTTTGAGTTTTTTTAAAGGGCAGGTTTTTACTGTGCACAGTATCCCAGACTGGCCTTAGGCTAAAATCCTTTTACTCCAACCTCCAATCACTTGGAATTACCAGCCTTTGCCACCACACCTGGTTCCTTGGATATTTTTGATAAGAGTTATAATAGTTAAGAAGTAGTATCATAGTAATTTTGAATTGCATTTCTCTAATGACTTCTGCTCACAAAGCATTAAGCAAGCATAAAAGTTGTATTAAATACAAATTTGTAAATCCACAGGCGATTTTCAGGGCTTTTTGGAAAACATGTCTATTCAGAACTTTTGTCCATTTTTAATCAAGTTTCTTGTTAATCTCATCTTTAATCTCTTTATAGAAAATCTATAATTAATTCAAGGTAGTAGAAAGGAAAAAATTAAGCAGCTCCTAACATTTTTAAATTTTTAATAAAGTGATATTGCTTTAATCATTTTCTGTTAATGCTTGAGACTATATAACTCAATTTAGAAGGCTATATATATTTTATTTATTTTACTTTGATTGTTCTTTCCAAAGCCTACATGACTGATTTCACTTGGTTTCTTTCAGTCTCATGTAGTTCAGATTTCAACCTGAAGAATAAACGGAAGGAAGCAAACAAAAATATAGTTCCCCTCATCTGATGATGCCTCTACAAGAATGAGGAAAGTGTTCATCCTTCTAAGGACCTATGATAGAATATCAAAAAGAAAATTTATTCTTCTAGGTCTTCCTTATCTTTGCGATGTAACTTAAATGATGTAAAACACAATATACTGTTCAGATACTTTTATGTTTTATCAGTTTTGCACATTTTCATATGGATTTTACCTCAGTCTACAACATTCCTTCATCGTTCTGTCCCTGATATTTTTACACTATGACTACATAAGATTACCTGTTTGATTTACAGCATGAGAAGTTATCCACCTTTCTTCCTTGGAAGCAGAGCATGGCCAATAGATATTACTTCTGGTTGCTCACACTACATGTAATGGTTTCTGTACTACTTATCACATTCTATTTAGTATTTAAAAAAGAATGCTGGCTAAACTCAAAGCTCATTCATAGGTTTATGTTAAGTGTTTCACAAGTTTTATTTTCTTAATTCTTAAGATAACATTTGCTATAATGCTAATGTTATTACCAGTTTAGTGTTAGGAAAAATTGTAGTAAAAGACAGTAAGTGCATGGCCCAAAGACACACACAGTGAGGAAGGAAATGAGTCAAATTTTCCAAAAGTCTTTCAGCAATACCAAAAGTGGGTAAAATCTCTCCATTCTCTTACACTCTCAGTTCAATATTCATATTGTCCAAGAAATAATAGCATAGCAAATATTGCCCATAGTGATTGTTTTTTGTCACATTTTGTCTTCAACACAGACTGTGTTGGTGAAATTTGGTTATCATGCACAGAGCTGAGCTTACAAATTGAAGTCGGAAGACAGCCAAATTTCTTCTGTCCCACAGTTCCAGTTTCTTTTTTAAAAAGTACTAAAATTTTTAAATATCATCACTTACTATCTTTTAATCTCCAAACGAATTAAATTGGCATATAATCACTCCAAAAGTCTTTCAAATTAGGTGATGATAAAACAGGATCCCATGAAATAAAATTTCTTTTATTTTTAAAATTATTCTAAAAGCCTTGTGCTGGCTGGTCACCCTTATAATCCTATCTACTCTGAATATTTGCTCAGGAGACTGAGATCTGTGGATAACACTTGGGAGCCAATCAAGCCCCCCCCCAAAAAAAAAAAACTTCAATGAATTATTTTTCAAAATATTTAATTAACTAGCAAAGAGCCAGGAATTGAGATGTAGCTTATATAGTAGCTCACCAATCTAGATAGGAAAGGCCTAGCAAGACCTTGAATCCCTGATTTTAAACTCTGAGCACACCAATATACATACATGGCGTGTGTTCGCATGCATGCGCGTGTTTGCTTGCGCGCTGCTGCACTCACACACACAAATTTATTCAAATCACCTTCATCTCAGTGTTCTGCATTAATTTCTTTGTTAACGATATTATATGGGTAAAATAGAGGAAATAAACTCTTCCATCTCAGAAAATTTTTGTGTTTTTATTCTAATAATACTGTGCAGAAGGGTCAGATTTACATGAAAAAGGAGACTATTACATTTCCTAACAAGCATTGTTACCTCCTCCTTTATATTTTCCCTACAATCCCTTCCCTCCCACCTCCACAAGTACACTCCCCTCCCCCTTCCTTCCTCTGCCTAAATTGTAAAGTTCATTTTGCAACATAGTGTCTTGTGCATCGCATTGTTACAATGGGTCAACCTGTATCACTATTTGAGCATATTTTTCCCTTCCCCTCCCTAAATTAGAGAAGCATACATACAAGATGTAAGTGCACCAACTTCAAATACAGAGAAAACATGGGTTATGACGTGGGGAGAAACATACAAAGAAAAAAAAATGACATCACACATTATAAGTATGTTAGAAACAGTAGCGAGAAACAAAAAACAACTTGTGTCCCTATCTTGGGGTTCAATTTCTTTAACATCATCTTATCTGGTTATATGCACATATCTTTTGAACTTTTCTGCTTATCCCAGACATATATTTGTTATTGAAAATAAGGGAAATCATGGGACCTATGATTCTTTAGACTTGGCTTACTTCACTCAATAAATTTTTTTCCAAGTCTTTCTATTTCCTAAGAAATTGGGCAATGTCATTCTTTCTGATGGAGGCATAGAATTCCATTTTGTATATATACCACATTTTCTTGATCCATTCATCTAATGAGGTCATCTGAGTTGGTTCCATATCTTAGCTGTCGTAAATAATGTTACAATAACCATAGTAGTGCTGGTAGTTTTAGTATGGTCTTGTTTATGATCATTTAGGTAAATCCCCAAAAGTGGGATTACTGTGTCATAGAGGAGTTTTATGTGGAGTCTTTTGAGAAACCTCCATACTGCTTTCCAAAGTAGTTGAACAAGTTTACACTCCCACCAAGAATGCAGTACTATTCCCTGTGGCCACATACCTTTCAACATCTGTTGTTGTAAAAATATGAGCTCCATGGATTTGCATGTCATCCTTGTGCAGAGGGCATGCTAATCTTCTCTGTATCGTTCCAATGTTAGTGTATGTGATGCTAACTTGAGCACAGAACATTTTTTATATATAAAGTATAATTTTTATTGATTTTATTAAACTACACAATTCAACAGAAAGTAAGTTCAAAAGAATTGTGAAATTTTAGAATCATGTATTTCTTTATAAGCACACATTGAAGAATAAAATCAAGATAGACATGCCAAAAACAAAATAATTCCAGAAATTTGTAGTTCAAGAGATGTGTAAGAGGAGGAATTCAATTATTCTATACAAGGAACCTGTCAAAATGAACATTGCAGCAAGTGTTAAGGCTTGTTAAAAGTTTTAAATATGCTTAATTTTGGGATTTTGCTTATATATGCCAAAAATAGGACTCTTTGGCAGGTATAAAACTTTTCTGCAAAGTATTTAAGATTTACGGTAGCAGACATTATGTACTAAGTATGTACATTTCAGATTTTAAGGAAACTTTATTAATGAGAATTTGCAAAGTCTTTGTGTAAAGAAGCAGAGTGAAGAATTAAGACTTTAACTACACAGTTTCTGTTAATACTTTAGGGATTCCTTACTTTATTTGTTAGCAAGGAATAAATGATGATATAAGCCATAATGTACACATGTATGCTACTATTTACACACATATACATACACATGTATACATGCACACATGGAGAAAGACACATAATTACAGCCAACAAAAGTTTCACCAGTTTTTGAATATGCCTTAAACTGAATACTTGGAACAATATATATTGAAGATGTATTTGTCTCTAAGAGTTCTTTTACCACTCCTCTTATCTCTGAAAACTGGTAGTTTTAGAGAGATTTGACTTACAAAATGCAGTACAAGGGATAGCAAGTCACTTGGAAATCTCAATAAGTATAAGTCATATGGTGTCTCCCTGCTCCTCACAGAATGCTTACTTTTATAAACACTCTCAACAACCAAAGTAGCAGGAGAATACCCTGCTAAAGAGTAAAGTTAAAAGGCTTTAAATGGCATCCTTACTTGAGCTCTTTTTCCAACAGGCAAGCATGAATTCCTAGGCAGATGACTGAGTCCTCAGGAAACTGGACTCTACATATACATTTAACTAACCCATGTGAAAATTCCTATGTGAGAAATGCTGACTGAGGTCTTGGTGATTTCCTGGCCAAGAAAATAAGAAAAAAAAAGAATTATTTTTAATGTTTTCAAGTTTGAGAATAATTTGTAGCCTGTCAATAAATGTGTAGAACACAATTATACAAACTGACAAAAAAATGATGGCATTTCATTTATGTGCTCCTGGACTTGGCCAGTAATTTTAGATGTGTCTACACAAATAGAATCAGCATAAATCAATCCAGCATTTCTTCATTTAAGATATAAGGAAAGGATACTGATTGACCCATTGTAACAATGAGATATACAAGACTCTCTATCAGAGGATGGGTGAAGTGGGGAGGTGGGGACGTGTGAAGGGAAGAGATGGTAGGGGAAAAACAAAGGAGGGGGTAACAATGCTCAATAAGAAATGTATTCATTACCTTACTTATGTAATTGGAACCCCTCTGTACAGTATTTATAATAAAAATATATATTAAAAAGATACAAGGAGAACTTCTGTACTTATATGAAGATGTATTTGTCACTCAATATAAGTAAGGTATAGGTTTTAGGACCACAGGCTTATTACTTTGGATACTCAAAATCTCTACATGAACACAGTATATTATTTATATTAGAATCTGCCCACAATCTAATGCAGTATAATTGCTATGAGAATTTTTACTACATTCTATATTTGTAATGAAAACTAGAAGTATATGCACTATCAACTGATAGAAATTTTTTCAGATAAATTTTGTATGCAGTTTGTGGATGGAATTTGGAGAGCAATTTTGAAAAGCACAAATTTCATCAAAAAGACCAGTCTGCAAATTGTAAAAAAGAGCTAATACAGCATCATTGAATAGTATGGAACTTCAAGGAGAAGTACTTGAATTGAGATAATATCAGAAAGTGTAACAACCCAAGGAATTTTTGGAAATGCAGCTACTAGATTTCTCATGTAGAGCTTTCATAACAGTTTGTGAAGCACAAATCAGAACCTCACTGAAGTGTAGATGGTTTTCCCTCAACTTTCTGTCATGATCAGTCATTATCAATCAACATATAGCTAATCTTGAATAATCCTCTAATAAAATGTTGGTGGAGTGTTTATATGGAGAAAATCTCAGAAGGCTAACTTTTTCCAATTAGGACAGTCTGTATTCTATGATTCATCCAAGAGAAAACTAGGTAAGCATCCATTTACAACCTTCTGAATAATTCTGATTCTGCACACATTACTTATCTATCCATACATGTGCCCAAATGAAAATATTTTAAAATAATTTATCATTAAAAATTTAAATTTAGGGTTCCGGGAAGATAGCAGAGGAGAAGCTGGAAGCTAAGCAAGCTCTCACATAGAAAGCAGTTTAAGTGCTCCAGTGAACAGTCCTAAGCCAGAGAATCACACCAAGTGTGCCATCACAGTACTAAGAGTTAGGCCAAAGAGGGAAAATCCAGGCAAGGAGACAAATCTGAGCACTTGCCAGCAGCCATGGTTGCAGCTGTGGCGGGTATGGTGGCAGCCGTAGCCGCCATAGCTGCAACACAGAGAGTCTAGGACAAAGGCAGCAGATGCAGCAGGAGAGAGGATTCTACTAAACACCAGCAAGAACTAACAAGGAGCAGACATCATTCTTCAGATCACAGACCAGAGATGACCCAGGAACCAGACTCCTGTGTGAGTAGAAGCCTGACTTCCTCTCTCCTTCTAAGGGAGCAGAGAAGGGAAGGCTACCCCTCCCTGCCCACTACCGGAGATCTCCATCTTTGATACTGGCAAAGGCCTGGCTGATCAGCTAGCTCCAACTCAGTCCTTGGATGAAAACAAAAAGTCATTTAGCAGGTCACAGGAACCTAACCTGACCTGCCAGGTTCAGCTCCACCCAGGGAAAATTCACCCAGCCCAAGAGTGGCTTTCTTCACTAGGTAAACAGAGCCAGAGGCTGCCCCTCCCTACAACAGCCGAGACAATCAATTGAAATTCAGTGACAATAAACCCTGAGAATGGCTCCTGGCTGGGATCTGTGACTGCCTCAGAAGCTAGCCCCTCAGGGAAACGCTACTGTTTGCTGAAAGGCCTCAACTCTGCCCAGAACCTAGCCCCATCACAGCATTTCCAAACTAAAAGAAACAGCCATCACCCTCTTTTGTGATACTCAAAGCAGATCTCCCTCCCATTGAACTAGCCTGGGAGGAGGATGACAAAATCCTGGGTAAAGCAAAGCATTTTTTTGCCTGCTCAAACAAACTGACTTAAAAAACAACCAAGCTACAGGAAAAACAAACACCACAAGCAGACCAGAGACTCCAACAAGAGACTGGTTATGGACACAAGGGAGGTACAGGATCTTCCCATCACACCCCAAAAAAGCAAAGAACTCTTTTTTGGTACCTTTTATTAAAATTTTTAACATTTTTAATTTAAAAAATTGTTTTCTATTAACTTTTTTTCTTCCTCTTATAATTTTTATTTTAGGTTTATATGTGTGTGTGTGCTTTTTTCACTTTTGTTTAGCTCTACTGACCTTCTTATCCTTTTTTCCTTTCTTTCTCATTCTTTTCACTTTTTCTTCTCTTTCGTTCTTTTTTTGCGTGATTTAATCTCTGTTCTGCTCATTCTCAGATATACCTGTATTCGATTATTAGACCTTATAACCCATTATATACACACTTAATCCAGAAATTTATTACTGAATTCAAAACCTCTTAGACTTAAATTCCTTAATAGCCGTACTACCTGTATATACCTATATAAAATTTTAAGCATTTTTATTTTTTAATTTTTCATGTCTCCTTTCTATTCCTCCATTTCTCTTATCCTATTCCCATCCTAATCTGAATATTACGTTTTTAATTTGCTTAATTTTTAAGTGTTCCATTTTTTAATTTTTGTTTTACTATTTTTCCTTGTCTTTTTTTTCTCTTTCTTTTTTCCCCGGTCTCTACTATCATTCTATCCAACCTATTTCCTGCTTTGAGATTAGGACTTAGTTAGCTCTCCCTCTACCTTTCCAGAACCCTCTATTCCTATTTATACCCACATCTCTCGCTAAACCTCATAACTTCTGATTTGCCAAATTCTTCTCTGCAGTTTGTAGCTTATTAATACATAGTTGTTTGATGTTGAAAAATATATCTGTTGAATTAGATTATATCTGCAGGCTTTTGACTTTGCAATTACATACTTTGTTGATGCTTGCCTTAAGATAGTTTTCTAGCACAAAAGTGGTGTTACTCTCATCCCAAATGGACAGAATAAGCAGGAAAAACACAAGAAAAATGGCAAGTCCGGGTATCTCAACTTCCACTCATGATAATCAGTGGACAGAACAGATAATGAATAATCCAGAGGAGAGTTCCCAAAAAGCTCTACAAACACTAATGGTAAACATGGTAAATAAAAAGATTGAAAACCTGCAAAGGACTCTGTGTGAGCATGATAGGGAGAGAGAGGAGGCAAACCAAAGATCAAAACAGGAAGCTCATTGGTGTGAGGAAGCTACTCAAAGATAGATAAAGAAATTGTATGAGCAGCTTCAGAACACTCAAAGAGAAATAAAGGAATTGTGTGAGCAGGCTGAGATCAGGCAAAGAGAACCACAGGAATTGCATGAATGTGAAGAAGCTAATCAAAGAGTAATACAGGAAATGAGAGAGCAGGATGAGAATAGACAAAAATCACTAGAGGCATTCATGGAATCCATAAAGAGAGAGCTGAAAGACATCATGGAGTCCACAAAGGGAATGCTGAATGGATGCCAACAGAAGGAATGGGAGTCCAAGGAAACCATAACCAATCAAATAAGTGATTTGAGAATAAACACTGATCACCAAATTAAGGAAATAAAAAATTTCGTATAAGATCTAAAACAAAGATCCAACAAAGAATTTGAAGCCACAAACAGTGACCAAGTAGAAGGAAAAGAAAAAAAAAGTAGAAAGTGTGGATAGTAGGATGGACCATGCAGAAAAATCCTGAGGAAAGAAGACAGCCTAGATATTATAAAGAACATACAACCATCCATGACAAATCCAAGAAATAGGATAGATCTATTCAACACTCAACCCTTGGAAGACACCATTAGAAGGCCTAATCTGAGGATAATGGGTGTAGAAGAGCACCTAGAGAAAGAAGTCAATAGTCTAGGAAATTTGTTTAACAGGATCCTAGTAGAAAACTTCCAAAACATGCAAAAAGATAGGCCTATTCAGATACAAGAAGCTTTTAGAACTCCCAATAGACCAGACCAGAACAGGACATCCCATTGTCACATTATAATATGCACAGGATCAATTCACACCAAGGAAAAGATCCCTAAAGTTGTCATGGAGAAAAGATCAATCACCTATAAAGGGAAACCAATTAGAATCACCTCAGATTTCTCAGCAGAGAAAATCAAAGCAAGAAGAGCCTAGAATGATGTAAGCCATGCCCTAAAGACAAACAACTATCAACCAAGAATACTTTATGCAGCTATACTCTCCTTAATATTTGGAGGTCAAATAAAACACTTCCATAGCAAAGAAAAATTGAAACAATATATCTCCACCAAACCAGCCCTACAAAAGAATCTTAAAGATGTCCTACACAGTGAAAACCAACAAGACCACAATAAAGGCCAAGAAACAGAACCCAAACTGAGAATCCAAGAACCATAGAAAGAACACAGTTGCCTCAGCCACGAAGAAGTTGGATAAAATGGCAGGAACTCACAAATACATCTCAGTTCTATCTCTCAACATTAACGGACTTAACTCACCAATTAAGTGACAAAGTCTGTCTACTTGGATTAAAAAGCAAGATCCTTCTATCTGCTGCCTTCAGAAGTCACATCTTGCCCACAAAAACAAACACATTTTCAATTTTAAAGTCTGGAACAAAATCTACCAAGCAAATGGCCCCCATAATCAGGAAGGAATTGCAATCCTAATATCCGATAAAATAGACTTTTAATATTAGTGAAAAGGTCGGTGCATAGTAATTAAGGGATCACTCAGGAGGATATTACAATTCTAAATATCTATTTGCCAATAAACGGAGCACCCAAATTTATCCAAGAAACACTACTTTCCCTCAAATCCCACATAAATCCAAAGACATTAATTGTTGAGGACTTTAACACACAACTTTCCCCACTAGATAGAAGAACTTCGCAGAAACTCAACAGAGAAACCTCAGATATAAACAACTGTATAGACCAAATAGATTTAACAGACATCTACTGAATATCTCACACAGCAGCTTTAGACAATACGTTTTTCTCAGTAGCACATGGAACATTTTCCAAAATAGACCACATTTTAGTCCACAAAGCAAACTTGTCCAAATTCAGAAACATTGAAGTTTTACCTTGCATTCCCTCAGACCACAAGGGGATAAAATTAGAACTCAACACCAAAAGCCACCAAAGAAAGTCATGTAACACACGGATCCTGAAAAACACACTGCTGAATCACGAGTGGGTTATGGGAGAGATTAGAAAGAAAATTCAAATGTTCATGATATTCAACAAAAATGAACACACCAAGTACTAGCTCCTCCGGGACACAACAAACGCAGTATTCAGAGGCAAGTTTATAGCTCTACACAAACAAATTGGAGAGATCTGAACCAATTTAATGAGACATCTGAGCCTCCTTGAAAAAGAGCAGTAAGATAAACACAATCCAGTAGATGGAAATAAATAATTAAAATTAAATCAGAATTAAATGAAGTGGAATGTAAAAAAAATAGAAAAAAAACAGAGTTGATTTTTCGAAAGAAATAACAAAATTAACAGACCCTTAGCAAATCTTATCAGAAAAAGAAGAGAACACACCCAAATAAACTCAGAGATGAGAATGGAAGCATCATCACAGAAACAACTAAGATTCAGAACATTATAAGGGAATACTTCTCAAAACTTTATGCTAATGAGTTTGAGAACATGGCAGAAATGGACCTTATCCTAGCAAATACTGACATGCCCAAACTAAGCCAAGATGAGTCAAACTATATTAAAAGGCCTGTATCAAGCATTGAAATAGAAACAACAATAAGAGACCTCCCATCTAAGAAAATCCCAGGACCAAATGGGTTTACAGCGGAATTCTATAAGGCCTTCAAAGCAGACATCACACCAATACTCCTCGAAATCTTCAATGAAACTGAAAGAAAAAGTTCACTACTGAACTCATTCTATGAGGCCCTCATAACACACATCCCAAAACCAGGAAGGGACTCATCAAAGAAAGAGAACTATAGACCCATTTCTCTGATGAACACTGATGCAAAGTTTCTCAACAAAATTTTGGCCAATCGACTTCAACAATTCATAAAAAAAATCACATACCACGATAAAACAGGATTCATTTCAGGGATGCAAAACTAGTTTAATATACTCAAATCAATTAATATAATTCATCACATCAACAGCAGCAAGGATAAGAACCACATGGTTATCTCAATAGATGCAGAAAAAGTTTTTGACAAGATCCAACACACTTTTATGATGAAGGTTTTGGAAAAATTAGGAATCCATGGAACATTACTCAATACAATAAAGGCTGTATATGACAAACCTATAGCCAGCATTATACTTAATGGTGAAAAACTAAAGCTATTTCCTCTTAACTCAGGAACAAGACAAGGATGCCCACTCTCTGCACTTCTCTTCATTCGAGTATTGGAATGCCTAACTAGAGCAATAAGACAAATGCAAATACAAGAGGGATCCAAACATACAAAGAAGAATTAAAACTCTCCCTCTTTGCAGATGCCATGATCTTGTATTTAAAAAATCGCAGAGTCCACTCCAAAATTACTCAAAACTTTGTCAAAGTAGCAGAGTATAAAATTAACACTCAAAACTCAATGCCTTTTCTGTATGCCAACAAAAAGGAAAGTGTGGCTGAAATTAGGAAAACACATCCATTTGTAATAGCCCACAAAAAAATACATAGGTATTCACTTAACCAAAGAAGTGAAGGACCTCTATGATGAAAACTTTAAATACCTGAAAAAGGAAATCAAAACTGAACTTAGAAAGTGGCAAAAACTCCCACGCTCCTGGATTGGAAAGATCAACATCGTGAAAATTGCAATATTTCCCAAGGCTATCTAAAAATTCAATGTGATACCTATCAATATTCCAACCTCATTCTTCAAGGAAATAGAAGAGGCAATCAAAAAATTCATATGGAACAATAAAAGACCCTGAATAGCAAAAATGTTCCTTAACAGAAAGAACTGTGCTGGAAGAATACAATACCAAATTCAAATTAAACTACAAAGCCACAATAATCAAAACAGCTTGGTACTGGCTCAAGAACAGACCTCAGAACCAATGGAATAGAATTGAAAACCCAGAAATGAACCTATAGACCTATAGCCATCTAATCTTCGATAAGGGAGCTAAAAAAAATAGAATGGAAGAAAGACAGCCTCTTCAGTAAATGGTGTTGGCAAAATTGGTTCACTACTTGTAGAAAACTAAAGCTAGATCCTTATATATAACCCTCTACCAGAATCAACTCCAAATGGATCAAAGAACTTGGAATTAAAGCAGACACTCTGAAAACATTACAGGATGGAATAGGAGAAACCCTAGGCCTTGTTGGCATAGGCCGAAATTTTCTTAATAGAGACCCAGAAACACAAAAAATCATAGAAAGGTTGGACAAATGGGATTGCATAAAATTGCAGAGCTTCTGCATGGCAAAGGACATAGATAGCAAAGTTAATAGAAAGCCCATGGATTGGGAGAAGATCTTCACTAGCCATAAAATGGGCAAGGGTCTCATTTCTAAAATATACCTGTAACTCAAAAATTAAAATCCCCCAACAAATCTTCAAAGAAACAACTGCCCAATAAATAAGTGGGCTAAAGACTTAAAGAGAAACTTCTCTGAAGAGGAAAGAAGGATGGCCAATAGACACATGAAGAAATGCTCAACCTCCCTAGTCATAAAAGAAATGTAAATCAAAACAACATTGAGATACCACCTCACCCCAGTTAGAATGGCTATAATCAAGAACTGTAATAACAACAGATGCTGCAGGGGATGTGGACAGAAGGGAACACTACTGTATTGTTTATGGGAGTGTAAACTTGTTCAACCAGTTTAGAAATCAGTATTGAGGTTCTTCAAAAGACTCCACATAGACCTCCCATGTTACCCAGCATTCCCACTTTGGGTATTTTCCCAAATGTTCACAAACAAGACCACACTAGAGTTTCCATCACAACTATGCTTATTGCATCATTAGTTACCATAGCTAATATATGGAACCAACTCAGATGGCCCTTAGTAGATGAGTAGATCAAGAAAATGTGGTATATATACACACTGGAATTCTATGCCTCCATCAGAAAGAATGAGATTGCCCATTTGTTAGGAAATGGAAAGACTTGGAAAAAAATTTATTAAGTGACATAAGCCAGGCCCAAAGAAACATAGGTCCCATGGTTTCCCTTATTTGCAATAACTAGTATATGTCTGAGACAAACAGAAACTGTCGTACAAGTTGATGTGAGGGAAATGAACCCTAAGATATATATTCTAATGTTATTTCCTTCATGTGATTGTTTCTAACACATTTAAAAGATTATTTCTTTTTTGCTTTGTATGTCCCTCCCCCACTGTACAAACCCTGCTTTCACTGTACTTGATGTTGGTATAATTTGTGGAGGGGAAAGGAAAAAACAAATCGTTTAAATAATACGGATACAGCTGGACCCATTACAACAATGAGATGTACATGTCATTATGTTGAAAACAAACTTTAAAATTTTGGTGTGTGGGGGGAGGATTGGGTGGGGAGCATGGAGAGGACAGGAAGTTATGGGAAGGGAAAACAAAGGAGGAGGGTACAATGCTTGATAAGAAATGTACTCATTATCTTACCCATGTAATTGAAACCCCTTTGTACAGTATTTTCACAAAAACAAAAAAATAAATTTAAATATGGAATGAAATTAGTTCCAATAATGCATTGCATTAAGGTATTTAGAAATAACTTAAATGTGCATAAGATTTTTTTTAAATTTTAATGTTTATTTTTTGTGAGCATACTGTACAGAGGGATTACAATTACATGGACAAGATAATGAGTACATGTCTTATCAAGCATTGCAGCCTCCTCCTTTGTTTACCCTTCACATCTCTTCCCAGCCTCCAGTCCCCCCCACCCAATCTCCCCCTCCAAAGATTTTTTTATTAGAAATGAAAGGATATTGGAATTAGGTTCTCTACATTTTTTTTATTTTTTGTAAACATACTGTACAGAGGGATTACAATTACATCGGCAAGATAATGAGTACATTATCGTAAAGTTCGTTTTGAACATGACAACTTGTACGTCTCGTTGTTGCAGTGGGTCCACCTGTATCCTTAAACGACTTGTTTTTCCCCATCTCCTCCACAAATTATACCGACATCAAATATAGTGAAAGCAGGGGTTATACTGTGGGGGAGGAACATACAAAGCAACAAAGAAATAATCTTATAAATGCGTTAGAAACATATGCATGAAAGAAAAAAAAACATTTAAATGCATATCTAAGGGTTCATTTTCATAACATCACATTATCTGACCTTTTCTGCTTGTCTCAAACGTACACTAGATATTGCAAATAAGAGAAACCATGGGACCTATATTTCTTTGGGGTTGGCGGTACATTGTAAGCAATTTGCTTAAAAGAATAGGCAAAATAAAATTTACATTTGCAGCAGATTTGACACATTAACTTTTGTATATTGAAAGGGAAACAAGCCTCAACAATATGTCAATTTTCTCTTCTTATTCATCTCTAAAGGTTTATGCTTCTGGTCTCTTAATATTATAACTTCAAAAGAGTATGTTTAGCTAGTTGTAAAGGGGTTTTGCTTCATCGTGTCAGTTTTGAATAAAGTGTATGTGCATTTCAATATACAGTGCATCTGGATCATTTTCAAATTTCACATTTTTCTTCCTTCCTTTACCCCAACCCCACCTATCCCTTCATGTTTCCTACTTATATTCTGACATGTGTACATTGAATGTTATGACTGTATTAGTCCACCATTTCCCTCTCCATTCTTCTACACTACTCCCTTTAGCCCAGATCCCCTTTTTAAGACTTGTTTCAACTTCATGGTATTTTGTTAAATATCTCTACTTTGGCATTTGGCTATGGGCTTGCCACATCCTCTCTTCCATGTTTGACCTACATAAATGAATATATTTCTCCACATTTCTAATCTCTGAATGGCTAAGATAGATCTCCTTTACTATTCACCTTCTGTCTTAAATTTAGAATTGGACTTTCAGGGCCATCCGATAGAACATTTTTATTCTCTACACACTGAAGATGGAAGGGAAATAATTTCCATGCTGTCAGCATTATGTTATCCATCATGAATTCCCATCGCTATTCACTTCAGCAGTCTAAATATAAAGTCATATTTTCTGCATTATATTCACACAGTATAAGTGAATATCAAGGGTAATTTACCTAGTATTGGAAGTTTAGGGACGATCTTCAATTTCTGACGATAGAAGCAGGAATCAGTTTTAATTTTCAGATTCCTCTATGTAGTGAGCCCTGCATTCTTCTAAATTTTCGATAAATTTCGAGTTAGTTTTTGTTAATAATTTAAAAAGTTTTATTTCAGTATTTGAAATGCTGCTCCAATTATTTTAAAAGTTTCACAATAAGTTAGACTGAACTTTTTCCTCCCATGTTCCCCACTAGTTCAGGTTAAATCTCCTTTCGCTGTATTTTTTGAGAGACCAAGGGATAAGGGTAAACAGAGAGATGATCATTACTCAGATATTTCCTTCCTCTTCTGTTTCTGTGGTTTTGTTGAGAGGAAGACTGGAGCAGGGAACAAGAGTGATGCTTGACTTCATCATACAAGGGAGCATTCCTGGCATGTCAATTATTGTTTCTCAGAATCACTGAAATTGCTTACTCTTGCCTTCTGACAGTAACCTAACTGTGGCTTCCTTGTTGCAGAGGAAGCACACTAACAGGTTATTACCCATAAATTGGTATTTTATATCTCAGCTTACTACTGCCAAAAATAAAAAGCTTTGGCTACATAAATGCAAAGGTACTGATTGTCCAACAAAACCTTAGTGAGGAGTAGACAATTCTACTCATCTACCCCCCCCTCTCGTACCCTCCCTTCTATTCCCCTCCCCTCATTTAACCTCCCTTACTTTCTTCTTTCTTTGTGTCTCTCGCCTGCATATTCATCTCTATCTTCTCTCTTTTTCTCTTCCAGTAGCAAGTGCTTTGGTTTATCAGAAAACACATAAATAATTGAACAAATATTTTCTTCTCCTCTTTTTGTGATTTTTTATTTTAAGAAGTGAGTTCTAGCACAGCACCAGTGGCTTACACCTAGATAGTCGGTAGGTTCAAATTTGACAATTGCAATTCGAAGCTATTCCAAGTAGATAATCCTAAGAGATTCTTTTCTCCACTTGTGGTAAATGGAAGAAGTGAAGGTGTGGCTCAGGTGGTATAGAGCAAATATTGAGAATTAAAGCCCAGATAGAGCTCAAGGCCAGGAGTTCAAATCCCAGTACCAGCACAATATTAAAAAAAAATGAGTCCTTTTTCTATGAAAAGGGATATTTCTCCAAAATTTCATACCCAGGACAATTTTCAAGGTCCAAGACTCTTTTTAAGGCTCTTTCACATCTTAAACTGATTCCTCTGCTTGATTCATATTATGAAAAATAGGAGTCACACTTCATAATAAAAACTATGCACATTATTGAACAGTTCTTACCATTTTTAATGTAAAGGAAGCATGAGAGAAGAATTCATCTCACTTGGGTGAGTTAGGCTTGACTCACTGACAGACTATTGCTAGTAAATGAGGGTCTGTTTACATGTAAATAAGTCTATATAGATGTTTTTCTAGGAGAGAGAACAAGCTACCTGTTTCCAAGTTTGAATCAGATTAAGTTTATTCCTATGATATGGTAAAGAGAAGCTCATCTCATACAACACTATGACGACAGTAATTTCAAAAATATTAAAAATCAAGGTCTATGTTTTGAACAGCTAAATTTTCACAAACAAAAAACAGTTTTTGAGCCAAGAAAATATAAGTTAGAGCAATAGGAACTATATTAAATATAGTTAATGGCTGAGTGATATGTGTAAAAGAGTTCTGTAATCACAACTAAACTATACATTTTTTCATAATGTCCCTAACAAGAATCTCTTAGATAGGCCTTGCTAAATCTGTCATAGAGCGCTGTGTTTATGCAATTGTCAGGTTTGTTTAGGGTCCAATATCTTCCACAGTCGCTTGGGTTGCAAACTGCTCTGTTGGGAAACACATGCTGTCTTGCTAGATACCTACGATTTTTATGCCACTGTGAAAAGTTATTGTTTTTCTTCTTGTAATTATATCTGTCAGTGTGAAGTCCTTTCATGATAAGAATAATAGTTTCTGTACACTTTGTTACACTAACAAATCTCAGATATAAGTATAGTTGGGTGCCCGTGGCTCATGCCTATAATCCTAGCTACTCAAGAGGATGAGATCTGAGGATCACAGTTCAATGTCAGCTCAGGCAGGAAATTCCATGAGATTCTTATCTCCAATAATGTACCAGAAAACTGGAAGTAGCGCTATGTCTCAAGCGTTAGAGCTCTTGCCCTGAGCTGAAGAGCACTTGGACAGCACCTAAGCCCAGAGTTCAAGCCACATGACTGACCAAAAAAATATCTATCTATCTATCTATCTATCTATCTATCTATCTATCTATCTATCTATCTATCTATCTATCTATCTATCTATCTATCTATGATGAGTTGAATTACATTTAAATATAAATCAATATTTGTGATACACATTTAAAATATAAGTAAATATATGATGTATTTGTAATATATACATATATTTACATATATAAGATCATATTATACCTTTATGTTTATAAATACACTTGTAATTTATATCCAAAGAGTACATCTGAAGATTTTCGGGAAAATGTAGAGTGTCTAAAGGGTTACTACTGACCCGCCATACTTTCAATCATTTTTTTCTACTTATTACAATGTCTGGAGTACTAAGACTGAATGATTATGAAACAGAGTTGTTGTTTTATTCCTTACGATTTTGGATTAGAAACATCTACTTACTTTGTATAAAACCTACCAAAATGTGATCTTGAAATCACACTCCACAAACTGGACATATACATCAATTTAGCAACTTACAGGTCTCAAACTTTTATTTGAATCCTGTATCTCACATACATTCAGTTTCCTTCGAGTCAGCTCCATGTACAAACATGCCTAGATTTTCATGCTCACATACATCACCATACTCACATGACATACTAAATGTAACATTGTAATAAATATATATATATATATATATATACTGAAAAAGAACACCTTTGTAAATGTAATTAAATTTTATTTTTAAATACAATGCATTATTGAAATACTGATGAAAGAGCAGCTGAGAGATGTTTCAAATAGTAGACTGCCTCCCTAAAGAGCATGTTTCTTATTCCAAACATCATTATTTCCATCCTTCTTTCTCCCACATAAAAAAGCATAAATAACTACAGAATTAACTGCATGTTCCTTAATCATTCATTGAAGAGAGAAACTGTAATATATATATATATATATATATATATATATATATGGATGTATATACACACAATGATATACTATTTAGCCACACATAATTATGAAATAATATCGTCTTCAAGAAAATAGAATGGGAAACCTTCATATCAAAGCAATTAGCGGTACTGTGAAAAACAAATATTAGATTTCTCCTATACAGACTCTAGACCCAGAAAATAAAATGAATGACCCAGGTGTTAAAGATGGAACTGATTAAGTTTTGAAAAAAGTAAGAGAGGAGATGAAGAGAAATATTGTGGAGTAAATATGTTCAAATATTTCATATGTTAGTATGATGGCATAATAAAATATAAGTATAAAAATAGGAAAATGAAATTAATAAAATGAATAAAATGTAACAAGCTACATTATGTGGACATATGTTTATAACACAATAAAATACTTTTGTAAAATTAATATTTGCTAATAAAAAGTAAATTTCATTCCAGTTGTTATAGATTCATATGTTAATTTCCATTTTTAGCTCAGATATTTACCTGATAAAGTAAAAGGAGTAATAGGTTTTGCTCACTTAGAAGGACAATCTTGTCCAATTAGCATTAAAGTATTCTAGGTAAATACTGTCAATGTGAAATTGTTCAAATTATTATATTAGAATATTTCTAATTGACTCTTCAAAATATTACCCTACAGGTATATACTTTTTGCTGTTTATTGAATATTTTTCTACCCAATTACTATATGCCATTTTCTGAATGCAGTTTGGAATATGTAACTAGGATATATTATACCTAACCAGGAAATCAATTATTCAAACAGTTTTTTATCAAAAATGCCTATAACGAAATAAAGCGGTAAATCCAAATTATGTATATTTGAAGTCAATACTTGCTTAGTCCTCTTCTCACATTCTTCATTCCCTTCTTGAGAATAATACACATTGTAAGGAATACTTAACATGTTTTAGAGAAATAGGTTGACTTTAGTCAAATGAGTTACTCTAAGCTACATTTTGGTTTACTTTATATCCAGAAGAGCTAAATTCTTACCTTATGATTTTCCTTAGACTTTATATCAGGTTTAATCTCTGGTGGGTGCCAGATAAAGGTATAAACACTTTTTAACAGTGGCTAAATTTAGGCTGGGAAATCTAGGTACAACTTTACTAATGCAGATAGGCCTCATCAGTCATGAGACCACGATATCAAAATGTTAACCTATGCTTCCTGAAATCATGCTTATGAGATTTTGTGTATTATAAGCAGTGGTTATTAGCATTTGTTTTGTAAACAACATCATTTCATTGGATAGGAACTGAAGTGAAATATTATACCCAGAACAAAATTTAAGGAGGCATCCAAATTTAGTTACCAAGATATAAATCATTTAACACAATGTTTAAAAAATGCAAGACAAAGGAAATAATTTATGAAAAAGGCCAACATTTAATATGACTGATTTTTCTTTTTATCCCAGTTGCAATACGGATTGCATGATGACTTTTCTAGTTATATGCTTAGTTAGGTCTTGATATTTAGTTGGAGAAGTTATGTTCTTTCATATATTCATTTGTCAGATCAAAGAGGAAATGAATTCCATGCCAGAGTCAACATCCATAATAGTGTTACAGTTGTATTGTACTACTTTGCCAAAGTTTCGAATCAGCTGGAGTAACTTGGGTCTTCTTTGGATCTAACTAATTAGGTATACAATTTAGACAGTACTAGATTTTGACCACGATTTATTAAAATATTATATTCCAGAAACTACTACTATTCTCTCTTTTCATGAGATTTTTAATTTCATTTATATGATGTGCTGATGCTTTCTTTTAGATAATCCACATTCAGTCTTGTAAAAACCGTATAATTTGGAGTATTTTTAAATTATGTACACTGCTCAGATTCTGTTATTTGCACATTTTGTTCTTGTTAAGTCAGTATTATTTAATTCTCATTATGGATATTTTGGAATTACTAATTGCATTTCGGAATTTTTAACAATGTTATGATTTTTGTGATTTAATACTGTAGCATTTTTTCTTTTAAGTATGTTCAGATCTTATTCTTCATACAGTTACATTTGATTTAAACAATTTGATCCATTCAAGGGATTTTCTATATTAGGTTGATCTAGATAAATTTAATTACAAATTAACACAACCTTATTTCTGAAAGACAGTTATACTTATAGCTCTACTTAAATTAACATGTGTTTGAAGTTTAAAAAAATAAGTTGGGCACAATATGTTTTTGTTCCTGGGGAAGTTCCAATTTGTTGGTTGTTTTTCCAGCTGTGATGACTTCAACACATGTGTGCATTTTAGTTCAATTGTTTTGTGCCTATATTTTGTTTCATATAACAGAAAATACAAAAAGAATCAGCTATTTAGAACTTTTCCAAATAGAATTCTAAGAGAGACACTTGAAGTTTTGTGACAACTGGGAAAAGGGACATCTTCTTAGTGGAGGGGTTAGCAGAATAACAGAGACATTGTTTGAAGAGATTTGAATTCTGCCAGTGCCTGCCTCACTATTTCCAATGGTATTACTTCAGCGTATTTAGTGGAAAGAAAATAATTTTGTCTGTATGAATTCACAATTTTTGGTTTATTTGGGCCACACTACACATTCATATTTGATTTTACTTTAAAATCTTTTCTCCTTTGTTTCAAACCACAGATGTGAATTTATAATGTAAAATAGCACCTAGAATTTATATGAAATGGTCCAGACTATTTAGATTGTAATGATTATAGTGTGTGAGATAGTATGTAATAATTGATTTTGGGGAAAGTCAATTACAGTGGATTTTTGTGAAATACTGAGTAATAGAATTATATTTGATTCTATAAAAATACTTCATGGTTACATCTAAAAATAACTCAGTTACAAGCTAATTCTGAAAAAGTAAGATTGCTTACTGGAAAAAGCTAAAAGTTTCAATAAGCTTGCTTTTTAAAAATTGACTTGGATCTGGACTTTGGTGGCTCATGCCTGTAATCCTCGCTACTCAGGAGTCTGAGATCTGAGGATAGTGGTTGAAAGCTAGCCTGGGCAGAAAAGTCTGTGAAACTCTTATCTCCAATAAACCACCTTAAAACCAGAAATGGCACTGTGGCTCGAGTGGTACAGTGGTAGCCTTGAGCTGAAGAGTTTAGGGACAGTGCCCAGGCCCAGAGTTCAAGGCCCACAACCAACAAAAAAAATTGACCTGGAGTTTTACTATATTATTTCATGATTTTTTATAGTTGTTCATTGAAAATGTCATTGGTTTTTATATTTTGTGTTGGCATAAAATGAGCCTACTATTGTCTTAAATTAATCAAAAACATTTCTTATTCTATGACTGCATAAATGGTTAAAACCAAGTAGCCTTTTTGAAATAAAATATTTATATCACCCCCCAAAAAAGAGGAACAAAATAAAATATATGCTAGAAACTTACTCTGTAAATTTTCATGGACTAATAGCCTGTCAGTTTGTTTTAACTTTTAATAAAAAATTAAAGTAATAATAATATGAACCCATTTAAATTTCTTCATCTTTGTCATTTAAGATTCACTTTAAAAAGAAGTTCCACAGGTAAGTGTTTTTTCTTTACTTTTCCAAAGAAATTATCATTTCATCATTATAGTGTATAGCACAATATACCCAGAAAGCATTTCTTAAGGAAAATGATTTTTTCCCATTCTTTGGTTTGCTTCAGTCTGTATTTAAACTGCATACCACAACTTACCCACCCTATTGTTAGTCTTTTCATTTGAAACATTTCAAAAGTTTTTCTTCCCTGGTGTGTCAGCCTGCAAAGTTTTACAAAACAGCATGCTTTCATTAATTGTGCTTTCCAAAATATATCTCACAAATGCCAACAACGAAACACAATCTGAAAAATCTGTGGACTTTTCCACTTATAGTGGAAAAATCACTTTCCATACTCCTTAGAACCAGCTGTTTACAGGCATTAATTGCTCTGTCAGTTCCATGCTTTAGAACAGCTGCATTTGACAATGTCGTACATGTTAATTTGTTTACCACATCTGGTTTGTTTTCAGGAAGGACTGTATTCATGCAAGATGGTAATAGATGAGTTTTGCAATTATGTAGCTTAATAGGACTCTGAGTTGTGGATATAAAACATCCATTTCAGTGACTAAATATTTAAATTAAATCCCATAAAGTATATTCCTTCAATTTTCTGGGTGAAGTGTTCTACAATCTAGGTATTTTAAAAGAAGTATTTTATGTTGTTTCCATGGTGACAACGTAATTGGAGGACTTAAAATTTTATATACCATGGCCATCTTAAATGAGGTAGATGAACTTCGATTGGCATGCAAAACTTTTGGTAAGTAAGGCATGTGGTCTACCACTGAGCAACCTTCCCAGCTTTTCATGCATGCAAAACTTTTGGGACAGCATTAATGTTTGAATCTTGGATAAGATCTCATTGGGAATTGTGACAGACTTTCATAGTATAAGAAGAAAAACAAAAGGCCATACTAATTTTTTTGGGGGGTCCGGTTGTGGGGCCTGAACTCTGGGCCTGGGCGTTGTCGCTCAACTATTCAGCTCAAGGTTAGCGCTCTAACACTTGAGCCACAGCACCACTTCTGGCTTTTTTCTTTTTGATTATGTGGTGCTGAGGAATCGAACCAAGGGCCTCATGCATGCAAGGCAAGGGCTCCACAACTAAGCGATCTTCCCAGGCCCACTAATACTTTTCTCTGCTACATTGTTATATTAGTTTATTGAAACACACACATACACACATACAAACACACAGATACACACATTTGTAGAATAAAGACCCACTCCGTCTGCAAGAAAATATTTTAATAGGAATTCCATAAAATATTTAGTCTGCTGAGTTCTGATTAGAATTTACAGAAATATCTACTTGTGTCTTCCCCTGGACAAGTCATTATCATTTGTGAAGGTGTTGCCAACTGAATTTAGAATGCCCCAGAAAGATCTATGTGTTAAAGAAAAATGACTTTCTATTTCCTCCCAGACTGTGGAGAATATCTGAATAGTTCTGAAGATAAAGTTCTTCAGCGTGAAAGCTATGAGAACATAGACTCTCAACTACTTTCTTATTTTATCTTTTAATCAGTCTAGGTCAAAAACTTTTCTCTTTGACCTACTCCCCACCTTGCCATTGTCTTGTCACAGGCTCACAAAGTAATAAAACCAACTGACCATACACTGAAACCTTCAAACTTGTAAATCTAAATAAGCATTTCTGTATAATAAGTGGACAACATCATTTATTATGGTAGGTTATAAAGCTAACACAGAAGTCTAGTCTTTCTAACAATGTAGAGTATATTAAATTATGCTTCATTATAAAATATCTAACTCCATGTTTTATTTTATATTTTTGTTTCTGTTGATCCCAAGGCTTAAACTCAGTGCCTGGATGGGGTTTTTGTGTTCTAAGCCAGTGCTCGACATACAATCTGCACTGGAACTCCATTTGCCCTGGTGGTTAATTGGAGATAAGAATCTAATGTACTTTCCTATGCAGGCTGGATTTGAACTGTGATCTTCAGATCTTAGCCTCTTAACTAGCTAAGATTACATCCTTGAACCAGCAGTGCCTACCCATGTTGCATATTTTGTGTAATTCAAATTGTCAGCATTGTATCGATGCTCCTACTACAATATAAAAAAACTAAACCTAGTTTTCACTGTATTTGATGTTGGTATAATTTGTGGAGGGGAAGGGAAAAACCAAATTGTTTAAATAGGAAAACAGGTGGACCCAGTGCAACCATGTGATGTACAAGATGTTTTGTAGAAAAATGAAATTTACAACTTTGGCTCAAGATGGGAGAGAGGGTCAGGAAAGGGAGATGGAAAAGGATGATAAAGGGATAGAAAGAAGGAGGTAACAATGCTTGATAAAATTGTACTCATTACATTGTCCCTGTAATTGTAACATCTCTGTATGTTATTTGCACAAAAAAACTTAAAACATAATAAGGATATTTGTAAAGTATATAATGAAGGAAGAATTTTCATCCTTTACAAAATTTATGCTAAACTATCTATATTTTACTGTACCTTTCCTGCAACCAGTTTGATATAGTTTAATACCTGTCAAGCCGTTTCTCTATAATCTACTGGAGATTTAATTTTTCATGTATGTATGTATATGTATATGTATATGTATCTATCTATCTATCTGTATATGTTCCAATGTGGATCATCAAACTTGAAACTTTGCTTTTTTTTTTTTTTTTTTTGGCTGTTCAGCAATTAACCTGGTCTGCTCAATCTGTGACAATATCTGTGCTCATTCTGACCATTCCTTTATTTACAACACCATCAGCCTTTTAAAATCAGCTTTATTTCCAGAGATGATTACCAATCAGTCCAACAAATATACACCCAGAGAGCTTTAATAAAACAAGCTTTAAGGAAGGAAGATAACATGAAGTGACAACTACAAAATTTCTACAGTGACCTGACATCTCTCACATTTCTGCCTTCCTCCTGATACTTATGCAAGCATTGACTAACACTATAAATAATAGTGCAATTATAACTTAAAGATCAGTGTTTTCTTCCAACCTGAAGCCTTTTTTTCCATGATTTTTGACAAACTTTTGTGAGACTTTTTTGATTGTGATGGGATTCCATCCTAAACAAAGACATGTATATGAAGAAAGCCAATGTTTTCAACCCAGAGTACTAAACAAAAGAGGGAGAAAATTAAGGCTAGCTATATATGTTAAGCACAAACATAGGCAATATCAAGATATTTTGAAATTGTATACTTTTACTGGATAAAGTGGCTCAAATCTGTAATATTATCGACTTGGAAAACAGAGCTTAGAGAATTCCAGTTCCAGGCAAAATGTTTTATGCTTGTGTTCGGAGGACCTCAGTCCAAGCAGGCCCAGGCATATTGATACTACCTCAAAATAAGCAATCAAATTTAATCTGCAGGTATGGTAGTGGTAGAGATGCTATTTCACAAGTGTAGGTTTTGAGTTCAATCCTCCAGTAGAACTGGGAATTTACATGTGTCCTGTCTAAGGTCAAGACTTTATAATTATCTTACAAGCTCTAATAAAACCTTTACCTCTTTTGCTATTTTTTGAAAGTATAACCATAACTTCCATGCCCCAAACAAATAATTTCATATTAGAGAATTTCTTCTATCTATTAAGCAATATGTTATGTCCCACTGAACTCAGACTAAAGATAAAAAACCCATTGTCTTACAAAGTGACTGCATATGGAAACAAAATCTCAAATGTAGCATTTAAGTTGAAGTCTACTCCAAGAGAAGCAGAAAGCCTTGAATATGCCAAGGAAAGAGGAATCAGAAGCCAAATCTAATCTTGGAGTTCAAATTCCACCAACTCAGAGAAAATGTATTTACAATGTTAATGCTACACAATCTGTGGTAGTTTATTATTGCAATTACTAGCAAACATGTGGAAGCTATAAAACACGAAAAGTCATTGACTCTTCTGATCCAAGACTCATCTCTATAATCCTAGTGATTAAGAAGTACGAGACTTGGGGGATAATGGTTTTTCAGGTTGGTAAGAAAGTTCATGAGGTTCTATCTCCAATTAACTACAAAAATTTCTGGGCTGGGACATGGTTCAAATAGTAGACTGAATTGTGTTAGCAAAAAAAAAAAAAAAAAAACAAAAAAAAAAAACAGAGCATGATGTATGTTCAAGCCCCAAACTGGCAGAAAGAAAAAGTCCTTAGAAGAATACTATGAGAAGCAAAATTATGAATAGGAAAGAAGAAACAAAAGAAATAAACATTGATATAGACAAAGCTTCTCAATGTGAAATATGACACAAACTGTAATATTTAGGGTTTTCCTTCCTATACAGTAGAAATAATATTCCTTTTATGTTTCCATAATTTAACTTGTTTTCCTAAATATTTCTCGAATAGTGTAGCTTTTGAAAATCAATAAATGTTGCATTTTCATATATGATTACATATCCTTCCAAGTGTTGTCTAAAATTGATCTACACTGAAATGATTGTCATTGACATCTTTCTCAAGATATTTATACTTTCAGCTGACCTTCCACAAAACTCATACCCAAAATATAAATTTTTAGTTTGTTCATACAAACATAGGAACATAAACATATGTCTCAAGATATTAATTACTTTTATCTGCTGTCATTAATGAAGTATATCTAATAGAATTAAGTATATACCCTGAAGGAAATAAGATACTTCCTTCTAAATACAGACTTGCAAGCATACACGCAATCACACACACACACATACACATATATATTTACCACACTGACTCAGCTTGGATTCCTGACATTGGGTGTCAGCAGTGATCTAATAATCAAATTTTCCTGCCCAGACATAAAATACATTCATAATTCCACACAGACAAAAACACCAGATCATTCAAAATAATGAGAACATTTAACAGAACCAACCAGCACTTGAGCCATCTACTCCCTGATTTCATTCATTCATGATCATGCATTTTTCATATCATAATTTAAAATAAATTTGTCTCTGATTGGCAGAAAAAATATGCTATCATATAATAGAAATTGTAGGTAAAATTACTTGTAATCTTTAATATATCTTATCAAAGACTTCTGTTTCCTTCTTGCACAGTGTTTCTGGCATTTTGCCCTAATGTCTATAATTAAATTACAAAGGACATGCCATATACCTTAATTCATTTTTCTTAAAGGTTATGCTATGGAGTTGAATCTGATTTGTTTGCTTATTCTAAATTAAATATTCTCAACAACTTGAATCATTGTTTATGTTACTCCCAATCCATTTGAAATATCAAATAAAACGAAATTCCCCTCGGCAATAATTTGTGAATGTCATTAATGGTTGTGGAGGGATGAAGGATTTGAATTTTCTAGAGTGCATTAAAAATGGCACTGTTATTCCAAGGGCTGATCATTTAGTGAGCTTTTAAAGTGTGGTCTTCTTATTTCATCTAAGAAGATAACAGTATGCTTTTCATCACATTCTTGCCTGCAAAGCAGTAGAATTATTTCCTTTGTACTGTTTATGTCCAGCTGCGACATTAGTCAAACCTACAATCAACTGCAGAGCTGTATTAGCTGCTCTAGATTTTGAAATTTTCTTCCTGTAGCCCTTGTGATTTGAGCCCAGATTCATGGGATAGTCACAGAATCCACAATAACAAAGCACCACAATATACAAAGACCACTTGCAAAATGAAGTTCAATTTTTTCATTGTTGTTTCCTTTTTTTATTGTCTTTTAAGGAGCTAAGGGTGTTTCTCATTATTTTTGATGTGACTTAAATAAATTTTCCAGATTTTTCAAATAAAATAGAGATATAAAAGAGACCTAGTTAGTCACAAAATACAGCTAACCATTTGCGTGATTTTTTTAGTCTAATCCTTTTCTCAGTTATCTTCAAATAACGTTGAGATGAGCCTAGCATATGTGTAAATTGACATGTATAAAGCACACAGAATTCTGGAATCTTTGAACTGTGATTTCTATATAACTTCACTTAGAAAAGAAAATTATCACTTGCTTCATGTCTTAAGTAATCTACTTAAAACAAGTTTTATTAACTTTATTAATAGATGTCATAATCTATGGTACTGATGCATTGCATAAGTATTTGATTCCTTATGTCCACTGAATTAACATTACATTTATTTTATTTTTTTTTGCACATGAAATAATGACATTCTTGAGGATAAAACATACCTGTTTTTCATTTTGGTTGCCAAAATGGAATTATTAGACATTTGGAACATTTAAATCTGAACTTTCAAATTTCACTAGTACTTCAATTGTGTTACTTACAAATTTAATATTAAAATAAAAAATATCATTAAATAGAGAGCAAAATTATGTTATCACACCTTACTCCCTGAATTGACTTCATGATAAAAAACAATTAGATTTATATAACAAGATACACATATTCAAACGAACTATGAGATACGGAAACAGAAAACTTATTTTTTGTTTTGTGTTCGTTGTTGTTTATAGTTTGTGATAATTCTGTCTTTTTTGCCTTATGCCTGGGGTGGGCACAGAGTTTTAGGGAAAAGAGTCGAAAATTGCAGCAGTGTAGTTCATTGATCATTGATGAAAGTGAACTATTTAATACATGGGTGGGGACAGGAGGGTGGGACTGGGAACAAGTGTGGGAACTGAAGACATTTCACAAAAGGAGATGTGCTCATTACCTGACCCTTGTAATTGTAATCCATCTATAAATCACCCTAATAAGAACAACAGAGCAAATTTCTGTTAAAAAAAGGCAAACAAAATGTTGTTTCTTAGAATCCTAGAAGTTTGTTTTGTTCACTGGTTTGAGCTGGTTGAGTCTATCTCTGAAAATAGCTATATTGACATTCATTGGGCAAATTTTTGAGCTACTAGTAGATAAAAGTCAATTATGATTGTATGTTTTTTGAGACTGATTCATTTATTTCTTTAATGTAATTTGTATTATTTCTGTCTATTGGTTTTTGGTTTTGTTTTTCCTGTTTTGTCAAAGACTTAGTGGTGCATCATTAGTGCTGATTAAGATTGTTCTAGCCAGGCGCTGGTGGCTCATGCTTGTAATCCTAGCTACTCAGGAGGCTGAGATCTGAGGATCGCGGTTCAAAGCCAGCCCAGGCAGGAGAGACCGTGAGACTCCTATCTCCAATAAACCACCAGAAAACCAGAAGTGGCGCTGTAGCTCAAGTGGTAGAGCGTTCACCTTCAGCTGAAGAGCTGAGGGACAGCGCCCAGGCCCAGAGTTCAAGCCCCACGACTGAACAACAACAAAAAGATTGTTCTAATTTGTTGATGTACATAATCAAAGCTATAAATATTCCTCTGAGTATTGTCTGTGCTACTGCTATGTCCCAGCGAAGGTAATATCTTGTGTGTTCACTTCCACTAAATTTCACAAACATTGGAACTTCCCTCCATATCTCTTCAGTGACTCACTGATGATTTAGCAATATGTTTTTCAGTCTCTGTGAGTTTCAGAATGTTATGTGTTGCCTTTGGATGTAGAGATCTAATTTGGTCCCATCATGGTCTGACAGGATACAAAGAGTAATTTCATTTTTATTTTTGAATTTTGAAAGCTGCTGAGTGGAGTATATATTGTGATACTGGTAGGTGAAATACTCTGTAGATATCTGTTAGATATAGCTTGTCAATACAGTTATTTAGCTCTAAAGATTTTTGCTAAGTTTTTACCTGGGTGACCTGTCCAGAGGTAAGAATGATTTGTTCAAACAACCAACAATTAATTTGGATGTATGCATGTTTTTAGGGTAAGTAGTATTTCTCTGATGAATTTGTGAGCTCTAGGTTTCAGGCCATTGATACTTAGAATTGTTATATCCCTCTGATGGAGAGTTCTCTTTGTCAATATTTAATGTCCTACTTTGTCTCTTTTTACTTGCATACCACTTATATTTTAAAGCCAATTTTATCTGATATTAGTATAGCTACTCTAGCCTGTTTATGAGGTCCACTTTTAATTTGTAAATATGATGTACAGAAGGGTTACAATTACATAAGTCAGATAATGAGCACATTTCTTTTTGAACAGTGTCACCTCTTCACACATGTTCTCCCAGGTTTTCCCTTTCAACCTCCCTCTCGCGAAAGTTGTATGGTTCATTTACAATGTAGTGTCTATTGAGTAGCACTGCTGCATTTAAGCCTTTGTCCCACAATTTCTGTATTCCCCCTTGCCCTATCCAAACGTACATATAAGACCAAAGGTGCAGAAATAAAAAAAAAAAAACAAAAAAACAAAAAAAACGGCATCAGAACACTGAAGGAAAAAGCAAAATAATAAACAAACTCTCATAATCATTTCTTGGAGATCATTTTAATTAACATTGTTTTATATGATAATCTTCATACAGCTATTGATCCTTTGTGATCCTCTCCAAAGGGCATCCTCCTTTGATCTCACTGTATATATGTTTAGAATCCCATAAAATTTATAATGTCCAAGAGTAATGTTTTCTCTTTTACCACCCAACTGTGATTACTTGTAGAATTAGAGGCACATTCTTCTACAACAAATGAGGGAATTTAGGCAACCAATATTTCTTTGAGTCTGTCTTTCTTCACTTAATATGTTTTTTCCAAGTCTTTCCATTTCCTTATGAATGGTGTAATATCATTCTTTCTGGATCAATAGAATCACATCATACTGAAGAGTTTCTACATGACAACAGGAAAAGATAGCAGGATATATAGAAAGAGAACAGAATGGAAGAATATTGTTACTAGTTAAGCATTAGACAAGTGTTTTTATAACTAACCCATATTTAGAGATCAAAAAGTTAAACCCAACAAAAATAAACCCTCAAATAAACAAGAACCCAATTAATATATGGGATAAAGACTTAAAGAAAACTTCTTAGAAGAAGAAGTAAGAATCAAAAATAGACACATCTCTCTCCATAAAAGAAATGCCAATCCAAACAACACTTATATTCATCTCACCCCTCTTACAATATCATTATGAAAAAACGAACAATCACAGATATTGATAGGGATGTGGCCCAAAGGAAACTCTATTACACGGTTGGTGGGAATGTAATCTTGTTCAATCACTCTGCAAAATACTATGAAATTGCTCACAGAACTGTATAGAGAGCTACCTACCTATGATCCAGCAAATCCACTTATGGTCATTTATCCAATAGAGCAGAAACAAGGCCACACTGAAGATACCCGAACAATCATGTTCATTATTGCATTATTTTCTATAGCCAACATATGGAATCATCCCAGATGCCTCTCATTGTAAAAAGAGATCAAGAATTATATATGTATATATAAAATATATATATATATATACATATATATCTAATTTTATTTGTCCCAATTAACAAGTATATATGTATGTATATAAATGTATGTATACAAACATATATACATATATATATACATACAAACATATAAATACATACATAATGGAATTCTGTTCATCCATCAGTAAGAATAATATTGCACCATTCTAAAGGAAAAATGAAACACTTAGAAAAAATATTAAGTGAAATAAAGCAGACACAGTGAAACTTAGTTTCCATGACTTTCCTCACTTGTGGTAGATAGGAGTGTCTATAAATGTAAAAGTAAACACACTGGATTGTATGCAAGGAAGTACAAATGAATTATCTGAAATGTCATAGTCCATGGAGAGTGAAAATACTATAATTCTCATAAAAGGCTAAGTCAAAGCCCAACAAAATAAATACCAGTAAATGTGTAGTGCAAGAGAGGATAGTGGGGGGCAATGTGAGAGGGGTAGGAAATTTAAGGGGAAAAGGATAGAATACAGGCAAGAATCCATTGTATACTTCCCAGAATTGAAATATACAAAGCAAGGGGTAGTGTGAAATGGGGTTGAAGATGTTGAAGTGGTAACACAATTCCAGGTGCATTGTACACATAAACTGCTTTATTAAATGGCAAGAAATTGCATAACATAATATTGAGATACATAAGGATTGGAGATGATTGGTAGGGGTGGATAAGACTGTTGAAAGGGGTGACATTGATCAAGATACACTGTATCCGTACACTGTTTCAGTGAATGGCAAATCCTTTGTACAACTAAAGATAATAAAAATATTCAAAAATTAATTATGATAGTTGAATAGAGAGTTGCACCTCAACTCAATTCCCATTTAAAAATATTTTTAACCCAGAGACTTGGAGAATAAAATTCAAATAATAAAACCCTATGAATCTTTGTTATCAGAATTTGTGAAATTTAAATCAAAACTTTGCTTTTTGTCAGCCATTGGGCTGTTAAAATATTTCAAATAAGTGGCTTAAAAACATCAGGAGTATATTATCCATATTCTAGAAGCTTAAACATTGATTTTAAAAATGGTTATTCAAAGTAATTCTTTGTCTTATGGGGGTCTATTTTCTGATTCATTATAATCTATTTGCTGGACGTTCACATGGCAGAATAATTATATTGGGATTCTTTCGTCAGGATCATTATTGCAGGGTCATCTCTGAAAGGTTGATTCTGATGTCACCAGACAGGGGAATCGAATTTTAACATGTGTATCTGGAAGGAGTTACATGGTCCAAACACTTTGCTACTTTTGCTTTAACTCAGTGTGGTGTACATTTGGATATTATTTCACAGAACAAAATAACTCAAGGACAAGATTATATCATGTAAATTATGTGAATGATTCTTCTTACAATGGGAATAATTATAGTGATGGCAAAGTGAAGTATGATTGTTTAGTGGCTCGTGAATCACATCATAGGTAACCATGTTAACGTGGTACAGCCTTTCTAAGGCCCTTCTGATGTATTTGAAAAATCTCCAATGAGTTAATTGCTTTCAAAAATATTAGTTTGTGCCAACAAATACAGATCTCCTTTCATTTAATTACTGTCTGCTATTAGGACTCCCACAAACACCAAAATCAGAGTATGCTAATTTGTCTGATAAAATACATAATAAATTTGTTACAATTAATATAACATAAAGATTAATATTAATAGCATTATAATTACTAGTATTCACATTATATAATATATTGACATCCCTTGGTTACCTCAATTTTTAGCCTATTTATAACTAAATGTAAATTGTTTCCAAATAATTATTTGATGATGTATGGAAAATGAGAAAAAGATTTGCATACATATTTACTACAGATGCAAACAGATTCACCTGGTTATTTCTGAACCTTCATTTGTTGGTTTCATTCATGCATGGGGAACATGCAGAGAAATGAAAATTGCAAACTTGCATTTACTAAAGGGTTAATTACAAATTTATGTTGGGCTAAATAGCACATTTTATAAATTAAATTGTTTTTGTCCCTTCCTTCCTCCCTCCCTTCCTTAGTTTCTTTGTTCCTTCATTCCTTAATTCTTTCTTTTTTCCTTCCTTCTTTCTTTTCTTCTTTCCTTCCTCCCTCCTTCCCTCCATCCCTTCACCTCTCTCTCTTTCTCTCTTCCTTCCTTTCCTTTCCTTCTTTCTTTCATTCTTTTTCTTCTTTTCTTCTTTTACTCAGACTATTTCTTATGGCTTTTGAAAAAATACCAACTGTTATACTCCAAGGGGTTATGAGTAATTATAAATATACTATATTAATATTAATTTTAATAACCTATGTTATATCTTAAGACAAATTGTAATAAAAACAACTTCACAAAATTTCAGGATAAGTAACAAATATTACTTTCCACGATATTGTTTATTTCTTCAAACTAAAATAAGAATTTATACATAATATTGTGTGTATGTTGTTCTTGTGATTTGAACTCCAGACCTATTCTTGAATTTTTTCCTCGCAAGGACATTGCTCTAATATTTGAGCCACAACTCCAGTTCTGGCTTTGTGTGTGTGTGCATGTGTTGTGATGTGTGTGTGATTATTTGAAATGCGACTCACAAACTCTTGCCAAGTCTGGCTTTTTTTTTAATTTATTTTTATTTTTTATTGTGAAAATACCATACAGAGGGGTTATAATTACATGGGCAAGGTAATGAGTACATTTCTTATCAAGCATTGTTGCCATCTCCTTTGTTTCCCCTTCCCAACCCTTCCCATCTACCCCCCTTCTGCCCCTCACTCTGCCAAAGTTGTAAAGTTCGTTTTTCAACTTAACGACTTTTACACCTCATAGTTGCAATGGATCCACCTCTATCCTTATTTAAACCATTAGTTTTTTCCCTTCCCCTCCACAAATTATACCAACATTAAATATAATGAAAGCAGTGGGGGAGGGACTTGTCTGAGACAAGCAGCAAAGGTCTGATAAGTTGATATTAGGTGAAATGGACTCCAAAATAAGTATTCAAATGTTTTTTTCTTGTAATTTTTTCTAACATATTTATAAGATGATTTCTTTGTTGTCAAGGCTGGCTTTGAACCCCAGCTTCCCGACTAGTGAGGATTACAAGCTTGAGATACCCATATTCAGCACTGATATAATACATGTAAGAATAAAATAAATTTCTTTTTATTTGAATTCTAGAGGCTCAATTTAACAAATTAACATTTAGATATTTATTTAGTTATTGAATCTGAACCTGCAGTGTGAAAAAAGTTTTCATTTTTATGAAAAAATATACACTCAAAGATTTAAATGACAGAATCTTTGCACAAATTGAAATACTGTAATATTCAAAAGTGATGAAGGGATCGTTAATTAAATTTCTCATGTAAGCTAAAAGCATTAGGCTGTGTCAGGGTGAATGAAGTAATTTTTCATTAAATTAAATATTATCTACTGTGGTCACATGATTTTCTCTTCTTTTAAACCTAAACATTTTTGACATAAAATATAGATTCATACATTTTTTGAGTATATAAAAATCTTAATTACTGCTCATTTATTTCTGAGGTTTGAGTAACGAGACATTTCAGAGAAACATTGAATTTCATGTATTTTATATCAACAGTCAATTTTAGAAATTGAATCAATCTCCATATGAGATAAAGCAAGATATTCGATGACTTATGCAATTATTTCTGTAGACATGAATACAACTTATTTTTGAATGGTAGGAAATTCATATTATTCCTACTCTATAGAATAATTAAGAAATAAATGATTGTGATAGTATTTATTTTTCCTTCAAATAGAAAGAAAGAACCTAACTATAGATGACAAAAATTTGAATAGAAATGTCATAAAATTATGAAAAATTAAATTCATTATGAGTTAGATGAAATAGTCATTTTTGAAGGTCACAAAATGAAATCTCTGAAGCCTCCTTATCTTTTAAATAAAATGTATTTTCACTCAAAATATTTCTCCAACAATGGTATAACCAAACCATCTCCATGCCAAATAGCTTCTCTGATTAAGTCAAGTAAATATTTAGGAACAGAAGTTATTACAATGTATAGAAATATCTACCCACCACTCTAGAAATTAAATCTGTAATCATAAAGGATTGAGATTAATAATTAGCTTTCACTAAGTTGCCATAATGAGGCAAATCCTTTCATGTGAGCATAGTTGTAGAGTTTTGGTCACTGAGAACTTGTGATCAAAGGTGTTAAGACCAAAGTCCTTTCCTCCTCTTCCTTCTTTTTCTTCTCTGTCTCCTTCTCCTTCTTTTTTTCCTTCTTCCTGTCTCTCTTTCCTCCTCCTCCTTCTCCCTCTCCCACTCCTATTCATCTTCTTTACTTCCTGGCTTCCATGAATACACATATTCCAACACATATTCCTGACATGGGGTACTGTGCCACCACCAACCCAAGTCAATGAGGATAAGAAACATAATCTGAAATGTATAAAATCAGAAGTCAAGTTTAATCTTTCCCCCTTTTAAGTTAATTTTATAAAGTACGTTTTCATATTAATAGGAGACTGTCACAGCATGCTCTCATTTATTATAGGGGATAAGATTTACTAGAAAAAATCTAACCAACATCAACCCAATGAAATGATTGATTAAATTAATATTATATTAGGACAATCTACTTTTAAATATTAGATATAGTTCAATATATGGCAAAAAATCACCTCTATGATTTCATATAAAAGACAGCAGAATATAATCTGTTCCTCAAGGAAATTGACCTATAATTGGCACTATTGTCAATTTCATAAATAATGTAAGAAGACTATAGAATAAATTTCAAATCAAACTGCATGATATAACATTTACTTTGTCCCGTGTATACTATCTTTGTCTGGTTCCCAAAATGACTTGTATTTTATCATATTTTTAATTAACTTTGACTAGTTGTGTGGGACTTACTGTTTGACAAAGCAATATATTAATAGTGTATAGTGAGTTTTTTTTTTCCTTTTTCCTCTCCTGAGTTTTGAACTCTGGGTCTGGGGGTTGTCCTGAGCTCCTTTAGATGAATGCTAGAACTCTATCACTTGAGGCACAGCAGCACTTTCTGATTTTTCTGAGATTTAATTGTAGATAAGAATATCACAGACTTTCTTGCCTGGGCTGGCTTCAAACCTCAATTATCTGCCTCCTGATTATCTAGGATTACAGCCGTGAGCCGCTAGTGCCTGGCTTAATAAAATGCACTTTTTTTTTTTTTTTTGCGTAGTCCTGGGGCTTGAATTCATGCCTTGGCAATGTCCTTGAGCTTCTTTTCCTCATGCTAGTACTCTATGATTTTGTCATAGTGCCAATTCCTGCTTTTTTGTTTATGCAGTACTGAGAAATCAAACCCAGGGCTTCACACATGAAAGGCAAGTATCTACCACTAAGCTACATTCCATGGCCAATACAATGCATCTTGATGATCATTATCCCTCATCCTTCTCAATCCTATCTCATAGCTCAATGTACATGAATTTGTAGAATATTCACTGGCTCTTAATGTCATGTATAGTCACTCAGAGGATATATCACAGATCATATTTTCTTGATAGTCTTATTAATCAACATACTAAAGTTGTGCATTATAGAATTCTGGGATTTTACATTCTAAATTATCAGTCAGAGTCACCCACTACTATTCTAAAAATTTTCCTAAGGTTAATGCAAATGCAATCTGTAATTCTTCGATAAAGTACAATGATTCTTAGGATGTTAAAGAGTTGGAGTAAGAACATCACCTTCATTTCAGGAACATTTTATCATTACTACCCTCTCAACATACTAAAATATTTATTAATAGTCATTTCCTGTCATCATTTCAACCTTCTCTCCCCTTGAGCAGCTATTATTTCATATTCTACCTCTACAGATGTGCCAATTTTAAAAACTTCATGTAATTAGAAAATGTAGTCTATTTTATCCATTTCTCCCATGTAATATCACTGTTTCCAAAATAAGTCCATGTAAGTTTTTCTCATGGATAGAGCATATTGTTTTGTATGCATGTGTATATTGGAATAACATCCTCAATGGGCATTTCAATATTTTATTATATGTTATTATGAAGGATTTTGCTATGTATATTCTTGTCCATGTGTCTCATTGGACATATGTTAAAATCTATTTTGTATATAAAACTATAATTCAAAATGCGGATCAAAGAGGCAATTCTATGTGTAATGTCTTAAAGATTTCCAGTATGTTTAAGAAACTGACTATATCATTTTAAGTGCCAAGCACCAATGTATAAGGATTGCAATTTCTACATAATGGTTGTGCAGGGCTATCTTATTGTTTCTATTTCCACTAATCTCTATATGTATGCAATGTCTAGGTATGTTATGATCTTTCCATATGTTCCTTGATTGTTCTTATATTACTATAGAGATATGTATTTGGATTTTTGGATAACTTATTCAGGATGGTTAAAGTATTTCATTGGCATTAATATGCTCTTAATATATTTCTGATTCAAGTCTATTTAAATAAATGTATATTTGTACACACTACATGTACATATGCATATATTCATACTTATATGTGTATATATTCGAATACCTATATATGTATACATATATGAATATACAGATGTGTACATATATGTATATATAACTATACATACATTATTATTTTCATTTGTCTGTAAGTTATCATTTTACCTTATTTGCCAAACATGCCCTATATTGATTTTATTTTATTTTATTTTATGTTTAAATGTTGTAAAAAGGAGCCAGGCGCTGGTGGCTCACGCCTGTAATCCTAGGCACTCAGGAGGCTGAGATCTGAGGATCATGGTTCAAAGCCAGCCTGTGCAGGAAAAGTCCATGCGACTCTTATCTCCAATAAACCAACAGAAAGCCGGAGGTGGTACTATGGCTCAAGTAGTAGAGCTCTAACCTTGATTTGAAGAGCTAAGGGACAGCGCCCAGGCCCAGGGTTCAAGGCCCAGAACCACCACCACAACCAACACCAAGAAAAAGAATACAGACTCAAAAAGCAATAGTATTAAGCAGTCTTAAAGATAAGATCAAGTCTAACATTTTAGAATTATCTTAGATACCAGCAACCTTCGAGTCCAATGAGCCATGAGCCCTCAGAATGTTGACTGAATTTCTTAGTTTATTTACACAATCATTATAAGTATGCATTTTCTTATCTATCTTTCTTTCATTTCACCACAGAATGTGTATTTATCCATTATGTCATACTTGAATACCAAAGCCTTTGGAAGATAGTTATTAGTTGGTGTATATTAATTATATGAAGATTTCTTATTGAAATATCTTACACTCTCACATATTGATGAAGGGCCTGATTAACCCGTTTCTGACTTTCTCCATTCCCATTGCCCTTTATATTTCAACTGTTTTCTGTGAATTTCTTTGTGGTATCTTCACACATTGTCAAAATATATTAAAGTGCTACTTACTCACCGTCATTGAAAATTATACAATGGTGAATATAAAAGCAAAAATCTAAATTAATGGAGACATAATTTTTGTGGATTGGAGGATACAATTGAGAAAAGATATAAATTATCTCTTCCCCTTTTTTGGTCATTCAAGGGGCTTGAAATTTGGTCCTGGGTATTGTCTCTCGGGTCTTCAGTTCGAAGTGAATGCTCTACTCATTGAGCAACTGTGCCACTTCTGTTTTTCTGGTGGTTAATTGGACATAAGAGTATTACGGACATTCCCATTCCAGGTAAATTTCAACCACAATCTTCAGATCTCAGCCTCCTATGCAGCTAGGATTACAAGCATGAGCCAACAGCACTCAGCTTCACAGTTTTATTTATGTTTATGACAATTTCTAAAAACACCTGACTAGCACGCTTTGAGTCATTGATAAAGAAAAATAAACTGGAATATATTTCTCTGTCCAATATTAAATCTATTAGTATAAAATTGTTATATTTGTAGAGGAAAGATTATACAGCTCAATGGGTCTGTAGGGCACCAGATTAGATCCACATAAATATTATCAAGGAATATTTACTAAGGGGTAAAACCCAACAGTTGTGGAATGACGTTCGGTTAAATAAGAGGTGATAGGTTAGGCAGTATTTGGGAAAATTAAAAAGTGAACATTGACTTAAACATAACAATTTATTCAAATGTTAACTTCAAGCAGGATTAAAATGTGGCATATAAAACAAAAAGAGAAATGTAAATGTAAAGCAAAGGAAGATGTTTTGAAAATTTTGAGATGAAGCAGTCTTAAATTTGGCATTAAAATTATAGGAAAGGAAAACGAAAGAGTTGGACTCAATAAAAGTGTAAAACAATTTAGTCTATGAAAGCCCATATACAAGTGGTGAATAGAAGTTGGGAGCAGGTGGCAAATGTACCTAGCTACTGGGTAGGCTGTGATTTGAGTATTGCTGTTTGAAGGCAGCCCACAAAATAAACTCCCTGATAATCTTATCTTTGATTAATCAGCCAAAAAAGCCAGAAGTGAGGCATGACTGAAATGGTAAATTGTTAAAAAAAATTGCAACAAATCTCAGGGACCCTGAGTTCAAGCTCTAGGACCAAACAAGTTTGAATCAACTTGATATAATGTAACTGTTATAAATCTTAACAATTAAATCAATGAATATTACACATTCCCACAGAAATATAATTGGAAACAAAAGGCATAATTGTTTTCTTACAACAAGTAATGGAACCATGAATTTCTTTCACTTTACAATTCATGTTTTATGTAACTTTGATTATCAGACTTCCAGGAATAAAGCTACATATATTAATTGTATACCACAAGAAGCAAAGTGATTATAGTTAAGAATAGATATTTCATCCTAGCATTCTCACTAAAAAGAAATGTTACATGCAGAAATTAATGGATATGATGTAGTTTTATCATTACACAACATATAAGTGAATGGGATTATCAATCAATATTTCATAGCTATGTAAAAAATAATTGTGTACTAGGAGCCAGTGGCTAATGCTTATAACCCTAGCTACTAAGAAGGCTGAGAGTTGAGTGTCATGGTTCAAAGCCAGCCTAGTCAGGAAAGTCCGTGAGACACTTATTTCCATAGAGCCACCAGAAAAGTATCAGTGGCTCAAGTGGTAGAGCACTAGTCTTGAGCTGAAGAGCTGAGGGATAGGGTCCAGGCCCAGATTTCAAGCCCCACTACCAACAAAAATTTAAAATAAACAGTTACAAATAAACAAATGTTTTCACATAAATGTTAAAAAATATATTCTAACAATTTTTAAATCCTTACTAGGTATACTAGTTTACATAAATATAGAGAATTGCTTTCTGGATTAGTTGTCATTGAATCAATTTTAAATCACATATTTTCACTCAATTCATATTTTTATATTTCTATACTTATATACATTAAGTATAATTAAGTGATACATGAAAGGCAATACTGTTTTAGGATTCTCCCTTGGCTTTCTATAAATAACCCTCCTACCCTAAAATCAATATGCTCTCCAACATTGTCAGAAGTTTCATCTCGTTGGAGCAGAAAAGTATAAGCCATAATCATTGTTGGAACAAGTAACTTTTCACATGTATTTCACTTAGTTTAAGAACCAAAACTTCAAATCATCTTAACAATGCCAGTGATAGCAAAATGTCTTCTGAGCTTTTCAGTCTTTAAGGAGAGGAAAATCTTTAATTATATATCTATTTTTTTTTCTACCTAGCATCCTGTATCTTAGGTAACCCTCTGTTCCTGATTAGAAGACCGTAACAAAGGCAATAATGAAAATAGCCAAGGGAAATACTTGAAAACTATTAACGAAGCAATCACAGACACTCCTGTTTTCATCAATTTCAATGAGAATGTATGTTAAAGTATCACTTTTTGTTGCATTTAAAGAGCAATAATTAAACTATAATTAGCAGTGAAGACAGCTTTACTTTGAACAATTCAACACAAGCATAATGGATTTATCTTGTTTTTCTATGCAGTTGCCAAAATAATAGGGAGCAACACCCAAAGGCAGGAAAACACCTAAGTCAAAGAAGTAAACTTTTGTCTATAAAATAATTTTGAGGGTCTGACTCTTTCAAAATCAGGCTTGCAAAGAGGAACGTGTATTTGCTTTGGTGTGAACAATAAAAAATATAAAATTCCTCTATTAATATTTATCATATTTTGACTAGGACTTCTCATGTTGGAGAAGAGTAAAGGTAGGAAAAAGTTCAAGATTATTGGACTATTTCCCAATATCATTCTTATTTATCAGCTATAGCTATGGAAGTAGCCTTGATTACTCTTAATATCATTCTTCTTTACATTTAGAAACATTGTTTGTTTCTGGGTTATAAGCTGCAAACACTTGAGTATTAATAAAGGGTCATTTCCTAAGAATGGAAAGATTCTGTGTAAACAAACCTAAAATATCAAAGACTTAGAATAGTGGAAACTATTTTCTAGCTATATCACAATCTGTAGCTGTAGATTTTGTTTCCCATTGTTCCAGGGGAACCATTTTTGTTATCTTCTTTTTCATCATCTAGTGATCCTATAACATCCTGGGATGGCTGTACATTTACTGGATTCTCTAATTGCTGTTGGAAAGTTAGGAAGGATAGAAAATTGAGTTTTTATATCTGTTTTACCTTATTTTTTGTTACTTTAGAATCTGTAACTTAAAATGGCATAAATTATCTTTATAATATTAGGAGACAGATTTCAATTCCATATTCTTACCCTAGCCCTCTACATAATTTTGGTATTTAGTGATCCCCAAATGTAAAAATAAAGATAGGAAACCTCTTATTTGAATATTAGTTAGAATTTCAAGACTTCTTTAAGTAAGGCCTGTAAGTAGTATGCACATCATACATGTGTACAAATCCAGTGGAATCATTTTCTTATTCTCAAAATCTAGGAAATGTGGTGTCCCAGTAGCTGCATCAGGAAAAAGCTGTAGTTGAATTAGTTCACCAATCTTAATCTGCTGTAAAATATTTCTACACGTTAGTTGGCTTGAATAATCCGTATTTATCATTTTGCAGTTCTAAAGGACAGAAATTTAAAAGAAGTCACACTAGTTTAAAATCGAGCAACCTACAGAGCTAAAATATTTTTCAAATGATTCTAGTGGAAAAAGCAATTACTTGCGGTTCTGATTTCCAGAAATTCAGAATCTGGGTTGTTGTTTTTTTCTTTATTTTCTAATGTAGCATCTTTACATGTCTCTGATGGTTCTAACCTCATCATGTCCTTTCGAACTACACCTGGGACTTTAAAGTACCCATTTGAATATATTTCCCCCATCTGATAATTCTTCATATTTGTATTCCTTGGATTATGAAAGGTAATTATTTTACAAACTTATATACGTATAATGCAAATGTCCATTTGAGGTATTAGTTATTTGGGGAAGACAGATATTATGGAAAGGTATTTTGCTATGTAAAATGAGTATTTAGCATTCTTTCTATTATAAACTGTTATCCTTTCATTAATTTTGAACAACATATTTCTTCAATGAAATATAACTTAAAAATATTAGTCCCTGAAAGCAATTAATCCTCATTAAAACATTGTCACGTACTAGAAATGCTAAATTCCAGAGAGCAGCTCCTGAAGTAGTTGTGCCACTATCAATTTTTGTATATTCTGCTTACAATCTTCTCTTTTCAAGAGCATTTGATTGTTATTATTTTGCAATTATGGTTAATACTTATTTGACTGTTATTTTTAAAGAATGCATTACCCAATGCTGGTTCTCTTTTTCTAACTTTTTGGGTCTATTCTATTTCTGAAAGAAACACAGCTACTTGAATTACATGAACTGGTTATTGAAGTTGAATCAGCGTGGAGAGGAAAAGAAGAAAAAAATTTGTCTCTGTGGTTATGTCCAAATAAAAATGTATCTACAAGCTATTTATCTTAAAATCATCTATTTTTCATTATGTTTAGATTCTGATAAAATTTAGCCTCTCAACTCACACAATGTTAATGCAGTCTTATTTCATGCCTCCCAAAAGCAAACAACAAATTACTATTTATTTTTAAATAATTTTTAATTTTTTAAATTATCATTTATTTTAAAAACGATATTTTTAAAAAGTTAGCCAAAGCAAATGGTTCACTAGCTATTTAGAGTCATGTTCAGAGTCTATAGAGAAATCCAGAAAGGGAAAAAAAATCATCTTTTTATTCTTCCTTGAGCCACACTGATTTACTTCATCTATTTCTGAAAGAATAAATTCTGGCTTTGAAGCTTTTTGCTTCATATCCACAATTTGTCATTCTTCCCTTATTAATAGGAGAATTTGGAGAAAAGATGAGAATCCA